>NC_042616.1:406138071-406452503 GCF_901001135.1 Rhinatrema bivittatum | reverse complement strand
CCCAAAGGTCACATTTGAAAGTCAATTAGCTGTCACTTTTTTCAATCCCAATAAGAATTAATTCAGCAGTGATACTTATCTGCATAGCCCAACACGATCGCGTTTCGGACCCCCACTCTTGAGGTCCTGCTTCAGGGGACAAAAACTTTCATATTTGTTCCGTGACAATCATCAGACGACCAATATGCTAAATTCAATAGCTGTATCCATCCATTGTTGTAGACGCGATCCCGACTTGGAATCGCCTTTCTTTGAAACATGGCTCTCAACCGAATGGCTTTTCAAGTGTTGAAAACGGAAGTCCCTCCCACATCCTATGCTCTAATGATTCAACCAATGTCTCCAAACAGGTAAACAATACGTGAACATTTAGTGCAAGACACTATTGCACAAGCAGAGCAAACATGTGGTTAGGGCAGTTAGTGTAGCTGGGTTTAAAAAAGGTTTAGATAAGCTCGTGGAATAGCCACTGCCATTACTGGCATCAATAGCATGAGATCTACTTAGTGTTTGGGTACTTGCCAGGTATTTGTGACTTGGATTTGCCGCTGTTGGAAACAGGATACTGGGCTTGAGGGACCCTCGGTCTGACCCAATATGGCAACTTCTTATGTTTTTAAGTGAAAGATTAAAAGAAACTACATCTCAGAACTCCAGCCTTTCCAAATTCTCCTCAAGGACTTCAAGGTCACTGAAATCAGTCTGCTCAAACCTATCCTTAGCAAGTGCGGCCATCTCCAGGGCACACAGAGGCAGAAGCTGCACAGGCACACGCTTCCTTTAGTAAACAAGAGGCTGCTATAAAGCTAGTCAGAGCCAGAATCAATGAAGAAGAGTGCACATCAGTTTCTGCCGCTGCTGAAATCATCGCTCATAAGAAAGCAGAATTGGAGGCAGAAGAGCAGAAAGCCATTTAAATCACCGCTTGTAGAAAAGCGGAACTGGAAGCAGAAGAAGGGAAGACTGCTACTGATGCCATTGATACTGCAGCAGTACCCACATGCAAGAACACTGAATTAGATGCTGAGCTAGAAATACTTTGTCAAGAGAGCAAAGCAGCTGCTGCCGAAGCCCAAGCTATGAGCCTTTGAAGTAGCTGCAAGATAGGAAAGCGGGGAGAGCCATATTGATAAGGTTTTCTGAGAGGATCCTCTTCAGCGTTCCAGACACTATGGCCTAGCACTTGCTGATGAGCATGGCCACTCATTCTCACAGCCACAGCCAGGGACAGATAACAGAGATACTGCGACAATACAGCCTGTCTGTGAAACAGACTCTACACCTAAAACAGATCAATCCAATGAATGCTATATAATGGATGTTAATTGCCACCATAGTGATCCACACACTTGTATGCTGCTTACACATGCACTACAACCGACTCACAATCCAGATAATGCATATGAAAAGAAGCACTCTACTTCTAGTCTAAACCCCAGCATCCTGTAAAAATTGGATTCAAGACATGGCAGAGAGTGTCATCAGCAAGAATACATTCCACAAGAGGGCATCACCTGCCTGTTTGTTCATGACCCCTGTGGTCCCAAGCGAAGAAGATGGAGGAGGTATCCAGAGTGGCCGCGCGGTGCTGACATCATCTCAAGTGACAGGGGGAATCCCTGGGAGGGGAGGGGATGGGGTGGGCATTTTTTAGAAAGTGCTTTCAGTGCTTTTCCACTAGTAATTGTGTTTTATTACAAATGATAAAGTTTGGAGAAAAAAAAAAGACCAGCTTAGCTGTGTTTTGCTGGGGACATTGCCTGCCTGTTTGTTCACAGCTCCTGTGGTCCCAAGCCAAAGGGAGGTACCCCTTCTTGCCAATTCACTCGGATACCATGGGAAGGAAAGGGAAATTGTAGTTCCCCTGATAGCATCTACATGGGTAAGAGGTCCTATGGACTCACATATTATTTCCTTAAATGTTCCGACTCACCCTGGTACTTAATCAGGTTCAGCGGTCACGTCCCTAAGTACGGATATTTGCCTCCCACCTTGGTTGTCCAAAGCCATTCTATTGAGGTTGGTGGGAGTCACCTCGTGGGCACTATGGGCCCTTCCAACGAGGTTTTAAGGCCCATAGAACATGAAGTAGATGGAGATCTTTCTCTTTTGGGAATGCACTCCCCCCAAGCATCTTGTGAATGGGAAAGAAGTAGCTGTGTCTGTTTCTTCTGAGAATATGGAAGATCAGGCTGCTAACTGAGTTCCTATTCACTTACCAGTTCCTCCTATAAATGTTTCAGTTCCTAAGGAAAGAGTGGACTGTCTCTCTTAGCCACCTGATATTTCTTTGCGGGACATATGGAGAGTGATGAATCATTATGAAAACTCTCTGACTCAATTAATACCTCAGTTATATGTTTCCTCTTCTGGCATTTCAGCTAAGTTAGAAGATTTGGATCAGAAAGCTGGGAATTTAGAGCAAAAAAAATGTTGTCACACAATCCAGTGCAGCTGCAGCAATTAAGGATAATTTGACTCTGAACTGTAACCAAGAACTTTTGGAAAATAAAATAAGGTATAAAAATCTTTGTCTCTTGAACTTTCCTAAAACAAGATTTATTTCTGGTATGGAACTATTCAAGAGATATGTGGGAGAAGATCTTCAGTTCTCTCCTGAGAGAAAGGTTTTCTGCTTTCACATTGATACTATATGCCTAGTATCAGAAAACTTCCACATTTAGAAGAGGGATCTGCTGATCTCTTAGCTCCATTTGCTAGCTCATATGTCTCTCTTTCTTCAGACTTCACAGGATAACATTATCTCTCGCGCTACTCTCGTTGTATTATGTGTGCTTGATTCTGATAAAGAGCTGGCATTTCAACAGCATTTCAAGTGCAAAAGTAGTTTGTTCTGTGGACAGAAAATCCAGATTTTCCAGGGAGACTCAGATAAGAAGGAAGCAATTTCTGCAACTTAAACAGTGTGTTCTTAATATCAGTGCTTCCCTTTGACTGAAATCCCCCTGCAAATGTGACACAGTTCATCAAAAATCAAGTTTCTATTTGTTGGACCTCTTCAATTATAAACATATTTGGTGGCTAAGACATAGGTAGATAGGTACTGTACACTGGACTGTAGTGTTACGCTTGGTCAGCTTGAGACAGGTTATCATTTTTTTCTTTTTAAAATATTTTCTTTATTGTTTCCTCCTTAGTTTCTTTTTAATATATGAGGACTTGTGATTTTTTTTCCTATCTAAATTTTTAAGATATTTGTATTTAGTATATATCATTGCTTTTTGTTTTATTTCATGTTATGATATGAAAATCAATACATAATAATTAAAAATATATATATGCCACATGTCCTCCACAGGTACCAAAAGCACACACTACCTCAATGCCTAGAACTGATGCAGTGGGATAGAAATCTAATGACATGTCACACAACAGCATCCCACAAGCACTTCATCACCTGAAAAATGAACTGTCAGACAGGTCAGACCTGGCCAAGTATATGGCCCTCATCAACATATAAAAAATAGAGAGACAACAAATTCCATCACATCAATGTTATATTTATTTATATAGAAAACCCCACAAAACCCTACATAGACAATTTTAAAACTAAGCTAGCACATTCATACTCACACACCACAATAAAATATCGCATGAAGTTTGAGATGTTCATAAACCAAATTTTTAGTCATAAATATGATTATACATTTGATTCATCCTCAATAATGCAAACATATATTTATTAATGAATGTACATAAAATTGTTACTCCATTAATTTATTTTCAACAAGAATCCATTATTCGATGAGTCCGACAAAAGATATCTTCGTTTCGCCTCACTGTTTAGAGGCTTCCTCAGGGACTGTATTTATAACTTTTTACTTGCAGTCATGCACTACAAAAAATCATAATGTCGTTAGAAACATTCTAACGCACTTAACTCATGCATAATCTTCAATCAATTATCAATATGGTATTTCCCAACAATATTCAAAAATCTCATTACTAATTCATATTATGAACAAACTTCTACACTGGCCCGGCCCCACAAAGCTCACTTACCTTCCTGACTCGACTCACCCTACACCACCACTCTAATTTCAGAACACATTCTATACACAATCAACCTCACCTATACAACCAAATCAAAGCCCACACTTACACTCGCAAAGACCCCAAATGCGCAGCTCAAACTAACTTAAAAAATGAGTACACTCAAATTATTATATTACGTTCACTATGGCCACACTCAGGCGTCCAAATGTTCCGACATGTCTTCAAAAGTATCATCAACTGGGCTCAACTATTCAGAATGCTGTGCATGTGGCATACGTCTCTCGACTCATTATAAGCTTACGCATTACAATTGAAAAGATTTTTTAGCCACAACAGCCAACCTGCATACTCAAACTGTCATGATTCTGCAATGATATAAAACAAAAACCATTAAAGCAAGCCTCAACAAACTTTTACCTGCGAAACTTACTAGAAAGCGGTCCCATCAAAGTTATCCAGTACTCACGTTTCCTCGGAAGTGACGTCAGACGGCGTCACCCACAGCGATGTGAATTTCAAAGCACTAACAACAACTTTATATAGAAGGCACAAATCCATCCTGACAAATCAACAGCCTAGCGGTAAAAAACCCCTTTATTGATTGAAAGGAACTTCAACCACACACAAGTCTGAAAGTTAATAAATCAGAGCAGGGGAAGTAAATCCATATTGGAGCTATTAAAAAAACTCTCCACTCACACACAAGTATATGGCCCAGCATGAGCTTGTCAAAACAAGCCTAAGTTTGTCAATCATCCTGAAGATTACAGAGCATGGAAATCTACTTTCAAAAGCGACATCAAAGACCTGAAAGTCACTGCAAGCGAAGAAACAGACCTATTAGTGAAATAGTGGGGAGCGAGTCCTCAGAACATGTGAAGAGCTTAAGGTCAGTGCACATAGATGATCCCTCAGCAGGCCTGATGGATGATGTGGAAAAGAATTGAACAGTACTATGGCAGCCCTGAAGTCTTTGAATGTGTTCTCCTCTGAAGAATTGTGAACTTTCCAAAAATCCCAAACACAGATAACCATAAGCTACAAGAACATTCAAATTTGCTTTTACAATTGGCAGTGGACAAAGCTGATCCATACAATACAGGCCTCAGCTTTCTATAGACACTGCTTGTGAAGTGAGTCAGATTTTGAAGAAACTGCCACACAACCTGCAGGAAAAACAGGTTTCCCTAACTAAGCTCAGTATATAAAGTAGAGAATAACATTGCCTTTCCTCCATTCACAGCTTTCTGTAAGCTCATACAGGACCAGGCATTGGTGAGAAATGACCCAAGTTTTAATCTTGGTGCATCAGATGACACCACAGAATTGATCAGTATAAACCATCCTCAAGATAGAAGATGAAAAAAACCCATTTCTGTCTATAAGACAGATGTCACCCACTATGTTTGTACCTCCTGTTTTACTCTCCACAACAAACAAGAGAGTAGAGGACCTGGACAGAAAATGCCCTCGACACAAGAAACCTCACCGTCTAAAGAAAATACCCTAACACAGCACAAAATTCTGTGTTCAAAGAGTATGGAATCTGTTACAAGTTTGTGGAGATTGCCATGATAAAAGGTCCTATTCCAAGATATGCCTAGCTACAGTACACCCCAAAGAACAGCCTGAGAAGTCATTAAGGAAGAATGTTTATCATGGATGATCAAAGCAACAGGTCCCTACCTTGCTCAGCATTCTTTGACCTATTTAACATAAAAGAAGACTATTCCCCTTACATGCTAAAAATGTGTGGTAGAGACAGCAGGGAGAAGAGCAGAAGGATTTGTGATAGAAACCATAGATGGCAGCATCAGATCACCACTTCCCATGCTCATACAATTCAACCAGTTACTATACAACAGGAGAGAAATTCCTGTGCCAGAAGTAGCATGACATCATCCCTACTTGAGGCCTATAGCTAAACATCTCCTGCCTTTGATTCCTAATGCCCAAATCCTACTTCTTCTTGGCAGAGATGACCTAGGGCAACAAAATGTTCATCAGCTGTGGAATGGTCCATGCAACGCCCCCTATGCTCATCACCTCTACCTAGGATGGGCGATAGTAGGCAAAGTCTGTATTGACAAAATGCGTAAACTGGACAGTGTTAATACCTTCATAACTAATTTATTTATTTATTTGCTTTTGTATACTGACATTCGTTGGGGTACATCACATCGGTTTACATGTTGGCATGGAGAAATAGTAGGATGAACGTGTCCTACTGTTTTACATAGAGTAGAGGCACATCAACAATTAATACAGATACATTTTGCAGTGTTGAACATCGGGGAGAATTAATTCAAAAAGTTCAATGTGGTGGTTTGATTAGATCAGCTCACCAGGGCAATATCTGTAGTTATTTAAATGTACTGTAGGATGGGTGCACTTCCTTATTCAAGCCATTTCTCTGTCAGAGAGAGATACCTGTTCATAAAGTGCAAGCAAGCCATCATCCTCAGACCTATGTTGAAACCCTTGCACCAAAAGATTGGCATGATTGTCTGGGAAGTGCAGTATTCCAAACTACGAAGGATAATCACAAATCTACCCTCTCTATAGAGACAAGGAGTTCCTGAAGATAATGGGCAAATAATTCTTCAAGGATAAGTCAAACAGCTGGGTGGCTCCCCTCCCATTCTGAACACCCAGACTGCGACTTCCCAAAAAGAAAGAGCACGCCCTATCATGACTCAACTCACTATAATACAACCTGGAGAGGAAGCTAGAGACAAGGGACTACTTTGAGACTTTTATGAAGGCCATATTCAATGATGGTAATATGAAGATAGCCCCGCTGAAGGAAGGTGAAGAATATTGTTTTCTCCTTACCTAGAGAATAGCCACTGCCATTAGCAATGGTAACATGGAATAGACTTAGTTTTTGGGTACTTGCCAAGTTCTTGTGGCCTGGATTGGCCACTGTTGGAAGCAGGATGCTGGCTTGATGGACCCTTGGTCTGACGCAGTATGGCATTTTCTTATGTTCTTATGTTCTTATAAGTGTACACTATCCTCAGAAACCAGATCAAATTAGAGTGTATTTGATTCAAGCGCACAATTTCAAGGAATCTCTCAGAACAATGTGCTGCTCTTTGGGTCTGACTTAACCAACAATCTCTTGGGAATCTTAATTCAATTCAGGAAAGAGCCTATTGCCATAATAGCTGACATCCAACAGATGTTCTACTCTTTCATTGTTCATGGAGACTACAGAAACTATCTAACATTCCTGTGGTACTAAGACAATGTTAGTGTTCGTGGTAGTTGTGGGTGGATCCTTGGGCCGTGGCAGATGACCACGCCCCCATGAGAAGATCCCGAGAGGGACCACCGGTCAGGCTCAGAGTATGGAGACAGACACACACTAGTTCTTTTATTAAACAGAATATGGAACCACCAGATGTGGCAGTAGTGAGCTGGAAGTGCCCAGCTGGGCTGTAGTCCCTCAGATACTGGAATAACGATCCTGGATAACTGAGCTGTAGAGAAACTGAATATAGTGAGTAGGCAGAGTTCAGGAACAGAACCTTGATGGTAACACTAACACAATAGTCTCTTAGAAGCAGCCCAGGAGCTGGAATGAAGTAGGCCCTTGAGGAGCGATAACCTGGTTCCAGGGAATGCTCTGAGAGAGTGATGGTAACTCACTGGTGTTGTAGGCAGTGATGACTTCCTAGCAGAAGTGATATTCAGTAGCAAGTCCAGGAACAAGGGCCCTTGAGGAGCGAGTACCAATTCCAGACTGCAATCTGAAAAGCAAAGAGAAAGCGAGGCCCCCGAGGAGCGGGTACCCCTGGTAAGTCCGAGGAGGCACAGTAGCAAGGTATGCAGAGAGCGAATCCCATCCGAGGATACCTGGAGGAAAGCCCTTGCTAACTCGATTCGTTAGTGAATTCTGAGACCTTAAATATCCGGTGATGATGACGTCACCTCAGGGGGACACCCCTGAGGTTCGCGCCACTGCTGGTACTCAAGTCGGGGCTGCGCCGCATTCGCGCGCGTGCCTTTAGGCTGCTGGGAAACATGGCATCGTGCAGCGTCCAGCCAGTCCGGGGACGCCAGAGGGGAACGGCAAGATGATGCTGCGGCAGCCAAACTTCCAACAGGCAAAGAGGGAGTCGCCAAAGAGGTAAGGTGGGCGTAGTGGAGACGTCGGGCAGCGACGGTCGCAACAGACAACAACATCAGCAAGAAGATTTTTGCATATAGGATGCAGGTGTGTCACAATTTTGTCTGCCATGCAGTCTCATTGTGCCCTTTTTCTGCCTGCTGCAACACCTCACCAGTAGAAGACTCCCGTGAGCTTTGTTCTGAGTGATCCGAGGCACCTTCTCACTAACCACCTAATACTGTCTGTGGTGCAGCCTCCTCTCTAGCAGGGGACCTCAGTGTGCTTAACTACAGCCTCACCAAGTTCCTCCTCACTACTTGCATCACACCTAAACTCTAGCCCTATGTAACTCAGCCCTGCCAGTACACCTTTGCTTTTTTATGGAGTCACTTTTGGCTCTCTGACCTGGCCAATGTTACCTTGCTTTATTCCTTGTGGCCTCCAGGCCTTCCAGTACCTTGCTCCTTGTTTTGCGGCCTACTCAGATCTTACCCTACCTCGAGGCCTCTGGGCCTTATGTTCCTTTGCTTCTTGCTCTGTTGGCCTATCTAAGACTTACCCTGCATTGCAGCCTATCTAGGCCATTCCTTGCTCTTGCTCTGTGGCCTAATCTAGGCCTTACTTTGCCTTGTGGCCTCCAGGTCTGCTCTACTCTTGTATCCTGCCTTATGTGGCCTATCCAGGCCTCTCTGTACTTAGGGGTCTTCAGGCCTAGTATTTAGTGGCCTTCAGGTCTCTAACCTTGCTATCTTCAGGCTTCTATGTTCCTTGTTCTCTGTTGTCTTGCTTAGTCCTTGTTTGGTCTTGTCTTAGTCTATCTTGTCGAGTCCTGTTTTTACCTGGTCTTGTCATGCTGTATCCAATCCAGTCTCTATCATCCATTCCCTGTCCCAATTCCTGCTCGGTATTTTGTCCCAGCCTGTGTCTGTACCTGTCCTAGTCCTTGCTTAGTTTCCAGTCCAGTATCCTGCCTTGCTTGTATTTCTCCCAGGCCATGCTCACTACCTTGCCTTGTCTCTGTCTCTACACAGCCCCAGTCCTTGTTCTGTATCCAGCTACCATTTTCCAACCTATCCAAGTTTTGCCTCATCTAGCCTCTACCAAGCTTTACCTTGTTCCAGTTGCCCAGCACTTACCATGAAGTACTGTCACTGCTGCCAAGCTCTACTGGTCCACAGAACCCAAGGGCTCAACCTGCAGGGAAGGGGACTGGTTAGGCAGAAGACTGGCCATGTCTTGCCTTGCAGTTCTGTACACTTCCTGGGGTGATGTACCCTGAGTCCAGCCTAACACCCCATGATCATGTGCATATGTTTGGCAGCAATATATTACCTGCAGTGGCTACCTATGGACTCAGGAGGACAGCTCAAGAAGGAGAGAAATAGTATGGAAGACAATCTATAGAAAGAGATTTCTATGTGGATGATGGATTAAAGTCCATACCTACAGAAGAAGCAGCTATCAACTTATTAAAGAGAACTAAGTTGGGACCTAAAAGGAGACATGTTTACATTCCACGTCTCAAGTGAAGAAAAACCATATACCCACTGTGGTGTTCTGGCTATAGTCTACAGCTTATATGATCCACTTGGCTACAGTTACCATAGGAATGAGGTCTTTATTAAGAGACCTTTATCAGAAACCAAAAAAAAAAGGGATGCCCCACTGCATCTGGAGAAGAAACAAGAATTCTGGAGAAGAAAGCATTCCTATGAGAACTCGAACAGCTCCAGATTCCACATATGTATACTTCTATATCTCTCTGCATCTCATTGCAAAGAACGTGACTTTTCAGATGCTTCCGTAAAGGCTACAGCTGCCAAGGCTTATGTGAAGATGACAGTTGGGGAGGCCAGATCCAAATAGGATTTATCCTTGGCAAGGATAAATTAGCTCTTCAACCTATCCACACCATACTATGCTTTGAATTATGAGGATCAGTATTGGCAGTAGAGATAGCGGAGCTAATACTAATTGAAACTGACATTCAGCCAGGCATAATCAAGGTCTACACCAACAGCAACATAGTGCTGGACTTCATATACAACCAAACCAGTAGGTTCTATTTATGTGCAAGCAACAGAGATGAGACCATCAGGAAATCAATGCAACCACAGCAGTGGCATGTGTCCACCGATCAGAACCCAGAGGACCCTGCCAGAAGATCTGTCTCAGTAGCTCACCTGATGCAGATGTCATGGCTAACTGGATCTGAGTGCAGACAAACAGCAAATGATGGCTGTGATGTTCACATGCATGAGCATTTGTGCTGTTCATATTGAATTCATCCAGAGTATGGGTATCTCCAGCTTCATAAATGCCCTGCAAATATTCTTTTCTACCAGAGAAGCTGCCAACCAGCTCCATTCTGACTGGAGTCTGCAGAGAGGTGAGAATCAACTCAGAAGATTTTAACAGTTCTGCTGTTGATAGATACCTATAAAAATAAAACAGTATATGGATATTAAATTCTCCTCATTTTTCACAAATGTGTGCAGTCTAGGAATGTCTAATTCGGGTAACTCAGCCCATCTTGAACTGAATGCCCTCTGAGACTGGACCTAAAAGACATACCCATGATGTCCTAACAACACTTCTGGCTGAGGTCTCTGCTGTCATGAATGCAAGACTCTTAGTCCCAGTTTCCACTGATCCCGAGGCACCAGTCATCCTGACTCCTGCCACGCTTCTCACTCAAAAAACTGGTATGACTCCAGCATCACTTGGGGACTTTGACACCAAGGATATATACAAGAGACAATGGAGACAAATACAGTCTCACCAACAACAAGGATCTGCTAGAAGCAAAAGTATCTCACAACTCTGCAGATAGATCTGCTACAAATGGCAATCTAGCAAACCAGATGCCCAAGAAGGAGACCTTGTTTTACTCCAAGATGGATGAGTTCAATGGAATGAATGGCCAATGGTATTCATTGTGAAAACTTTTCCCATTAGCGATGGAAAGGTCTACAATATTTAAATCAAAACAGCAAAAATAGAACATTGAAGACATTCATCAGACCTGTCACTGAAACAATAGCCTTGAGCCTGATATTCAAGCGCTACTTAGCTGAACAATTAGGATTTATCTGGCTAAGTGGCAGCTGTTAAATATCCAACTATGTTCAGCAGTCGCTACATAGCTGGCTAAATCACTTATCTGGATAATTAGGCAGCTGAATAATCAGGGGCAGAAAATGGGTAGATCAGTAGAAGTTATTAAGTTAACTGGATAAGTGAGACTTGCTGCTCAACATCCCATGTAAGATAGCCAGATAAGTCTTATCAGGCTAACTTACATAGATGGATGATTTTGAATATTGAGGCTCGTATGTCTCATGAAAATGCTTGAACATTTTGGACCATTGCATGGTTATGACAATTCTTTGATTTACTCAATATGTGAAAATACTGGCATCTGTGATATCAGATGGGAATTGTTCTGTCTCCTTAGTGTATTTGTATGTTTCTTTAGTATACTGGCACCTTGTCTCATCTTGTGAGATAGCTTGGCTTAGATTTTCTACAGGGTACAAGCTTTCTCTTTCTTGAATGGTTATTGTTTGAAAGTGTATAAACTTCTTATTGGATCTGTTCCTGCTTGCTCGCTATATCTCCCTCTCTCTCTTTCTCTCTCTCTCTCTCTCTCTCTCTCTCTCTCTGTACCTCTCCACTTTTTATGGTTCCATGACCAAAGGCAGCCTGGAACAGTTTACTTCCTAGAGGGACTTTCAGTTAGAAGTAGGCTCTTGGTAAGTTATCAGCACATATTCACCTCTTACAAGCTCTGAGATCATCTTTTCACCGTCCACTATTAACCCACAGCTACTGTCAATTTTCAGAAAAAAGCTGTATCAGACTCTTCAATCTATGCATCTACTCTTGGTACCTTCTCATCCTCAATTAGTGTTGAATTGTTTTTCATTCAAATAAATGTTTTTGGTAACCAAGAACTGAGTTTATTTGATATCTAAAGTGGGAAAAGATTTAGCTGACTGTCTAGGGCAGGGGTGGGCAATTCCGGTCCTCGAGGGCTGCAAACCAGTCGGGTTTTCAGGATATCCTTAATGAATATGCATGAGAGAGACCTGCATACACACTGCCTCAGTTGTATGCAAATCTAATTCATGCATATTCATTAGGGGTATCCTGAAAACCTGACTAGTTTGCAGCTCTCGAGGACCGGACTTGCCCACCCCTGGTCTAGGGGCTCAAGATAGAGATTGAGTGCATAGGGCATTATGCCTACTTTTTTAAAGCTTTTGTTTAACTCGCAGAGAGCTTCTGAACACAGAACCTGTCTCTGCAAAATCCAACAGAGCAAATGGAGTTTCTTTGCACATGCTCAGACCATTAGGTGGGAAGACATCAGCGTCACTTCATCCAGATTGCAACTATAGACTAATTAAATAGATGCTTCACCATGATTTGTCCTCCATCCGGGCTGCTTGCCAACTTCGGCTCTGACGAGACGACAAGGTCAAACAAATAAGAGCTGATTGCTATAGTTGCCAGTTACCCTGCTGCACCTGCTGCTTGCTCAGCACACCTATAGACTTGAATAGGCAACAAACAAATGAAACAAACATGTTCATTTACATTTGTGGGCATCCTCCATTTGTTTCCAGGGTCCACAAATGAACTGGAATATAAATCAAATAAATACATAAGGTCTCATTTGTGGCATTTTATCCATTTATTTCAATGCATATGCCTATTGCCCTTTCCTGATAGGCTCGAGAATGGAACTTTCTGGGACAACAGATCCCAGCATGCTCTTCCTTACAGTGATCTTGCTTCCGGTCTTTCACTACAGAGAATCTTTCACAGTCCCCTCTGACTCTTTGGAAGCTTAAGTTCTCTGGTTTTCTCTAGTGTTCCTTTCTGCATGGACCCCCATTCTGACACATACACCCACACAGCACTATTTGAGAAAAATTATATCCACCATCCTGCCCACAAGCTTGGGCCACCTTACATCTGACAACCTGCCAAAGTGCTGCTCCAAATATTAAATATATTCAAGTAAAGCAGTTTTAATGGAATATCATGTACAACACTGGGAATGCAATATAAGGGTTGCCATGGAACAGCATGGCACATGCTAATTACTGCAAAATGTTGTACAGTATTGAGTTAGGTGTCGCATTAAATGAAGTTACATAAAAGTCTTTGCTCTGATGCTAACAATAGCTTCATTTTTTTTAAATTTTGATTTCACCACACTCAAAACAGTGTTTACAGAAGTTGATAGCAGACAGGAAAAGGCAAAAATATACATTGGTTGTTTTAGCACAGAGTATACCCAAAACAATATTGAATATAATACTGAACTTTCCACTGTCAATAAGTGAACCACAAGAGTCTCACCTCTGATCAACACCTCACTGAATAAAAGACATACACCTATCAAGAAACATTCTTAGGATTCCTTAATCCAAGGCCAGTATCTTCCCTGGACATTATAATATGTTTCCTTATCTCTCCTACCAGTAAAGGTAGGGTTTTCAATTACATCAATTTCACAGACGTGCTTGTGTTAATGAAAAGGCTTGGGAGGGTCTTTCCAAAATGAAGCAATAGTAAAACTGCATTAATGGAACGATTTGCCAGTTTCAGTAATAAAACCTTTTCCAGTGTAAATAAAGCTGTAGAACTAGGGGTCATGATATGGAACTCTAAGAAGGTAGACTCAGGAACAATGTCAGGAAATATTTATTCATGAAAAGGGTGGAGGATGGATGGATTGCCCTCCCTGAAGTGGTAGTGGAATTCAAAAGGGCATGGGACAAGCATAGAGGATCTCTAGTGGCTAAAGAATGGTAATGAAGAAAAGGGGTAACTTGTGTTAACTGGGGTAACCTGCACAGAGTATGAGTTACTACCCTTAATAGAAGGCATGGGGGGTAACCTGCATGGAGCAGAAGTTACTATACTAAAAAAAATAAAAAAAGTTTTAAAAACTTGCTGGACTCATTGGATGGATTATGTGGATCTTTTTCTGCTCACATTTACTTTGTTACTATATTAAACCCAGATCACCCCAATATCCCAGTAAGCAGAGTACAAGTGTAGGAAAATTTGAAAAATTAGTCAAAGAACATATATGTCAAATTTAAGTATATGTAAATATCATGCATTAAACCATGAAAACTGAAACCTAAAAGTGCCTAAAATCGATTCAGAAATGAATTCAATAAGAAATCAACAAATCAATTAAAAAAAACAAAAACAATCCACACGGCCATGCTTTGGTATCAGCTATAACTGCCTCCTTCAGGGGATTGCTTATGTAAAAATGTGTACAAAACCCAAACATGGATATATGAATGTGAAATATTCTTCAGCATAGCTACCTGTAGAGCAATGTCATTCGTTCTCTTAGCAGAATGTTCAAGCTACAGTATTTCAACATTTCATTGGCGGGCCCACCAGGAGCCTCCCAGCCAACACTGGCCACTTCCAGGAAAAGGCGTTCATCAGATAACAGCTCACGTCAACAGAATTCTTCTGTTATTTCTTCTACTAATCGTTATTCATAATATTACATGAAGACATAGAAAATGAACTGCAAAGCATGAACAAAATATTAAACTTCACCATGTCACCATTTTGCCTCACCATCTTACCGCCAATTCCTGCCCACTAAGTTATCTGTGATTATGTTATTATGTTAACATGTTACCTATCTAGTTGATTCTTTCAGGCTCTCATTATAGCCTACGCTAACTGCAACACCGTTGTTGCTTAAGTTCCACTTGTTGTCCCTCTTCACCCGCTCCCTGTTCTTTGTATTTTTCCATCTGAAGTTTTAATGTAAACCGACATGATGTGCCTACTAATGTGGGTATAAAAAAAACTGTCAAATAAATAAATAAATAAATAGATAAAATATAAACATATACAGTATATTTGTTATTTTGAAAAATGAACACAAGTTTACAATGGATAAACATTAAACCCACATTACAGAATATCTTTGCTATAAGTGTATATTAGATATAAACATAATTGCCACTTTTTTCTTACAGAAGCCAGGGCAGGCTGGCCTACCTTATGACAAAATTTTAAAATAGCATGAATATTCTGCTAAGGGAACTAAGGACATTGTTCTAAGAAGATAACATAAGAACATAAAATATTCCAAACTGGGTCAGACCAAGGGTCCATCAAGCCCAGCATCCTGTTTCCAACAGTGGCCAATTCAAGTCATAAGAACCTGGCAAGTACCAAAACATTAGATAGATCACAAGCTACTATAGCTTAATAATTACCGTCATAGCAGTTTAGGGATTTATCATCTAGGAACTTAACCTAACTTTTTTTAAACTCAGTTACACTAACTGCTGTAACCACATCCACTGGCAATGAATTCCAAAGATTAACTATGCGCTGAGTGAAAAAGAAATGTAGGAAATGATTGTTAAAGGAAATAGGCTGGGAAACACTCACTTGAACGAAGCACTGTGTAGTAAGCATACACTGTTTGACACAGAGATGACTGATGCAGGAAGAATATAAGCTGAAAAAGGTGCGAACGAAAAGCATGAAAACTATAGATGTCACATGACCAGAGGAGACTAATAGGAAAGAGGCACTAGTCGAAGAGTGACAGGAAGTAAATAACACAGAGCATTTTAGAAAAAATGATGCCATTTGATATCTTTGTTAATGCCAGCTGGAAAAAGGTATTGTAGATCAAATACCCACTGCTGCTCACAGTGGAGAAGAAAAGCTGAAATATCTTCTCCCCTCCTGAAGGGCTTACAAACTTCCAAGGCAAAAAAGTGAAGATCTACAGTATGTGAGATATCTTGCCAGTGGGAAACAATGGGTGATTCTAGCTAACCTGTGCGGAGGTAGGAGAGGTACTCAATAATCCTTGTACATAAGGTTCCTGAAGTCTTCCCTACATATATTAGGGAACAAAGGCATAGAATGACATAAATCACACCCATAGAGGTACATCTAGATCAGTATCTGAGATATATTATGGCTGACGAGGGATGTGTAAAAGTGGAAAGAGAGAGAGAAAAAGGGCATATAGAACATTGTTGACAAGAGTAATGGCCCAAAGGTTCAGATAATGGTGCAGAAGGGGTACGGAGTTCAGAAGAGACTAGCCAGCCATGTAGATTACTATCCCTATGGAAAGCAAACTCGGGGGGGGGAGGGGGGAGATAAAACAGAATAAAACTGGAAAAGGGGAGAACGCAGGTTAATGTATCTGTGGTATCATCATTTCTAGGAAGAAATAAAAAATCTCTATTAATGTAAAGAGCACGTTTGAAAGTGTGTCTAATTAACTTGGGTGGATACCCCTTAGGCTGAAACTGGGAGATTATGCTCTTAGCCTTAGATATAAAATCCTCTCGGGTAGAACATACCCATCTGAGACTGAAGAACTGGCCTATGGGAATATTATCTCTCAAAGGGTGTAGGTGATAACTAGAATAATGTGTTGCGCAGGAGGTAGACCCTTGGGCCGAGGTGGGGTTGACGCTACCTTTAGAAGGGATCCTACGGGTCCCCACCATTGGCAGGCAGAGTGGGCTGACTGACGGAGGCCAGCTGGAGCTTTGCCAATACCAGCCCTCATTCCCTGCGGGTTGCGCCTTTGGGAACCGGGGCTGGCTGGAGTTAGGTGGGCCTCCATATGTAGTCGTCAATGAGAAGATGGGGAGGTCAGTCCAGAGGCAGCAACAATGGAACTGAAGAGTCGGTACTGGACAAGGCGAAGTCCCGGAGACCCGGGCACCAATAGGATCCAAGTCTGACAGGGGGCGCCCGAGCAAGAACAGGCCAAAGCCTGAAAGGCCAAGTCCAGGACGTTGACAATGGGAGCATCATAGAACAGGCTGAAGTCAGGGCAGGCGGCAATTAAGGAGCAGTGGCAAGGCAAGGCTGAAGTCAAGTCCAGGAGAGAAGCAATAGCATGGTCAGGCAAAGCAGAGGTCTGGACTAGGAGATGATCAATAGCGTGGTCCAGCAAAGCAGAGGTCTGGACTAGGAGATGATCAATAACGTAGTCAGGCAAAGCAGAGGTCTGGGCTAGAGATGATCCATAGCGTGGTCAGGCAAAGCAAAGGTCGGGTCCAGGAGAAGATCAATAGCGTAGTCAGACAAAGCAGAGGTTGGGTCCGGGAGAAGATCAATAGCATAGCCGGGCAAAGCAGAGGTCGAGTCCAGGAGAAGATCAATAGTGTAGTCAGACAAAGCAGAGGTCGGGTCCAGAAGATCAGTCCGTAAGGAAATTGGGTAGCAGGAACACAGGATCGAAGAAGACAAACCAGGAACAGGAACTTGATGGAAAACAGAACCAGGAACACGAAGAAATCACCAGGAGGCAAAGAAGTACACGACCAGCGTGGAGACCTGTTGCAAAGGCGACTAACTGGAGCTGAGCCTGGCCTTATTTACCGGAGCTTCAGTGATGCCATCATCCGGGGCCGCGGCCAAGTTCCCACCGCGGGCCCTTCAAAGGAAGCAGAGATGCGTGCACACCTAGGGAAGGTCGTGGCGCTGGATGGTGGCTTCTCTCTGCGGACCATGCGGGGAGGCCCACCGTGGAGCACAAGAGTCTGTCGTAGTATCAGGACAGTCAGGGACAGCCTGGGGGCTGAGCCGGTGGCCTACAGCCATGAGGGAAGTGGAACCAGAAGCTGGATTAGGCAGCAGAGGGTGAGAGGACCTGGCCACGGGTCTGCCGCTGTCGGCACATGCAACATAATGAAGGAAAGTGTTGTGGTCTGTAGGTTTACAAAAGATGGAGGTCATGAAAGAATCCTGTGATGCCATAACCAAGGTATCCAGAAAGGAATTTCAGATGGGTGAATGTGAAAGTCAAACTGTAAATGGGGTTGTGACTGTTTAACCAGTCATAGAACATGAAGAATTGAATAACATTGCCTGTCCCAAGCATGAAGATGTTGTCAATGTAGCAAAACCACAAAGAAAAGAGATCTAAAGGGTAATTGGTATATGTGGGTGGATACAAATTGTGACACATATGGCAGGCAATGGAGGGTGCCATTTTTGTACCCATCGCAGTCCCTTTAATATATAGCTAAAAAAACAAAATAGTTCTGTGTGAGGTCCAAACGTGTAAATAATACCAAAAGAGAAGTGAGAACCCGATAAGGGAGTTCCCTCTGATTAAGAGTGTGCTCTACCACAGTGATGGCATCTTTCTGTGGAATATTAGAGTATAAAAAGACAATATCCAGCATGACCCGGAAAAAAGGTTGTGGATGAAGAGGTATTGTTTCCAAGATGGAGATGAAATGACTAGTGTAATGTACTTACAAAATAATCTGTGAAACAAATGGATGAAGGAAGAAATTGACAAATTTAGACAATGGTTCCAGAATAGAGTTAATTCCAGCCATAATACAGAAGCCTGGAGAGTTCACCTAGGACTTGTGTGCCTTGGGAAGAATGTAAAAGGTAGGAGTCATTAGGTGTTTTTCTATAGGAAGAGTGTTTCACTTTCTAGGGCTGACTTTACTAATGATGAAATTGTGGAGGTGAGTGCAGGAGTAGGGTCAGATAATAGAGGCCTGTAATACTGGGGGTCAGTTGCCTGTTAATCTCACTAATATAGGCAACATGGTCCAAAATAACAATCCCACCTCCCTTGTCAGCAGGTTTAATGACAACATGAGAGTCAGTAGAACGTGATTGGAGTACGAGGCATTCAACCTTAGAAAGGTTAAAGTGTTGACGGACAGGGACAGCTTCAAAGCATGAGAAGTCATGCATAACAGCGTTCTCAAATGCTAAGATTTGGGGACCGGGGAGCTCAGAGGAGCCAGAGCGTTTAGAGATGACAGGGGGATCTGGAGAGGACTGGGTTGTGGTTGAGCAAAGAACAATTTAAGTTTAAGTAGACGAAGGAAACATATATAAGTGTATGTGTGAAAAAGCATTACAAGGTACTGTGGGTATGAAGGACAAGCCATGTTGTAGGATCTGTAATTCAGTAGAGGAAAGAGGTCTCTTAGACAAATGGAAAACAGGTAAAGTAGAGTTGCTAGCATTCATTGCCACAAATTCGCTAACTGTTGTTGGTAAGACTGTGTGATCTATACAGGGCACTCTGGACTGTGTGGACGATTGCAGCCACAGGAGCATTGATAGTGTTGCAGAGCAACAGAACGTCACTGATCTAAAAAAAGGCGATGAAAAGTCCAAGGTGGAAGAGGATGAGGAGGCTGCAGGGCATTGATCTTCATCAGAAGAATCAACCAAAGCATATTGGTTGAAAGTAACTTGTTTACATTTTGGGCGATGGACGGGAGCCTCTAAGGGTAAATATACCCTTTTGAGTAATCTGTGACATCCTGTTGAAATTTCTTATACTTGTTCACGTTAAGATCAGAACGGAACTTCTCAAGATTTTTGCGGAAATCAGAAAGCTGAGTGGAAAATGAGTCTGAGGGTAAAGTGTTATGTAGACTCTCAATGCATGTAGTGGTTTGTTCTTGTAAGGATATGCCTAGAGTCTTTCTGGTCTCAATTATTAACAACATTAAACTAAAATTGCATTTATTCAGGATTTGCTTCCACTTGATCTGGATTATCCATATGTAAACGAGGTTCTTTGGAGATGGGTAACCCATGGTGGATTCTTCTTACATGTTAACATGTGCAATTCCGCTCTGGTGGCCATTTTCTGAATCGTGATGTGTCAAACCAAGATGGAGAAGAATCCGGTGATATTGTATCTGAAAAGAATGGAGTTTCTGACAAGATGATCTTGTAGTTGTCTTCAGAGTAACTGAAGATATCTTCAGTGGCTAAGGTAGCCATACAGAATCTCCATGGTGCGTATGCAGAATGCACAAACAATGGGTGGAGTACATGGCTCACACATAAAGCAATAAAACAATAGAAAAATGTATGAAAAGAAGTAAGACATGTTCAAATCTTACAGATTCAATAAGGCACCTAAAACACTTTAAAGTCCAAAATACGTAGTTTAATTGTAGTACTAGGTATATGTAAGACAGTCCCCCAATACGCCTGTGTTTTACCAGAGGGGCTGAATCAGAAGGGACCCAAAATTAAATTTGAAGACAGAGTGTAGAAAACAAAATTAACAATTAAATATTGAACAGGAATATGAGTACATGGCTATGGTACATGTAAAAGTAAAAAATAAGGAGAGGAGATGAAAATTAGGTCATTAAAGTGCAAGCAATTCAAGGTGAATAGGATGGACCACCCATCTTTGTGACTTTAAAAATTAAGGCCAGAATCTTAAATTCAGTGCAATATTTCCCTGGCAGCCAGTGTAGTTCTCATAAGAGGTGAAATATGTTCCCAATGATGTCCCCCTCCCAATATGAGACGAGTTTTGAAGGACTTTTAAGGAATTACAGTAGTCAAAAATAGGAGCACAAAGGCAAGGACTAATGCCTGAAAATCATTCTTATCCAAGATGAACTTTAGTCTACGTTTATAATAACATAATCTGAAGATTTGTTGAATATGATTCTTAAAAGAAAGTCTTGAATCAAATAAAAATCCTAAGTTCCGAATCATATTTTTAAATTGGATATTGGTACCCAATATAGAGACCAGTTAGGTTATGTCTGACTAGAAAGTCAGTATCACATGTGAAATACATTGCTTCAGATTTACTAAGGTTTAGTATTAGGTGGTTTTCATTCATCCACTTAGTAACCAATTGCACATACTCGGAGGCAGCATTCAAATTCCTTTTCAATGGAAAAAACAACTGTACATTATTAGCATACATTTTATATCTAATGCTGCAGCACGGATGCTCACCAACACACACAAAAACCATCACATCACCCCGGTCCTAAAACACCTTCATTGGTTACCTGTCGCAGAAAGAATAACATACAAAACCCTCACTCTTATCCATAAAGCACTCCATAACCAAAACATGCAATGGCTCACTGAGCACCTTATTTTTCACAGTTGAAACAGACCCATAAGGCAGCAACACAGAGCATGTCTGTGCATCCCTTCCCCTAAGCAGTTTAAACTCGGTTCCACCAGAACTCGGGCATTTTCCTTGGCGGGACCCGTCCTATGGAACAAGCTCCCATCCTTCCTGCGTCAAGAACCTTGCCCAAAAAAATTCAAGCAGAACCTTAAAACTTCCCTTTTTAGACAAGCCTACTCTTAACTACCTACTTCTCCCCTCTGAACTCTGCTCTTCTAACTTATGTGATATTCTACCGTTATTTAATTGTATTTAATTTTTATGGTTCCCACATTTTATTTCTTTTGTAACATGTTCAGTTCAAATTACAGTTCACTCTAGTTGTTGTTGCCCCCCTGTAGTTTATTTACCTTCCCTTTATTGTTCAACTTTATGCGCATTGTTCATTGTTCTCTGTAAAGCTTGTTTAGCTGCACTTTTTGTTCAATGTGAACCAATGAGATGTTCCCAACGTTCATCGGTATATAAAAGCCTCTAAATAAATAAATAAACAAACAAATAAATAAATAATTACATGTTGATCAAGTAATAAACAAAGGCGCTGTTATGACTGTTGGTCGCAGACTGCTGTGACCGATTCAACTCACGTCATGTGCTGCCCTTCTCTCCTCTCCAGTCAAGCTCATGGCTGGAGCTAGTCGCTACCACCACATACCTCCGCTTGCTCAAGTGTCCTCATGGCAGCCGGGATGCCGCCGCCACCTACACCGACTCTGCGCCTTCCTAGGCGCGCGCGCCTAAGAAGGGCCCTCCTTTGAAGACTCTATGGTGAGAACCTCAGGGGCGTCCCCGACTGATGAGATCACCAGGTCAGGGTTCTTAAGCACTGCCTTCGCCCCTTCCTAGCTGACTTGGCAAAGAGTTCCTTCACTACTGGTACTTGCTCCTGTCTCCTCAGACCTGTGAATTCTGTCTCGGATCTACCTGCAACACTGGGCTCTGGCTTCTCCAGGCTTTTCCAGCTCCTTGGGCTAGCCCTGCACCTTCCAGAGATTCTGCCTGCCGGCCTCCCTGCTCCTCAGGGTTGCCTTTCAGAACTGCCTTACTGTTTTGGAGAATCGACTGTGCTTCCCCGCTCCTCGGCGCAGTGCCTACATTCTACACCAGTAACTGTGTCTGTGTTTCCCACTCCTCGGGGCAGTGTCTACGTTCTACACCAGTGACTGTATTTTGCACCTCTCCGCTTCTTGAGGTAGTGTCTTCCTTTCCTCTACCAGAGCTTCCTTCGTGCACAGCCCCGCTCCTCGGGTTTGCTTACATCATCACTTCAGAGATTCGACTCGGGTTTTCCCGCTCCTTGGGACAGCCTACATCATCACACCAGAGCCTCCTTCGCTACGAGCCCCGCCCCTCAGGACTGCCTCAGTGGCATACCTCCTGAACTTCCTGCCTCGCGCTCCCCGCTCCTTGGGGCCTGCCTAGCGCTTCTCTCTCGGAGGTTCCTGCTCTGGCACTTGCATCTCCAGCTCAGCCTGTATACTGTGGGTTCCCTCTGAACTGTGTCACTCACTCCGCTCCTTGGGACCTCCCACAGAATTCTCTCTACAAGCTCCTGCGATCATGTGGCTACAACTTGGGACACTCTGTTCCTCTACACGCTACAGAATAAGCAGCCAAATGTCCAATCTGGATTTCTTTATTGTGTAGAGGCAAGAATGTGTAAACAAGCCCTACGAATCCTAACAGATTGCCAAGTCCATGGACCCGGCAGAGGTCTCAACTATCCAGGCCATTCCTGGCCTGGCACAAAGAACCAGCGAGCAACAAAAGTTCCTGGAAACACTGGCAGCAGCCATTGATAACTTGAGCCCTCGTTTCGACGCCACCTTGACTGCGCCATGACGTCTACCAAGCTCAATTCCTTCACATCTATGCCAGTTCCTTGGCCTACCATGGCCTTGCCGGCACCTCCATGCGCAGGGGTTTCTTGAATCAATGTAACATACACTTCTGACTGCAACCAGCTTACTTCCCAGATGTGATCACCAAGACTAGTCTAGAGTGCCCAGAAAATCTACGCCATGCTCATTACAAACTCGACATTTGTCTTCACCCAGGATGAACGCAGCTCAGAGCAAAGCTGAGGATTAACCAATGCAGATGGGCTGGAGCAGACGTTCCCTCAAGGAACGACACTGTCTCCAGCAATCCGGCCTTTGCCTGTACTGCGGCAAATCCGGACATGCCATAGCCTCGTGTACAGTTGGTCTAGGAAACGCCCAGGCCTAGGTTCAGCGGGAGGACTGCTCCTAGGCCTGACTTCGCCATCTCCTCCGTTGACTGTACCTGTCTCCATTAAAATGGATAACCAGGAGTTTCACACTCTGGCTTTGGTGGATTCTGAGGCTGGTGGGAACTTTATTTTAAAACAATTGACTGAGCACCTCCAGATCCCCACCATCCACTTCCCAGTACCCTTACTCCTCTCGTCCATCCATGGAGAACCTCTACCTGGTGAGGTTACTCACACCATGGCTCCTATTCAGTTCCGCACAGGGTCTCTGCACGTAGAAACCATTTATTTCCACATTCTGGACAAAGCCATACACCCGATGGTCCTGGAACTGCCATGGCTACAGCAACACACCCTGCAGTTTGACTGGGCTACCTTACAGCTCTCTCGCTGGTGCTCCTCCTGCTATGACAACTGTTTGGAGTCTGTCCAAAAGGAGGAGTTCTTTTTTATGCAAAAGGGTGCCAGGAAAGAGGAAGAACTTCAGGATTCCAGTTGTAGGGCTTTCTGGGAGTCCAGGCTGAGCTGGAGTGAAGAGTTCCTGAGGATAGACCAGAGTCTGAAGAGCCCCATATAGAAAGGGATTCAACAGAAACTGCGCAACAAGTGTACTGGGAGGTTTCAGAGATAGTAAAACTACCTTAGAAAATCCACAGAGTTTCTGACAGATCAAATACTTCAACCAGAGGCTCTATAAAGAAACGGAAGTGAGAGAGAAATAAGACAAAGATTTTTAACCCAGAAGGTACTGGTAGAGCCCAGAAAGGAAGGATAAATGCCCCAAGAGCTGGGAAGTATTGTGGAGTATGAGAAGAGACTGAGATTTACTTTTTGTGTTATGAGACTTTGTTGCTGGTGTCCATTATTCTCTGGTGTACTTTACTGGATTTTGTTTTTTCTGCTGCTGGTTTTCAGTAAAGGCTTTTATTTTGAACAACAGCTTTGGTGTGGAAAGTGAATTTTGGAGTGACTGAACAGGTGCACAGAAGATGACTAAAATCCTAAGAGCCTTGAAAAGGTTGTTTTTTACCCCCTGTGTGGGAATCCAGGAGCTCTGGGTGAATTTCATGGTCCGTGACTCTTCCCATGTGCCTCTGTGCCCAAGAGCTGACTGGGATGGGAGCTGTCTAAATAAACATCTGTTGCTACTTCTCAAGGAAGGAACTGAACTGTTATCTGTGAAGCCACAAAACCAGAAAAGGAATAAAAGATACTGTTTCTGCAAGTTTGCCTGGCTTCTTGGTTGTTTTGGGCTTTCTGTCACTGACCCATGATGGGGCGTGAGCAGTGTCTTATCACACCCACCAATTCTTGTTTTAATTTCAGATGCTCTGTTTTGATCAGATGAGGTTCCTGGAGCTCAGCTCTGTATATTTTGTGTTCTGAGAAAATTGAAAAATTATTTTTCTTTTAATAGGCTGCTAGGATATACTTCTTACATTAAGAGAAAGATAAAAGTTCCATCCATCTTCAAAGCTGCAAAACATTCTATAAAGCTAGAAAGGAAATATTCCCTGATTCAAAGTAACAAAATATATAGAGGTCAATATAAAAATAAATCCTAAAATGAATAAGTTGTCCGGGATATTTGGAGGGATAAACATCTTACTGAATATTGATGATTAAAATTATCTGGCTAACTTTAGCGGGATAACTGAGTTAGATATTCAATATAAACCGGCTAAGTGAGTTAGCTGGATAAAACTTATCCGGCTAACTTACATGGGATATTCAGCAGCACAGCTACGCTGCTGAATATCCCCCATGTTTGCTGCTACTTAGCCATTCTACACCAACTCAGACCAAGAAGACATAGAGGGGGGTGTGGCAGTGCTATTCCAAAACACAAACCGTCCAAAATCCCTCTCCCTCGGTAATCAGAGCCTGAATGCCTATTAGCCCAGCTAGCAGTCAAGAACCCGATAGGGATCCATCATCCACTCAAAAGCTACTAGAGCTTATTGCAGATTAACTCTGAGATTCCCAACCTTAGTAATTATGGGTGACTTTAATCTACATATAGAAAACCCAACATCATACATGACTGACTTTTCTTGCCACCATGACAATACTAGGTATCACTCATGCTGTCAAATCCCCAGCTCATTAGAAGGGAAACAACCTGGATCTACTCTTCCATATGGGGATGAATAAATCCAGAACATCATGAGGACAGCTTTAAAATAACACCGTTACAGCCACTATAGTGATTACCAGGTAATGTTTGTGGGAATATAGATAAAGGAGAAACCAATAAGTACTAAGAACATAAGAACATGCCATACTGGGTCAGACCAAGGGTCCATCAAGCCCAGCATCCTGTTTCCAACAGTGGCCAATCCAGGCCATAAGAACCTGGCAAGTATCCAATGCAGTACTATACTGCAGAATTGTCTTTTTATGCCTAGTTACCAAGTGAGCAGGAGTTCTCTCACCCAAGCCATCTGATTCTTCACTTTGGCCAAAAAGCAAAGGAAACAGGAAGCATGTTTCTTTTCACACATACATTATATATTATAGCTCTTTGTTGCACAGGATGCAGTATGTATAGCAGGCCAGAGAGCTTTATTCTTATCTTTCCAATAGGCAATAGAGATTCTTTAATCTAGCAGCTTATGTAGGAACTGATTATCTTGTGCAGGAAAGGGGGAGATAGATCTCTGCAGGCAATACAGTATGTGGGAGCACCATTTCATGATGGGGAATATACTGTCCTTGAGTTAGTAATGAAGTTTGCTAGCGTGCTGAAGGGAATATCCTTTTACCGGTGGTTGTTAGATCTCCTCGTTCCATGCCAAATGCCCTAGAAGCTATAGTACATAATTTCTTTTTTTCTTCTGTGGGAAAGTAACTGTGCTCATCAGGTCATCCAGAAGGGTTTCTCTGTACTGGCACAAAGGCAGAAAAAGTTTGACAACACTTAACCTGACTGACTAGGCCTCCCTACTAATGCTAAGCTAATGTTCATGTTCAGCTCTACTAACCCTAACACCCCTCCATGAGGTATCTATGGGAACTGGCATGATCGGAGATACCTAATCAGTACAGAATTGTCATAAAACTAAATTGAAGTGAAATGATTACAAAATGGATACTTAGATTAATCAAAGTAATAGGGAGTACATAAATATAATAATCATTGAGGGGATAGATACCCTACTAGTTATTTCAGGTCAGTGCCTTTCCTTTTTTTTAAACAAAGCACCTCTAGTTTAATACTCCCAGTGAAGGAATTGCATAGTAAAATAATATATTCATCTTACTAAGGTGCAAAAACAGAATTTGTAAATATGTGGGGTTTTTTTTAATGAGAAAGGTTCAGATATATGCAAAATAGGGACCTGATGAGAGGACAAGTTGACGTTCAACCCATATATCCAACAAGAGCATAAAAACAAGTAAAAGTTGAGTACAAATGATAGCTAATAGGGGATGGAAATATTTCCTAAAAAGGTCATTAGTAGAAGGATACCATTCCATTAAAATAATGTCCCATCACGAGTGTCTTTTAAATTATGTTTTTTTGGAGGATTAGTTGAGAGTCTGTGTACATTTTATCAGTCAGAAAATGGTCTTCTGTTATGGGAATCGGCCGTGGAGGCCCTCGACCGGCTCCCTCCACCTACCGGTGCAGCCGCCCGCCGCTCGTTGACCCCCAGGACTCTCGCGGCGGCAGGGAGCTGCAGCAGACTTGTTCCACCCACGCCGACTCCCCGCTGGGCTGCTGGCGCTACCGCTCCTTCCCTGCCTGGACACGGCCACGCTCCGCCCGGGCCTGACCGCGTAGCCAGGTGCTCTAGGCACGCACACGTCACCTGACCCGATTTAAAGGGCCATCCACTGGAGGTGCTGCGGCTCCTCCCTCCTGACCCCAGCCTATATAAGGCAAGACCTGTTCTTCAGTCCTTGCCTTGGCTACTCGGCTCCTTAGTTCCTGGAAGTCTGTTCCTGCTTTTATGTGTTTGACCTGCCTTTGCTTCTTGACCTATGCTTGTGTCCTGACCAAGAGATGCGCTGCCTGCCTCGACCCTTGCTTGTGCCCTGACCAAGAGATTCACCGCCTGCCTCGACCTACGCCTGCATCCGGACCTCAGGGTACTGTGCCCGCCTCCGCGACTCCTGAGGCCCCACATAAGTCCAGCCCGCCCAGTATCCAAGGGCTCAACCTGAAGGGAACAAGGGCTGGTAGTGGTGAAGCTCCAGCGGGGTCTCAGGTCTCTCCCAGCCTCAGCTGCCAATGGTGGGGAACCCGTGGGGCTCCTCCCCACTGCTGCTGTCAACTCCCCCTCGGCCCAGGGATCCATGACCCGTAACATCCTCTTCCTTAAGACAAGCCAGGGAGAGATGTAAATAGGGATGAATCCAGATATGGTCAAAAGGTCAGGAATAGAGGCGGAGAGATTATTGTGAACGTGTATAGTGTGGGGATATTTATAGTTAAAAATCACATCCAGAAATGTAATGCATGGGCATATATTAGGACCTTTGATAATACATGTTTGATCATTAGCAACAATAAAGGGACACAAAGTTCTAATACAAGAGAACAGTAGGCTGTATCCGGTAATCAGGGCAAAGCCAACCTGTAAGGGGCACAACCATTCAACTGTGGCTGAAGAAGAGCTGCCACTCCTTCTCCCAGTACAGCTGAACAGCTGCACTGCCCTGGAGGGAAGAACAGCTGCTGGTCCCAGAGTCCCTTGTAACCTCAGGGTTGTTCTTGGGGGCGGGGATGAGCCAAATCAAAGAGATTGTAAGGCTCCGTGCTTTGGGGAGCCTCCTATGTCCGCTGTAGCCCCACACCTGGCAGCACTGTTTCAGGCATTCAGGTGCAGTTATTTATTTATTTAAGAACTTGGATTCCTCTGCTTCTAAATTATATATTATTCAGTATGGATTACATATAACATACATAAGCAAAGAAAAGACTGCACCTAAAACAATAATAATAAAACTATAACATACTTAAACAAGCAAAAAAAAAAGCACAAAAGCAAGAGGAGGCAGGGTACAATATCATCAGGTACTGCCTCCTTTCTGATATGGCCAGAGGAACTGAAAAAACAGCAATGCTTCTGCCTGGCTCAAATGTGGCCTGTGCGGAACCAAAGCTGCTTCTTGCTGCTTACACTATCCGCCCTACCTCATGAAATCTTGGGGCTGGAGAAGGGAAAGGAGGAGGAGGAAGAGGAGGGAAAGGATGGACGTTGGGGAGGGGAGTGGGAGGATGGAAGGTGAAAGATTTGGACGGTGGGGAAAGGAAAGTGGAATATGTGATGGGTTGGAAAATGGCGGTCGCAACAGCTGCCACAGACTCCTTGATCCTCTGCTTCTGAGTAGTTCCCTCTCAGGTACTCCCTCCCGTCCTCCCAAGGCCTTCTTAAAGTGTCACTGTGACACTTGCAGCAGGCTCAGCCATGCAGGCGCAGGGCCTGCTTCAAGTGGGAGCCATTTGCAGACTCCATGGACAGCCACTGTTGCAGAAGGAGGCCGACCAGTTGCTGCTGAGTGGGAGAAAGAGAACATGCATACAGGAGCTTGGAGGACTGGCTGCCTTCAACCGAGGGAGAGGAAGACCTTCTGTGGCTACCACAGAAGGAGAGAAAGCCTCATAAAGCAGTGCAGCAGGAGACACCTGCACCTGGTGAGAAGAGAGAGAGGATAATTTAACTCAGGAGGTGGAAGGGATGTTGCCGGTGGCTTGGGAGAGTGGTGAGAGACAGAAAGGAATGCTGGTGGCTGAGGCAGAGGGAGATACCGGTGCTGGCTTGGGGGTGAGGAAGGAATGGAGAGGGAAACACTGGGAGGATGAGGGGGAGCAAGAGAGAGAGGGAGATGGTGGTGGTGGCCCGTTGAGGAGGGGAAGATGCTTGGCAGGGATAAGAAAGAGAGAAGGGTGCTGAGCAAGAGCTGGAAAAAAAAGAGGGTGTTGGGGGAGACCAAACTAGGGAGATGCAGCGTCTAGAATAGGCTAGAGAAGAGGAGGTCAGGCAGGGGTAGCCAGCTTGGAGCTAGTGGAGATGTGGTTCTACAGGAGAGGAAAGGGGGTTAAGATCCTCAGAAGAGAGAAGGAAGGTGCATTGACACTGGGAGCTAACTTTCTTGGCATTTATAATATGCGTAAGAAAGCATATTTGGTTAGGACTTGCCAATTAGAAGTAAAGTCTACCAGTCTTTTAACTTTATTGTTTTTTCCTCTGTTGATTGTGCTTCCTTGTTGTTTAAATAGTTTTTTCCTTTGTACATCACACTATCCAAGACTGATTAAAATTTTAAACTTGGAAGATATAGAAGTATACTTATCCTCAGGTCGCACATGCATTTTCTAATGACTGGGTTTATTTAATAAAAAATAAAGGTGGAGAGAACGAGCGGTACACTCAGTGGAAAATGTCCAAATGGGAAAAGTGTAGCGCTGAGCCCACTGAGACCCACATGGTAACAAGAGGATTCAGTCAATTAGACAAGACTGCAAGGCAATTCCACTTTTATTAATAGTATCAAAAGGAGCTGATTTTGGTCCCCCAACACGCACCATGTTTCGCCACTCCGGCTGCATCGGGAGGGACAGAAGCCCAAACCAATCAATGATAGTGTGATGAAAAACAATATATCCAAAACTATATCCAATCCCCTTAAAAAGCTTGTGACATCATGTACATGAGGGACGCCATCAAGGTATTATCAAGGAATCTGCAAATAGGGACTTAAGAGTGTGCCAGGGGAGAGCGTTGAAGGACTTGTAAATTCCAAACATCAGATGTCAGCGACTCAGCTTTGCAACAGGGGAACAGCTCCTTTTGATACTGACTATTAATAAAAGTGGGATTGCCTCGCAATCTTGTCTAATTGACTGAATCTTCTTGTTACCTTGTGGATCCTAATATGCTTAGCGGTACACCTTTCCCTTTTGGGTTTATTTAATAACAATCATTCCTCTTTTGCTTTTAGTTCAGTGTTTCTAAAGCCAGTCCTACACTGAAGCAAAGTCATATTTGAAAGTTACTTCTGCATTATTGTGTTTTGTAATGAGGCTCCTTTCAACATGAATGGCATCTACAATATCTTAAGAACATAAGAACATGCCATACTGGGTCAGTCCAAGCGTCCATCAAGCCCAGCATCCTGTTTCCAAAAATGTTCAATCCAGGCCATAAGAACCTGGCAAGTACTCAAAAACTAAGTCTATTTCATGTTACCATTGCTAGTAATATCAGTGACTATTTTCTAAGTCAATTAATAGCAGATAATGGACTTCTCCTCCAAGAACTTATCCAATCCTTTTATAAACACAGCTATTCATGATCTCTTCATAGCATAAGTATTATTCAAATCAGTGGTGTAGCCAGAATTAATTTTTTGGGTGGGCACAAGGTTAACATGGGTGGGCTGTAGGCATGCAGGTCTGAGACCTACTAGTTGTATTCTTATTGATAAATAATGCCATATACTGCACCCTACAATGGCTTTCTAAGTAATTTGCAACAGCCATTATGCATCATGCATGAAACTTTAAAACACTTTACCTCAATTATTTCAAGCACTTACCATCAAGCACTTACCAGCATAAAAAATTCCTTACTAATCTGAATTAATTTATTTTATATTTATTGCAGTTTATAATTTCACAAGTATATCATGAAAAAGCAAAGAAAACAAACAGATCCAATCAATCATGTAATGAAACAAAAAATGTATTCCTTCATGAATCCTGTTTGCAGAAAGTCAGAAATCATCATACCTACAATAAAATAGCATTAATCATCAGAACAGGTGCAGAGCAGAGCTAGGACAATTCACATTACAACCAAAATGAAAAAAAATATTCAAATTCTGGTGTCACCTCACAAAAAATACCTCTCCACTGCTAAACATTTTGTGAAGTAACACACTCCTGCAAAAAAAGAGACATCTAGAACCTTGCCATACCATACAGTCACAGCACTGCCTCTCAGGATTCAAATAACAGCAACCTTATGAAAAGCAGTAATGCAAATACTACACCAGGCCCTAGAGCATTAATACACTACCTACTGGAGTAACAGAACAAGCTGGACTACTGCAGAGAAACTACATGCTAACTGAAATATTGTATTTCAGTCACACACAGGTAAAGCAGAGACTGACCCTTACTTAAAACAGAAATAAGAGACTACAAATTAGAAACAAATGTGCACCCCCTTGCGCGCGCCGACCCTGGATTTTATAAGATACGCGCGGCTACGCGCGTATCTTATAAAATCCAGCGTACTTTTGTTCGCGCCTGGTGCACGAACAAAAGTACGCGCGCGCGTAAATTTATAAAATCTACCCCAATTTGTGTCTGTGTTACACAGAGAGTGACACATACCTATACATACACTTTGTGTCAGAGGGAGAGTGCGCGTGTGGGTGTCTCTCTCTGACACCCAACTCTCACTCTCAGTGTGTGGGTTTATCTGAGAAAGTGTCTGAGAAAGAGTGTATGTGTCAGTGTATATAAAATTTCTGCAATCTATAAATCTGTTGGAGTGACTGAGCTCTGACACTGGCTGGCAGAGTAGTTGTCTCATTACTTTCACTAGTTCAAGAGCTGCTTGGCTGGCCAGACCAGCATATTCGTGGGTGTATGTTAACCGATTTGAATGGATGGAACGGGGTCTATGGCTTTGTTTACTCACCGCTGGTCTAGTTATTTAGGAAAAATGTGAAATTTATTTTGGAGATATTTAGGCTTAACTCTGCCAGGTTCCAGAATCAACATGGCGTGCTTTAGGGAGCTGTCGACACACGGGCTGCAGAGAAAGGCCACAAGGGAGTCACTCAGATAACCTGTGGGACGGTTTTGAAAAAAATCCCCCGGGCTAATATTTTCTTGCAATCCGCCCCTGTCGGGAACCCAGATTTTGCTTTCAAATTTTCAAACCTTAAGAATTTTTTTTTAAAAATCAAACAAAAATTGCCCGCAACTCCATAAACCATATCTTCTTCATTTGCTAAAATGCAGAGCAGCATCTTGCACCCTGTGTGGGCCATCATATAAATGCAAAGGCATGAGAGGAGAATACGGAGCATGCATGTCCTGTTAGCAGGAGTCTGGGCTTTTCCTAGAGCCACCAACCATAGCAGTGAAGGGGTTCTCCAGCCTTTTTGCAGATCCCTCTGGATATGGACCCCATATCCAGGAATTTAGAGGCCACTCTTTGGCAGCCACTGGCAAACAACTCTTAGCTGAGCTGTCATGTAATACGCCCAAAGGTCTGGCACCGCTAAACCCTCTCGGTCTTTCTTTAAAAAAAGAGTACCTTCCTCGATATTCTGGGCAGCCTTCTCTTCCAAATATAACTGAAAATTAATTTCTGTAACAACTGCATACATGTAATTGGAATCTCAATAGGTAGCACTTGAAAAAAGTAATTCCATCTAGGCAGGGTAATCAATTAATTGATGCAATGCACCCTAGCCTAGAGAAATTATAATTACACCATTTATTTTAGTTCCTGAGTTGTTTTGGCCATCAAAGCTACCTAATTTAATTGAAATAAGCACCTCCAATCATCTCCTATTTGAACACTGAGATATCTTTTACTGTTGCAGCCCATTTAAAGGGGAATTTATCCCGTATTTGCATCATATCTAAATTTAGATTCAATAGCGCTGATTTCCCCATGTTTACTTTGAATCCCAACATCCTTCCGAAAGGTTCTAGTCTTTTAATCAGCATTGGTAAGGGAAAAAAAAGAGTTTTGTTAATGTAAATAGGATGTCATCCACAAATGAGATCTTAAACATTGATTGTGCCACTTGAATATCATGGATGTCTCCGCTCTGCCGCACTCTTTCCAGATAGGGCTAATGCAAATAAGAGTGGGGAAAGTGTGCCTGACGTGTGCCTGACATATGCCTCAGCTCACATTAAAATCCATGGAGTGCCTCCCATTTAACTTAATCCTAAAGTCAGAACAAGCTGATGTGACCTCCAAGAGAGGGGAGGGGGAGAGGAAGGGAAAGGGGTGAGATGGGAGGAAAGTAGCTGGAGAAGAGAGGAGTGAAAAGGAATGAAAGAGAAGGGGGAGGAGGAGGAATGAGGAAGGTGAAGGGGGATGAGTGAGAGGAGGAGAAGTGAATGAGGGAAAGTGAATGAGTGAGGGGGAGGGAAGAAAAGGGAAAGGAGAAATAGGAGAAGCGAGTGAGGGGGAGGGAAGGAATGGGAAGGGAGGAGGAGTAAATGAGGGGAAGTGAAAGGGGTGAGAGAGGAGGGAAGGAAAGGGAAAAGAGGAGAACTGAGTGAGGGGACAGGAAGGGATAAGCGAGGGGATAAGCGAGGGGAGGGAGGAAAAGGGAAGGGAGGAGAAAGAGTAAGTTGAAGAAGGGAATGAGTGAGTGTGAGGGAAGGAACAAGAAAGGAGGAGGAGTGAGTGAGGGAAGGGGAAAGGAAGGGGATGAGAGAGGGGAGGGAAGAAAAAAGGAAGGAGGAGTGAATGAAGGGAAAGGAAAGAGTGAAAAGGGATGGAAGGAAAGGGAAGGAATGGGAGAAGGTAGGAGGAGTGAGTGAGAGGGAAGGAGCAGCAGCAGGGTTGACCTATGCCCTGAGATGAAAGAGTAGTCCCGTTGACTGTGTGAGCTGAAGGTAGAGGCTGCCATAATTTGTGCATTCTGGAGGGGGAGAAGAATGAGTCGGTCCCCATATGATAGTTTGAGAGTGTGTATGTATGACAGAATGAACATATGTGTGTTAGTGTGTGTATATGACAGAGCAAGCCGAGAGCAAAGTTTGTGCACCCTCTTCCTCTCCCAGCTAATCCACGAACATCTCATGGTGACTGGAATTCCAAAGTTGCTAGATAAGATGTTAGGATTTTGCCTGCTACACAGCCTTATCCTACCTTCATGACACCTCCCCACCAGCAGAAGCCCTCAGTATGCCTCATCATTCGCCTTGTCAAGTTCCTCCTCACTGCCCTAGCAACATCCAAGTCCCAGCTCTATGTAAACCTGTCTTGCCATTGTAGTCTTCTAATGGTGTCACTTCTGACTCCGTGACCTAACCTTAAGGCTGATTCAATATACCATGCGCTAGCTGCTGCTGCGCATGGCCTATCGTGATTGGATGCACATTTTGGGTTGTATGTGTGTATATGAGAGGTTGATGTTTGTGTGTGTATATATATGAGAGTGTGTATGTGTGTGTGTGTAAGTGTATATATGAGAAGGGTGTTTGTGTGTATATGTATGTATGTGTGTGTGTATGAGAGAGTGTGTGTGTGTGGGTATGTATGAGAAGGTGAGTGGGTGTGTATGTGTATATATGAAGGGTTTTTGTGTGTGTATATGTGTATTGTGTGTCTATGAGCGAGAGTGCCTGCGCACGTGTGAACATGTGTGTGAGTACCTGTTTATATGTGTGTGTGAGAGGTTAAAGTTTGTGCACACTCCTCCAATCTATTACAATCTCAGGAGGACTGAAAATCTAAAGTTCCCAGGTATGGAGAGCGGGAGAATTTTTTTTATCCTTGTTAGTTTTAATTATTGGATGTGATGTATCTGCTGGTTTGAAATATTTTATTAGTGTTTGGTAATATTTTAAACATTTTTATATGTGTTTTTAATTGACTGAATTTATCAGCAGATTTGACATTTTTTTATTGGTATGGTTAATGTTTTATATTTCTTGATTGTGTTTGCATTGCTTACAGAGTTTGGCTTCTTGAGATTTCCAGTTCAGTTTTGTCTGCACATTTCAATTTATATTTTATGATCTCTTTATTCTGAATTTGGTGAGAGTCTATCTGTGTTCTGCTTGTGTGACTGAGGCTTTAGGTATTCTGCTGCATGTAGTTTCTGTGTAGGATTTATAACAACCTGGCTTTAATCTTTTCCTAATAGGAGGTGTATTGGTGTTTAGGGTCTGATGTAATATTTGCAGTATGGCTTTTTCATAGGTTGAGTGCTGGCAATTATAATATGGAAGGCTTACTGTACTGGAATTGTAGTTCAGTTTATTCCTGGCTTTCTGTGAGCCAAGTCCACACCCAGTGCACTTTAACCCTAGTGCGGATGCCGAAAACTGAGAACAAAAAAAATAACAGGCCCAAAAACTGAGGGGTTAGAGCAGTGAGCTGCAAACAAGGGAAGCCAGGGTTCAAATCCTATTGCCATTCCTTGTGCGCTTGGGCAAATCACCTCACCCTCCAAAGCCTTCCCCCTGCCCTGGCCCCTGGTGATTTCACCTAACCAGACCATGGCGGGGGGGGGGGCGCCATTTCATCCTTTTCCTCAGGCAGCAGATTGCCTTGAGCCACTCATGGCCAGCTAATAGGTTTCAGGGGAATGGATGAGCAGTATTAGAGAGAGGCAGAAGCACTTCCTTACTGCCCTCCCTCACAGCGCAGCAGCACAGAGGTCTCATAGCTCCCAATCTATAGGAATGCAGGAAACAATATTGGGCATGGTCAAGTACCCACAGAGCTAGTACCTATGAAAGAAACTCTGTGAAGATTTTTCGAGTTTGAACTCAACTGGGTTGAATAGTGGCTGTACTATTTCTATGCCTGTGTGAGGTCTGGTCCTTGAAGAAAATATTATGTGAGGGTGTTTTGAATTGTTTTTGATAAACGTTTTGCAGGTTTGGCATGATGTGTATGTTATTTATTAAGATGCACTGTGTTATGTAGTCCAGTTTTTATTGTCCTTGTTTTATGAGTAAAATGGAGGCTCTCACCATAGAGTGGAGGGGTAGCCTAGTGCTTAGAGCAATGGTCTATGAGCTATGGATACCAGGTTCAAATCCTACTTACCTCCCTTAGGGAAATTATAGGACTCTGGAGAATAAAATAATTAAATTACATTGTATATCTGGACAGTACTTTGTACAGCTAGTAGCACTATATAGTTGGTAATGAGCAGTAGTATCTCTCAGTATTCTGCCTACTGCTGGCCTCTGCAGCAGCAAACCCATCTCCCATCTTGTTGGACCTTTTCTCTGGAAGAAGGCGTGAGGTGGAGGGGGGAGAACTGGCCATGTTTTTAAAAGTTTCAAAATTGGCACCCCCTAGCTGCAGACAGTCAACAGTCCTTGATGTTTCCAACTGGACCTCAGACAAGAACCTTGCCCATCTGCATTCAAAAAAACCCCTTAAAACATGGCTATTCAGCCAAGCCTTCCAGGGCACTTAATCTTCCCTCAATTGCAACCTCTCTTTCTCAAGTAAACTTTCCACACCATAGTCCAGCTCATTATCTCCGTTGTTCTTATCCAGTTTTCATCTCATCTGTTTTGAGATGATTTGCATTGAGTTATCATGTTAGGATATGTTATGTTATGACCCGTTTTACTGTTAATTGCCACCTCTGTTCTTTGTATCGCCCCTCAGCGAACGTTTAAGTTGCATTGTAAACCGATGTGATATGTATATTTTACAGGAACGTCGGTATAGAAAAGCTAAAAATAAATAAATAAATAAATAAATAAATATAAGCCCTCATGTCTATATTTAGGGTAGACTTTTTAAACCATGACATTTGAAAGATATATTTTTGTCAACTAAAACTTGTGTTAATTTTTCTTTTTCTACAGGGTGGAAAGACTTGCCCTTTTCTAAAGTGCTGCTGCTCATGAAAGGTGAAAAAAGGTGAAACGTTTCCTTAAGCTGGAGACAGAGGTCTCCCCTTTCAAGTGCGGCTGTCTATTACTTTTTTGCCAGACACTTTCATCTTTTGCTCCTCCCTGCCTGTCTGTCTGCCTGCCTGGAGGTACAAAAGCAATCAAATCCTTTGAGGTTTCTGCTGTTTTCTGAGTTTCACCTGTGGCACAGTCACTGCACCTTCTAACTGCTTTCAAGTGGGCTTTGACTGATAGGGAATCTCCCCGAAGGGTGTAAATCCCTGCAAACATGCAGGCAGCTCAGAATTTCATCCCACCTCAAACGCTGCACACAGGGCGCAAACATATCTGGCTCATAAGTGCACACTCAGCCAGGCACAACTCAGAAGCAAACCTACTTTCCAACTCTATACAAGAGAATACAACCTAGGCACAAATAGCTCACAAGGGCATATGTATCTGAAGAGCTCTCAAGTGCTCAGAATGAGGTAGATTCTAAAAGCATTGCTGCTTGCACGAAAAATGGCCACTTATGCGTGTACGTGGGCTGCACACGAGCAATGCAACTTTTAAGAAGCCGCAAAGTACGCACGTAAATACCATGCCCGCATCAAAGATAAGGGAGTGGAAAAGGGACAGGGAATGGTCAGGGCCTGGCTGGGAGTTCTGGGGTGAGGCTAAGATGCGCGTAGCACCCAAGTTTCAAAAAGCTGACCATGGCTGGCATCCGCGTGTTATCCACATTACATTACTGCAGGTCCTGATGAGAAGAAAGTCTAGATATGTTTTAGGGCAATTACCCAGCATGTGAGCACAAAACAGGTCATAAATGTACCCAGATAGCAGGGCAGAAAAGCACAGCTAATGGGTTCCATAAGGAGCTGCAGTCTGTGGCCCTTAGCCAGGGGCTACAATAGCTGCAATGGATGGAGGCTGGTTCTGATTAAGCTGGAAGCCCAAAGTAACAGGTTTAAACGTTCCCCCCACCTCCCCCAAAAAAGAACAAGCGTCCAATGTAAGCACTTTCACTTCTGCACCATTTCTACAGGTATGAACTGTTTGCAATTGGAAGTCCCCAGTGCAAACATCTTACACTTGTGCAAATGGCGCAACGAATAAGTGCTAACATTTGACATTTGCTCTTTTTTTGGGGGGGGGAGGGGCTTCAGTTGTCACCTGTTCCTTTAAGCTTCCAGCTTAATCAGAATCGGCTTCCATCTAGCCCACCTCTAGCAGTCTTTGGCCAGGGGCAGCAGACCACAGAGGACTCTTAGTCTGACCTCTAGGTATTGCCACTGAGTGATGGTTAATACCCTTGCCCCCGCCCCCCCCCCCCCCCCCCCGAGGATGTGAATATTGCCTCTACAGTGTTCCCAACTTCAGTCAGCTTGAGGAGCACAAGCCAGGATCAAGAAACAAAGCCAGCATGAAAACTTGGACTGGCCCCTGACAAATTGTTTACACCTTATAGAATGTTCTGTACTTTATGGAATGTTTTTTGATCAGGTTAAAAACCAGACCTAAGATCACCTGGAGCTGCTTAGATGGTTTATTGCCCTCTCCCTCTGCTTTCTTGTGTGCACCTCCTTTTATGTGTTCTCTCTCTCCACTACCTTTTATTCTCTACATGAACCACAGGGCACAATTTGGCACAGATGTACAGAACACGAGACTGATTGATTTATAAACATTCGATATTCCAGCTTTTCCTAAAGGTAGGCCCAATGTGGATTAAGTATAAGGATCTGAGTGCATAAGTAATGAATTTCACACACACATGAGGTAGATTGCAAGTACATAGAATCATGAAGTCGGAAGAGAAAACAACAAAAGAAACCATCTCAGTAGACCACTCTAGAAAAGGAGACCAGGAAGTATAGCTGGAAAGCCATGAGCACAAATGCTCGTAGTCTGGGCAATAAAGTTCCAGATCTGCAGGCATTAATGGTGGAGGCAGACTTAGATATTGTTGCAATTACAATAAGGTTATCAGATTTTTGGTGGGCAAATCTGGGGCATCTGTTCTAATAGGATAGGTGAGGTTGGTGTCCCCCTCAGAGTTCTGGGACTGAGGAGTTGCACTGGTGGGAGGTGTCCTAAAAATTGCAGCAGAGGATCCAGCCTGGCAGAAATATTGAGGCCGATATACAGGCCAATACAGTAAAGTGCGGCCGCAGTTACCCCATTTCTAACCCGCTGTGGGCGCACAATTGGGACGCGTAAGGCGATCCCGCGATTCAGTATCCAGTTTCACGCATCCTTAGCGCTTCTTGAAACCGACGCGTATCCCTTTCCGCACATATGATATGTTAATGAATGGATTAGCTATTTCCTCCGATACTGTAACGTGCGCTCCGATTATCTCCTTTCTAACCTGCTATTTTGCCGCGTCTTTAACCTGTTAATTTACCGCCTACCCTTTACCTGGCGTTAGTGTGGTGTTCAATCAGCTTTGTACTGGACTGCGCCATGGATAACCTGTATGTTATTGCTCTGGTGCTAATTTTCATTTGGTTGAGAAGGAGAATGAGATATGCTCGACTGAGAAATGCAGGAAATGCTCGACAGATTGGAGAAGTGAACAGGGGGGGGGGCCGCAGCAAGGGGAACCCATCCAACCGGAGAACTCAGCAGCAAGACCGGAGGAGGTACATGATCTGTTTTTGTTTAGCTGTAAAGAACGGCGTCCATGTCTTCTGGCGCCTCTATTGACGCCGGAAGATGGGCGCCCGTAAACATAGGCGTCCTTAAAGGCAGAGACGAGAACGCCTCTACAGACGCCGGAAGATGGGCGCCCAGAGAGATGGACGCCTGTAAACATAGGCGTCCGTAAAGGTGGAGACGAGAACACCTCTACGGACGCCGGCCATCCAGTGCTCTTACCATGTGACAGGGTCCGGCCAATGGCACGGACACCCAGTCACATGGTAAGAGCAAAGGGCCATCGGCGCCATTTTGATTAGTGACAGCCAACGGACCGGGAACGGGAGGATGGCTCGGAGCGGGAGATCGCTCCCGGGAGTGGGAGATCACTCCAGGGACCCCCACTAGACCACCAGGTACCTGTAAAAAGTTTTTGGGGGCGTTGGGAGGGTGGGGGAAGCTAAGGGGTTAGTTTTAAAGGGTCGGGGTGGGTTTAGGGGTTATTTTTGTGTGCCGTTTTTCCCACCCTCCCCCAAAACGATAAGAGAACCCCCACGATCAATATCATGGGGTTTTTCTATCGTTTTGGGGGAGCCCCCGATTTCTGACGATTTTGAAAATATCGACGATATTTTCAATCGTCCGAAGCCCGATTCACATCCCTATTATTCAGTAAGGGGTAATAGCGCATCCAAAACGCGCGTCCAACCCCCCCGAACCTAATAGCACCCGCAAAATGCAAATGCATGTTGATGGCCCTATTAGGTATTCCCACGCAATTCAGTAAGTAAAATGTGCAGCCAAGCTGCACATTTTACTTTCAGAAATTAGCGCCTACTCAAAGGAAAAAGTGCACAGAAAAGCAGTAAAATGTCATGGTGATATTAAATAGGAGGTCCCGAAAGTTTAAAAAAGTAAAAAAAAAAAAAAATGAAATAGGCCCGCGGGTTGAAAACCGGATGCTCAATTTTGCCGGCATCCGGTTTCTGAACCCGTGGCTGTCAGCGGGCTCGAGAACCGTCGCCAGCAAAATTGAGTGCCGGCTGTCAAACTCACTCCTGACTTATTGTAAAAAAACAAAACTCCTGCTTTCTGTGATCCCTCCTACTAGAATCATCGAGATATTAAGTAGGAGGAAGTAGGAGGAAGCACAGAAAGCAAAATCATATAATAAAAAAAAAATTTCTGGGCACCCAATATACACCCACAATATACACAGTCCAGGCCATGTATATTGTGGGTGTATATTGTGCCAGTAGTGGAAATAATTGGATGCTCGTATTGAGCATCCATCTCCTCAGAGGCGCAAGAGATGCACAATTTCCCCTAGTGCCTCCTTTTTACTGCGGCAGCTCATTTTAGTATTAAATCGGGAGCCCAGGAGAGGTGGATTGGCACGCTATAGGAGAGTGGGCGTTCAATCAGGAGCTCCCATTTTATGTATTGGTAGTCTGAGAGCTGAAACCTTCTTCTAAAAATGGTTGTCGATCCTAATGAACCCTAGGGATGTGCAGCCAAAAAGTTTTCGTTGCATTCGTGATACGTATTCGTGGGGGGTCAATTCCGTTTCATGCGGAAGTATGGAGAATTCCATAAGTTGTCGATCTGTCAATAAGTTACTACGGCGAGTTAAATTCTTGTCCCAGCTAAAATTAAAATTAACTACAACCCCCCACCCTCCTGACCCCCCAAGACTTACCAAAACTCCCTGGTGGTCCAGCGGCGACTCCAGAAACCATCCCTGCATTCTCACACCCACGTTTGCCGGTTTCATCATGACGCCGATAGCCTGTGTCACAGGGGCTACCGGTGCCATTGGTCAGTCCCTGTCACATGGTCACTGGCACCATCTTGTGCTCCTACCATGTGACAGGGGCTGACCAATGGCACCGGTAGCCCCTGTGACATAGTATGGGCAAAGGCTATCGGCGCCATTTTGAGTCCTGGCATCAGATGGCAGGTCGCTCCGGGACCCCTGTTGGACCCACAGGGACTTTTGGTCAGCTTGGGGGGGCCTCCTGACCCCCACAAGACTTGCCAAAAGTCCAGCTGGGGTCCGGGAGTGATCTCCTACACACCGGCCGTCAGATGCCAATACTCAAAATGGCGCCGATCGCCTTTGCCCTCACTATGTCACACATAGTGAGGGCAAAGGCAATCGGCGCCATTTTGAGACTCAAAATCACCGTCCAATGCCAATACTCAAAATGGCGCCGATCGCCTTTGCCCTCACTATGTGTGACATAGTGAGGGCAAAGGCGATCAGCGCCATTTTGAGACGCAAAGGCAAAGGGCAAAGGCGATTGCTTCTCAAAATGGCGCCGATCGCCTTTGCCCTCACTATGTGTGACATAGTGAGGGCAAAGGCGATCGGCGCCATTTTGAGTATTGGCATCGGACGGCCGGGGTGCACGAGGTCACTCCCGGACCCCCGCTGGACTTTTGGCAAGTCTTGTGGGGGTCAGGAGGGCCCCCCAAGCTGGCCAAAAGTCCCTGTGGGTCCAACGGGGGTCCCGGGACGACCTGCCGTCCGATGCCAGGACTCAAAATGGCGCCGATAGCCTTTGCCCTTACTATGTCACAGGGGCTACCGGTGCCATTGGTCAGCCCCTGTCACATGGTAGGAGCACAAGATGGCGCCGGTGACCATGTGACAGGGACTGACCAATGGCACCGGTAGCCCCTGTGACAAAGGCTATCGGCGTCATGATGAAACCGGCAAACATGAGTGTGAGAATGCAGGCATGGCTTCTGGACTCGCCACTGGACCACCAGGGAGTTTTGGTAAGTCTTGGGGGGGTCAGGAGGGTGGGGGGGTTTAAATTTTTATTTAGGAGGCCGAATAAAACAGAAATCTGTTTAATACGTGGGGAGTTGCGATGCGTTTCGCCTCCCCACGTATTTAACAGATAGGACAAAATAAGTTGCGGATTACAAATACGTGGAAAACAGATGCACACCCCTAATGAACCCCACTCCCTTCCTCTGATTCAGCAGATGACTGAAAAGTAACATATCTAACTGAGCCAGGTTCCTTTGAATCATGATGTAACCAAGGATAAACCCACATACGGGCATAATTTTGCTCAACTCGCTGGAACTTAAGACACCTTGATTTGTTTGATATCTACTCAAAATTGTTCCACACAAATTTTAAACTCACATAGTTCAACCTGAAGGGAGTCAGGGGAGATACTAGCACTGACTGCTGGGATAGCCTAGCAGTGAACAACTTTGTTCTATTCTCCCCACTCCTCTATGATGCCTCAACTTCCCTTCTGTCAGGCTGAATGCAATTGGACAGGAGGGGTCTGATGACTCACCAGGCTCCTCACTCCTGCTGTCCAATCACACTCAGCAGCTGCTGCTGCTGACTAATACTGACTCTGGAGCCAGCCCAATACCCTGCCTGCTGATATCACTGCACAAATTAAAAAAAAGAGAGAGATAGACAGGGGATGTGGACTCTCAGAGAAGGGTGTACAAGAGAGGACTATCCGGGACAAAGTCAGACATCTGGCCCCACACTACATTTCCTTTCTGTTGCTGCTGTATTGTCTTCCAAAAGTCTGGTTCCACTCCACTTCAACTGGGAGCAACCTGTCCCTGACAAGAAGTAATTGGGAACAGTGTTCCCAAATCAGGGACAGTCTCGAAACATTGGGGATGTCTGGTAACTTATATTACAGAGATATGGTTCAGTGAGCAGACTTGGAAACTCTCTGGATTTGGCCCTGAGACTTTGGAATTGTAAAGGAATTGCAGGATCTCTGGGCCAACACCAGATAACTCCAGGTGCTAGTGCAAAAGCAGGCTTACTCGGGCCTCAGAAGAAGATGTCACCTGGGCCATGTGGGCAGGAAGGAAGAGCATCAGCCATATCAGAAGAAAGAGAAACATTGGGCTAGCAAAGCAGAAGAAGAAACAAGGGCAGTTTCAGACCCATGTAGCAGTGGTGGAAGAAGACACAGGCCGCCTTAGGCCTATGTGGTAGAAGAAGGAGGAAGAAATCAGTTGGCCACACAGGCCAGAAGGTAAAGGCCACTACTCTGCAAACAGCAGGACTACACTGCTGTCACTAATAGGGTCCAGAGGGCTGGAGAGAGAATGAGTAGGAATGTGTATCAGAGTAAGCAAATGAGAGAGTGTGTGTGTGTGTGTGGGGGGGGGGGGGGGGGAGGGGAGGAGGAGTGAACACAGGTGTGAGAGGGCATCTATGTGTGTGTGTTTAAGAGGGAGAGAGGTGAGTGAACCTGTACAGCAGAGAGTAAAGTGGGAGTATGAAAGAAATAAATGTGCAGATGAGCATGTGTAAGAGTGAGAATGGGCATATCAGTGTGTGTGTGGGGGCAGGGGAGAATGAGAGGAGTGAGAGTGAGCATGTATGCGTGCATGTGGGAGAATGAGAGGCATTAGAATGTTAAACAATATGTTAAAGTGTGTTTATTTGAGAAAGTTTGGTGCATACTGCCCCCATTTCCCCCAGCTAATGCACAGTAATCTCAAAGTGACTAGAAATCAAAAGTTCCCAGGTATATCAGTGAGTCTCATGAATGGGATACTGCCATTCTGGGCTCAATCTGTAGGCACGTGCAGAAGCAAAATGTTCATCTCAATGAATTAATTAATTTCATAGCTCATCTCCATTTGGTTCATTTCAAATTTCTGGGTTCAAATTTGGGAGTACGTTATTAAGATTTTACCCCTTCGCATGCCTATAGATTATAAAATAATTATTTTGTGCTCTTACACGATACATGACACCCTTACTAGTAATCAAGGTAAGCTGTTAAATATTTTTCTTGCACATGCATTGCAAATGATACTTAGCAATTGGAAAGATAGTAATATGATAAACAGCACTTTTTGTTGGAACATTATATGTATGATGTATAGATATGAAGTTGCTGTAGCAGTTAAATTGTACCAGAAAAAGTGAGTTCATTACATTTGACAAGCTTTGATTGTCTTGATTCCTGATTGTATCCTTGTACTTTGTTATTGTTAATTTTTATTTTTTTAATTCTTTATATATTTTCAAAAAAATGTCAAGCAATAAAGCTTTACATAAATCAGACAAAAGGCAAAAAAGAAAAAAATATATTATACATGGTAATAATGACAAATACCTACAACAGTCTGTGCTAAATCCCAATGAGGTGCAGGACTCTGGAACAACCTTCAAATTGTAAGAAAAAAGAAACATAAAGACTGCAAAACCATATAACTGCAACAGCCAATTAACAATCACTCCGGAGTAGATGAAGGGGCCATAGTAATTCTACTATCGAATAGCCCCTTTAATTGACTGGACTCATAAAAAAATGAACTTGTTTCCTTCCAATTTCACAGAACACATAGAAGGATAATAAAGAAAAAATTCTCCACCCAAAGCAGAACTGAGGCCTTTAGCTGGAGAAAGGCCTATGTATTGAGACATCAGGAAAGATATGATTCTTATATCTCATAAAAAGAGCATTTCTGTTAGAAAAACAAGTTTCATTATCACATTTTTTTCACTTTCAGAAGAATACTGAATTAACAAGGTTGCCCTCTCATCTATTTTATCATCAGATCTTTCCAGGAAATTAGTCATATTAAATGACCCTGAAGAAACTTGTGAAACCTCAACATTATATCTCGCTCCGGAAACCTTCTTAGGAAAAACAAATACACTTTAGACAAGGAGGGCATATGTTCTTCAGAAATGCATACCACGTCTTTGAAATATTTGGCAATAAGCTCTCATGCAGAAATCAAAGTAGGATAAGGAAAATTTAACAGATGGAGATTCAAAGATCTCCATCTATTTTCAAACAATTTAAGACATCTATGAATACTAGAACAATCTTTGATGGAAACCATTTTAAACTCTTGTATTAGTAAATCATGAGCTTCCAAAGTTATTAATCTCTTTTCATGTTCACCAATGGATATTTGAGAGGCAGAAACTTGCCCCTTTAAGAGTCAGAATCATCCATACATTTACTTACTGCCTTTTCCAGAAGAACTATTGCACGCCAAATATCTTCAAGGCTGATATTAGGTAGCCTCAGCAAAGCTATATCCACCACAGAATGCAAAGATATTCCAGTCAAAGGATGATCCACAGAGCTTCCAGACAACAAAGGAGCCTCGGAAAACGCTGGTGCAGAGGGGGAAATGCGGTACTCAGGGTTTAACGGTGTCTTCCTCTAGCTGTCCGAACACTGATGCAGTCATGTTGCCAGCAACAAGGGGACCTAAGCTAAATCCCGATGGCCCTGAGATTCCAGACATCATCTGAGGTAAAGTCCACTGTTGGGCAGTTGGTAGATCCTGGTCTGATCAAACTCAGCCTCTTTTCTTGACCATATCAGAAAAAGAAGAAACGAGGAAAATGAGGCCCAAAAGGAAAGCAGTCAAAAAGGCAGCCAAATTGGGATGGAGCAGCACGCAGCTTGAGCGATGCGCGCTGCTGGATACCTCCTTATGAAGGAATCCCTGGCACCTCCTCCTGACGTCAGTGCAGCGTTCCGGTCACAGTGTAGGTCCAAAAGGCTGTGTAAGTGGTTACCGATCCGGGCAGCCTTGCAAGAGAAGGTAAATCCTGCACTGTTATTATTAGATATGTTTGTAAAGATATGTTAATAAAATACTGAAGTAAAAAATATTGTTTATTTATTTTATTTGTTCATTCATTTACCATAAACGTCAATGGGGGAAGCACTGCAGGCTATTTTGGGCTCCAGAATTGGAGTTTATGCATCAAATGTAATGAAACTTGTGGGAAGACATCATCAGAAAGGAAAAATAACTCCAAGGCACCTAGACTGTGGCAAAGTGGCACCAAAAGTGACATGAATAGCCTAAGGCATTGTGAAGGGGCTAAGGGGTACCAGCAGTGGCAAAAGTTCTCTAAGGCACCATGAGAGGAGCAAAGACGCAGCAAGAGTTAGAAGAACATTCCAAGGCTTCAAAATAGGTCACCGACGTCAGTGGCATGAGCCTCTGAAGACAGCATGAGAGGCAAAGTGGCACCAAGAGTGGCATCAGCATCTTAAGGCACCATGAAGGGGAAACAAAGCAGAAAAGGTGGTAGGAAAACCCCCAAGACACCAATAAAGGGACAAAGCAGTACAAGGAGTTGCATCAATACACCAAGGCACCTTGAGAAGTGCAGAGCAGCCCTCCATCGAGGCAGGAACACCCCAAGATGTAGTCTTGAGTATGACAGCAAAGCAGAGAGAGAAGAAACATTCCTAAGGTGTAGGATAAGGGATAGATATAGCAGCAAGGTAGAGGGGCATGGGAGATGTCTGTCTCCTGTTGAAGCACTTGCCACTTGTCAGATTTAGTACAACAGAATGATCTGTCATCAGTATCATTTTTATGACATAAGCTTTTATTATATTCCCTTCTTGAACTTGAACTTGCTGTTAGGTTGAATTCTGGGTTTCTTGTGAAATTTGCTTTGCAATTGAAACTCATCAGTGTGGCTTTCCTGGTAATTTGTGATGTTTGCTTTATATATGTATATAATATGTATAAATAATGTATGAATCGCTTTCCAGCTTTTTATTTAAAAAAAAGTTTGTTCCATATTCTGTAGCTCATCACAGTCTTTTTTTTTTTTTTTAATTTTCTGGTGTTGCATTAGTTCTCTCTTCCTACTAAAACCTTTTCCACATTCAGAGCATATAAAGGTCTATCCTGTCCATGTTTTCTTTGTGTTTTCCTCTATGAGGAAAGGCTAAAGAGGTTAGGACTCTTCAGCTTGGAGAAGAGACAGCCATTGGTGTAGCCAGAACTACATCTTTTGGAGGGGCCTAAGGTTAACATGGGTGGGCAGTAGAGATGTGAATCGTTTTCCATATCGTCTTAACGATAGAAATCGTGTGGCAGGGCAAGAAAATCGTGTTAGACACGATTTTTTAGTTAAAAAATCGTTAAAAATCGTTTTTTCCGATTAGTGCGCACTAACTCGAGTTAGTGCGCACTAACTGAAAATGATACAATTTGACACTTTTCAGATCAGTTAAGGTCAGTTTAGGAATGAATATGTATTCCTATTGGCTGCCCTCTTATTTATTCATGTTACTAAGCTTCCCACTGACAGTATATGGGGGATGGGAAATGGAAACAGTTGGTAGCTTGACAAAACAAGTAATGTGATCAGTCAATGTGACTAGAACTTGTGCCCTAACCCTGATACCAGGGGTATTGTGATCTTCCTGCACACAGTGCCCTATCCCTATTAATACCAGGAGTGTTGTGATCTTCCTGCACACAGTACCCTAACCCTGGCACCAGGGGTGTTGTGATCTTCCTGCACACAGTGCCCTATCCCTATTAATACCAGGAGTGTTGTGATCTTCCTGCACACAGTGCCCTATCCCTATTAATACCAGGAGTGCTGTGATCTTCCTGCACACAGTGCCCTAACCCTGGCACCAGGGGTGTTGTGATCTTCCTGCAGACAGTGCCCTATCCCTATTAATACCAGGAGTGTTGTGATCTTCCTGCACACAGTGCCCTAACCCTGGCACCAGGGGTGTTGTGATCTTCCTGCACACAGTGCCCTATCCCTATTAATACCAGGAGTGTTGTGATCTTCCTGCACACAGTGCCCTAACCCTGGCACCAGGGTTGTTGTGATCTTCCTGCACACAGTGCCCTATCCCTATTAATACCAGGAGTGTTGTGATCTTCCTGCACACAGTGCCCTAACCCTGACACCAGGGGTGTTGTGATCTTCCTGCACACAGTGCCCTATCCCTGGCACCAGGGGTGTTGTGATCTTCATGTACACAGTGCCCTATCCCTATTAATACCAGGAGTGTTGTGATCTTCCTGCACACAGTGCCCTATCCCTAATACCAGGGGTGTTGTGATCTTCCTGCACACAGTGCCCTATTCCTGATACCGGGGGTGTTGGTATCTTCTTGCACACATCCCGGTATCAGGGATAGGGCACTGCATGCAGGAAGATCACAACACTCCTGGTATCAGGAATAGGGCACTGTGTGCAGGAAGATCACAACACCCCTGGTATTAGGGATAGGGCACTGCGTGCAGGAAAATCACAACACTCCTGGTATTAATAGGGATAGGGCACTGCATGCAGGAAGATCACAACACCCCTGGTATCAGGGATAGGGCAGTGTGTGCAGGAAGATCACAATACCCCGGAGGAGTGAGGGTCAGGCAGCTCCCCCCTGTCTGTGAAGCCAGCCTCTCACTAGTAATGCAGGGAGGGAGCTGTCTCAGACTTCACCATCCTCTCCCCCCCCCTCACCCACACACCATTCACTAGCTGGGACATGGGGGAAGTCAGGAGTGAGGGTCAGGCAGCTCCCCCCTGTCTGTGAAGCCAGCCTCTCACTAGTAATGCAGGGAGGGAGCTGTCTCAGACTTCACCATCCCCCCCCCCCCCCTCACCCACACACCATTCACTAGCTGGGACATGGGGGAAGTCAGGAGTGAGGGTCAGGCAGCTCCCCCCTGTCTGTGAAGCCAGCCTCTCACTAGTAATGCAGGGAGGGAGCTGTCTCAGACTTCACCATCCTCCTCCCCCCCCCCCCCCACCCACTCACCATTCACTAGCTGGGACATGGGGGAAGTCAGGAGTGAGGGTCAGGCAGCTCCCCCCTGTCTGTGAAGCCAGCCTCTCACTAGTAATGCAGGGAGGGAGCTGTCTCAGACTTCACCATCCTCCCCCCCCCCCCCTCACCCACACACCATTCACTAGCTGGGACATGGGGGAAGTCAGGAGTGAGGTCAGGCAGCTCCCCCCTGTCTGTGAAGCCAGCCTCTCACTAGTAATGCAGGGAGGGAGCTGTATCAGACTTCACCATCCTCCCCCCCCCCCCTCACCCACACACCATTCACTAGCTGGGACATGGGGGAAGTCAGGAGTGAGGGTCAGGCAGCTCCCCCCTGTCTGTGAAGCCAGCCTCTCACTAGTAATGCAGGGAGGGAGCTGTCTCAGACTTCACCATCCTCCCCCCCCCCCCCTCACCCACACACCATTCACTAGCTGGGACATGGGGGAAGTCAGGAGTGAGGGTCAGGCAGCTCCCCCCTGTCTGTGAAGCCAGCCTCTCACTAGTAATGCAGGGAGGGAGCTGTCTCAGACTGGTATCAGGGATAGGGCACTGAGTGCAGGAAGATCACAACTCCCCTGGTATCAGGAATAGGGCACAGGTTCTAGTCATATTGACTGATCACATTACTTTTTTTGTCAACTACCAACAGTTTTCATTTCCCATCCCCCCAACCATCACCTCAGTTGGAACCTTGGTAACATCAATAGATAAGAGGGCAGCCAGCCAATAGGAATACATATTCATTCCTAACTGACCTTTACTGACCTGGATAGTGTCAATAATTTGTATCATTTTCTGTTAGTGTTCCTGAGTTTCCATTTCCATTTCCCATCCCCCCAACAATCACCTCAGTGGGAACCTGGTTAACATCAATAGATAAGAGGGCAGCCAGCCAATAGGAACACATATTCATTCCTAACTGACCTTTACTGACCTGGAAAGTGTCAATTTGTATCATTTTCAGTTAATGCGCACTAACTCGAGTTAGTGCGCACTAACACGATTTAACGATTTTTAACGATAAATCGTTAGAATTTCTATTGTATCGTGTTCTATAACGATTTAAGACGATATTAAAATTATCGGACGATAATTTTAATCGTTAAAAAACGATTCACATCCCTAGTGGGCAGTAGACATATAGGTTTCAGCCGTACTATTTGTACTCGTATCAATAAATAATGCCTTTGAGTGTACCTGACAATGGATTTCTTTGTAGTCTGCAACAACCATCATGCATCATGGGTGATGCTTTAAAATATTTTGTTTCAAGCACTTACCAACATTAAAAATAGCTTATTGATCTGTATTAATTTATTTTATATGTATTACAGTTTATAAATTCACAACAATATCATATAAACAGTAAACACAGAAAACTTAACAGAAACATCAGATCCAATCACATAATAAAACAAATAGCAATGTATTCTTTTATGAATCCTCCTTACAAAAACACAGAGTATGTCATAACTACAATAGAACAGCAATAATCATAAGAACTTAAGATTTGCAATGAGTGGAGAGCAGCAGTAGGATTGTTCATATTACAACCCATCATGCAAAAATATATATATATTCAGATTCTTGTGTCACCGCAGTACCAGCAAAACAAACTTCTTCCACTGCCAACCACTTTGTGAAGTAACACAAACCCCTACAAAAATATAATTAAAAAAAACACCCAGAACCTTGCCATACCATACCATAACAGCAGTAACTCTCAGGACTCAAACAGCAGCAACCTTATTTATAAAAAGGCAGCAAGGCAAACATTACATCAGGCCCTAGAACACTAGGGATGTGCAGAGGGAGGCCATACGTTGCATTTGGGATTCGTATTCGTCGGGGGGGCAGATACGTTGCATTCGGCAAGGGGGCCCCTGATATGTTCATGCGTTAATTCTTATTTGTTTCCCGGCTAAAATTGAATTAACTACAACCCCCCATGCTCCTGACCCCCCCAAGACTTACCAAAACTCACTGATGGTCCAGCAGGGGGTCCGGGAGCCATCTCCTGCACTCACACCCTCGGCTGCCGGTATTCAAAATGGCGCCGATAGCCTTTGACCTTACTATGTCACAGGGGCTACCGGTGCCATTGGTCGGCCCCTGTCACATGATAGGAGCAATGGATGACTGGCGCCTTCTGGTGCTCCTACCATGTCACAGGGGCTGACAATGACACCCACAAGACTTGCCAAAAGTCCCTGGTGGTCCAGCGGGGGTTCAGGAGTGATCTCCTGCACTCGGGCCGTCGGCTTCCAGTAATCAAAATGGCGCCGATAGCCTAACTATGTCACAGGGACTACCGGTGCCATTGGTCGTCCCCTGTGACATAGTGAGGGCAAAGGCTATCGGCGCCATTTTGAATACTGGCAGCCGACGTCACAAGTGCAGGAGGTTGCTCCCGGACCCCTGCTGGACCACCAGGGACTTTTGGCAAGTCTTGTGGGAGTCAGGAGGGGCCCCCAAGACTTGCAAAAAGTCCCTGGTGGTCCAGCGGGGGTCCGGGAGCGATCTACTGCACTCGGGCCATCGGCTGCTAGTAATCAAAATGGCACCGATAGCCTTTGCCCGTACTATGTCACAGGGGCTACCGGTGCCATTGGCCGGGCCCTGTCACATGGTAGGAACAATGAATGGCCAGCGCCATCTTGTGCTCCTTCCATGTGACAGGGGCTGACCAATGGCACCGGTAGCCCCTGTGACATAGTAAGGCTATCGGTGCAATTTTGATTACTGGCAGCCGATGGCCTGAGTGCAGGAGATCGCTCCTGGACCCCCGCTGGACCACCAGGGAATTTTGGTGTCTTGGGGGGGTCAGGAAGGTGGGGGGTTTGTTTAAATTTGCTCCTTTAGACGGCTGAATAATTCGGCGAATATTCATTGTATTCGTGGGGAATCGCAATACATTTCGCTTCCCCATGAATACCACGAATATGGCCCTATATGTTGCGGATTACCAATACGTAGGAAACGAATGCACACCCCTATAGAAGACTAATATTCCACTATGGGGCAAAGAAGCTGGACTGCTACAAATCTCTACAGCAGGGCTTCCCAAACCTGTCCTGGTGACCCCACAGCCAGTCTGGTTTTCAGGATATCCACAATGAATATACATGAGACACATTTGCATACCATGGAGACTCAATATATGCATATGTATCTCATTCATATTCATACTGGCCAAAATATTGCACATCTGTCACACGTGCAACACAGCACAGACAGTTCCTTACCTAATAGAGAATAAGAGCCTACAAATTAGAAACAGACACACCCAGACAAGATTAAAATGAAAAACCCAAGAAACCAGACTCTGAACAGTGGAAACTGAAGAAAAAGCAAAATTCAAATATATAAGAAATGCATATGTCCAAAGATGGCATATTCCAATCACTGAAAGTCAAAATAATTTTTTTTTACCTTTGTTGTCTGATCTTATTTTTCTAATTAGTTGGTCCATCTCTTTTTTTTCCTTGTCTGTCTTCTCCTAATTCCTTTATCAAGATCTCTTTTGTTCTGTTTCTTCTCTCTTCTCCTGTCTTCTTTCCTTTTGTCCTCATGCAGGCTCTCTCTCACACACATGCTTTCTCTCACACAGGCTCCCACTCTGGCATGCATTCTCTCTCACACACAGGCTTCCTCTCCCATACACTCTCTCTTACCCAGGCTCACACTCTCACATGCAGGTTCTCACTCTCATATGCTCTTTCGCACATGCAAGTTACCATTCCCACACACACACACACAGGCTCTCACTTTTACATTTCTCTCTCACTTGTAGGCTCCCACTCTAAAATGCTCACTATCTCTCTTACTGTTATGTTTTGGTAGTGTTGTGGGCCCTTGGTTGTAGCAAGAGATGGAACCTCCCACAGGGAGGAGCCCTGTGGGGACTTGCTGTGAAAGGCTGGCTCTAATGGTATACACACAGAAGTCAAGAGAGTCTTTATTATACAGCCGATGATGGAAATAACCCGAGGAGCGGGCAGAGTGCCTCTGCACAGAGGAGGGTGGTCCCAGAGGGTTGGTCTTGTTGATACTCCGCGAAGATGAACTCTCACCAATAGCTTGTAGATCCGGTAGTGGTCCACAGAGTGGGGTACGCTGTGAATCCACATTGTAGATGGCAGGCCTGTAAGGTAGATCCGTTAGTGGTCCGCAGAGCAAGGTGTGCCATGAATCCACGCTGTAGATGGTAAGCCTGTGAGGTAGATCCGGTAGTGGTCCGCAGAGCGGGGTATGCTGTGAATCCACACTGTAGAAAGGTGAGAGAGAGAGAGAGAGAGACAAGCTGGAAAGCTGGGATACTCACTCTGTAGAGATAGGCTGATGAAGATAGGGATCTCTGAGGAGCAGAGGCCCAGGACGAGGCAAGGCCCCCGAGGATCGGGTACCAAGGGCATCCTTAGCTGACACAAGCTGACCCCGAAGGGTAAACAGGAACGTAGCAAGGCCCCTGAGGAGCGGGTACCTGGGTCGTCCAAAGTAGAGTACAGAGCGAAGGCGTCTATAACCTGAGCGAAATCAACAGGAACAAATCCTTGCTAACTCATAGCTGGAATGGATCTTGGAGTTTAAATACCCAGAGATAGTGATGTCATGTGGAGGGGGCGCCACCGAGGTTCCCGCCATGACGTACGTAAAAGGAGGGCCAGCGCGTGCGCCCATGCCCTAGGAGATCCCAGAAGGAAATTGCAAACGCAATCGCCCTTGTTGGTCCGGGGATGCCGGAGTGGTTGGCGTGTGGAAGCGGAGGCAACCATCTTGCCAACTGGAACGGAGAAAGGCAGAAAAGAGGTGAGACAGAGAGGCCGCAGCTGTCTGCGGCCGACGGGTGCAACATTTACATTCACAGGATCTCACACCCATATGCTCACTCTCTCTCTCTCTCTCTCTCTCTTTCAACCATACAGACTCTCCAAGCCCACATGCTCTCTCTTTCTCTCTCACAGACAACACAGGATCTCCACTCCACATGATCTCTCTCAAAAACACATAAAGGCTCACTCCCACATGCTCTCTCTCTCTCTCTCTCTCTATCACACACATACACACACACACACACACACACACACAGGCTTCTCAATCCCATGCTCTCTTTCACACACACACACACATACACACATACAGGCTTCTCACTCCCATGCTCTCTTTCACACACACACACACAGGCTTCTCACTCCCATGCTCTCCTTCACACTCATATATGCTTCTCACTCCAATGTTCTCTCTCACACACATACAGGCTTCTCACTCCCATGCTCTGTTTCACAGTTACACACACAGGCTTCTCTCTCCATGCTCTCTCACACATACACACATACAGGTGTCTCACTCCCATGCTTTCTCTCACACATACAGGCTTCTCGTTCCAATGCTGTCTGTCACACATACACATAGGCTTCTCACTCCCATGCTCTCCCTCACACATGCACAAGCTTCTCACTCCCATGCTCTCTCTCACACATACACAGATACAGGCTACTCATTCCCATGCTTTCTCTTACATGTACACATACACAAGCTTCTCACTCCAAGCTCTCACTCTCTCGAACATACACACATACAGGCTTTTCACTTCCATATACTATATCAGGGATATCCTTCTCTTCTGGGCCTCCTTAGTGTGAAAGCCCTCCTTTTCTTGGTCCAAGTGGGATAAGCTCCATGATGGCCCTGTGTCAGGCCTCTTCTTCTCAGTCAGCGCAGATGAGCTATATGATGACCCTGTATTGGGCCTCCTCTTCTCGGTTCATGTGGGATGAGCTCTATGACAGGCCTCCTCTTCTCGGCATTGGGCAACACTGGGTGAGCCAGAGCACAAAGCTGGTGGGCTATGGCCCACCCTGGCCCATATGTGGCTATGCCACTGGAGACGGTTGAGGAAGATATAATGGAGGTCTATAAAATAATGAATGGAGTGGAGTGGAATGAATAAAAGTTTATTCTTTCAAAAAGTACAAAGACTAGAGGGACACACAATGAAGTTACTAGGTGATACATTTAAAACTAATAAGAGAAAATATTTTTTTACTCAATGCATAATTAAGTTCTGGAATTCATTGCTGGAGAATATGGTTAAGGAAGTTAGTGTATCTGTGTTTAAAAAAGATTTGACAAGTTTTTGGAGGAAAAGTCCATAAACCATTATTAAAGTGAAGTAGCAGAAATCCACTGCTTTTCCCTGGGATAAACGGCATGAAATCAATCTAGCCCTTGGGATCCTGCCAGGTACTTGTGACCTGGATTGGTCACTGTTGGAAACAGGATACTGGGCTTGATGGACCTTTGGTCTGACCCAGTATAGGAAGACATGTTCTTATGTTTTTACATTCTTCCTTCCTTCGTTCTTCCTTCTGGAGGTTTTCCGATAGTCTGTATATATACAATATATATCAATTCAAAAAATATAAAGGACAAAACACTATATTATACTCAAAACTTGTAATAACTACTCATACAAAAAATTGGCATATTAGAAAATAATGAGATGAAAAAAATGCCAGTCTATAACCTACTGAAAGAAGCAAAAAATCATTGTTCTAGGGTATCCCTCACTACTAGGTGCAGCAAGGGGGCAAAGCAATAGATATCCCAAAAGTATCCATATTCTATTGCCCTTATCATATTTGTACCACTGTCTGTCACAAAGAAAACTGCCTGAAGACTGCATCCTCTCCAGTCTATCTGCCAGCCCTCCAGCATCTATCTTATGGCTGATAGAATATCACACCTGGTATGGTGACTATCCATCACCTGAGTGTGCAGCAAAACCCACCTGCACCCTGATGCTTGGTTCACAGCACCCATGCCTCGCTGAGGCATGGGTGCTGTGAGGGAGAGGTAAGCATATGTAGCATTTGTGCTGGTCCAGTTATTGTTGGTGACATGCACACTATTCCCCTCTGCCTTAGCCAGCTGTGCCTTATGCAACTAGAGCACTGGTCATAAAGGGTGGGTATAACCAACCTACTAAATATGGTCCTGTAGAGGACTTCGTAATTGGGGATAACATATGCAGCAAAGGCAGAAGACACTTAAAGCCCATGTTCTCCATTACCTGCAGCAGCTGGTTATCCAGGGCAATCATTTCCCCAGTGCTCGTCATTACTACTTTAGATGCCGCCTGTCTCTTGCCCCAGGACAGTGAAAGGGAACACCACCTCATTTCCTGTATGGTGGGTTACCACTGCGGACACAGGGCAGGGGGCTGCTGGCCTGCCACCTGACTGGTTGAAGGGGCAGTGGAATCGACTTGGGGAAAAGTCTTCACCTTTTCAACTTCTTTCCTCTGGCTTTTACTGGCAAAGGGGGTCCCCAGGCTAGTACTGCCACCCTTCCTTGATGCTAGTGAGTGCGGCTTCTGCAGGTGATGCTGCATACCAGCATTTGTCAGGTGCCCCAGCTGCTGCTCCTGACTGATATCCTTACTGTACTGAATACACTGAGCAAACATAGGCCCTCCCTCACTTTAAAGTGCCTCCAGATCAAGGGATGTCTTCCACAATCTCTTCTTTACATCTTTGGGGACTGATAGTGACACTGGACCTTGGAGAAGGGTGACTTCTGATTGGCAAGAGTACAGATGGGTGCGGGATAGAATACCCCATGTACAGAAGAGAATGTTTGGGTATAACTAGCAAAACTGACAGTGGAAAAATCCATGGGGCCAGATGAGATACATCCTAGGATACTGAGAGAGTTCAGAGAGGTTCTGCTGGATCTACTAAAGGACCTATTAAATAGATCCTTTGAGACAGTAGAAGATTGGAGAAGGCAGTTTGTGGTCCCGCTTCACAAAAGTGGTAGCAGAGAAGGTGACTGGGAACTACAGGCTGGTTAGTCTTACCTCAGTGATGGGAAACTTGATGGATAGCCTGTTGAAAGGATAGTGAACTATCTACAAGCCAGTGGGTTGCAGGATCTGAGGCAACATGGTTTCACCAAAGGAAGGTTGTGTCAAAATGAATCTGACAGATTTTTTTGATTGTGTGACTGGGGAATTAGTTCAAGGGCGGGCACGTGATGTGGTTTACTTGGAGTTCAACAAAGCTTTTGATGCCATCTCGCATGGAAGGTTTATGAATGAAATGAGCAGCCTGAGAGTGGCTTCTAAGGTAGTGGAATGAATTAGAAATTAGCTGACTGACAGAGAACAGCAGATAATTGTAAATGGAACTCATTGTGAGGGAGAAGGGTGATTAATGGAGTCTCTTAGGGATCGATTCTGGGGCCAGTTCTGTTTAATATCTTTTTGAGCGATAATGTGGAGGGGTTAGAAAGAAGAGTTAGTCTTTTTGTGGATGACACTAGGGTCTGCAACAGAGGATACACCTTTGAAGGCGTAGAAACAGTGAGAAATTATCTAAGAAATCTTGAGGAGCAGTTGAATAATTGGCAATTATGATTCAATGCCAAGAAGTGCAATTTCATGCATTTGAAGTGCAGAAATCCAAGGGACCTATATGTGATTGCAGGGGGTGGGGGGAATGGAGAAGAGAGGCTGATATGCATAGATGGAAAGGGAGACCTCAGAGTGAGAGTATCTGATGACCTGAAAGTAGCAAAACAATGTGAAAAGGTGGTGACTAGGGCCAGAGGGATGCTAGGTTGTACAGAGAAAGGCATAACCAGCAGGAAAAAGGAAGTAATAATACCCCTGTACAGATCATTGGTGAGGCCTCATCTAAAATACTATGTTCAGTTCTGGAGGCAATATCTCAAAAATGATAGAGAAGATGAGTGAGTTAAGATTATTTTAGGGAGTTATTTTTAGATTCCCTGGAAGATATTGTACATGGAAAGGAGGTTAATTATGGATCAAAACAATCCCCAATAATTTATAAATGCGGATCAATATATGCACATTGCACATAGCTGAGCCTAAGGAAGCCCTGAGATACTGTAGCACACTGTTTCTGGCTGGTACTAATAAGCTAAAAAATAAGAGCCAGGATACTCATTTGTTGTTATAAAAGATAAGCCTGATGAAGGCCTGTGTTTGAACCATTTGAGAGTCAGTCAGGTACTGCCTGACAGGCAGTAGCAGGATCTTTAATCGCCATAATTTAACAAGCTGCAGATGGCCTGGCTAATGTCAGAGCTATGGGTACAAATCAAAACATCTAACTTGCAAACCCTGGACTAAAGTCAGGATAATGAATATATAAGGAACTACAGTGACAGTGTTTTCTTTGAATAAGCTACAGACAAAGAGCGACTAGCTGGTTTTGTAGAGTTCCCGACGTCGTATGCCTTTATTTCGAGGACTACTTTCTTGTAGAGGAAAGTCCTATAAGGGAAATTCCACTGTATAAACTCTTTTTCTTTATTTCTATCTGTGTTATTGCAATAATTGTCTTGATTAATCTATGTAATGCTTTTGTTGACGCTGTGTGCTTATTGCTATTTACTTTTGACATTGTATTTGCTGCTTATACAGTTTTCTACCAATTATTCATTATATTTAGTAAATTGAGTTTTTTGCTTTTACAAGATAGTGCATGTATTTATTTTTGGCATAATATATAACCACTCACTCCACCTTTTACAGTAGGTTAGAAGTGGTCCAAAAGAAGGCAACCAAGATGGTGCATGTTCTGCACCAAAAACCATATGAGATGAGACTTCAGGACTTAAATATGTTTATCCTAGAGGAGAGCAGAGAAGGGGAGAATATGAAAGATTTTTAAATACCTAAAAGGTATTAATAATGCACAAGAATCAAAATATTTCCAGTGGAAAGGAAGCTGTAGAGTTAAGGGTCATGATATGCAGCTCCAAATGGGGTAGACTCAGGAACATCAGGAAATAGTTTTTTTTCATGGAAAGGGTGGTGAATGCTTTGAAGGCCCTTCTGGAAGACGTTGTGGTACAAGAAAGGTAATGAAATTCAAAACAGAGTGGGATAAATATAGAGGTTCCTTAGTGACTAAAGGATGGAAATGAAGAACCATTAGTAACTAGGGATGTGAATCGTTTTTGAATGATTAAAATTATCGTCAGATAATTTTAAAATCATCCAAAATTGTTAGAGTGCACGATACAATACAAATGCCCCCGATTTATCGTCAGGGGCATTTGTATTGTATCGTTAAATAGGGCACGGGAAAACCGGCACACCAAAAAAACCCTAAAACCCACCCGAACCTTTAGAACAAATCCCCCACCCTCCCGAACCCCCCCAAAATGTTTTAAATTACCTGGGGTCCAGTGGGGGGGGGGGGGGTCCTGACGTGATCTCCCTCTCTCTGGCCACGACTGCGTTGAGAGAAATGGCGCCGGTGGCCCTTTGCCCTTATCATGTGACAGGGCAAAGGTAGCGCCGGTGCCATTTTGGTTCCTGGGACCCGACGTCATGCGTGCAGGAGATCACCCCGGACCCCCGCTGGACCCCCAGGGACTTTTGGCCAGCTTGGGGGGGGGGCCTCCTGACCCCCACAAGACTTGCCAAAAGTCCAGCGGGGGTCCGGGAGCGACCTCCTGCGCGCGGGCCATATTGCCAATCTTCAAAATGGCGCCGGCGCTACCTTTGCCCTCACTATGTCATACGGGTGACGGTCGCCCGTATGACATAGTGAGGGCAAAATCTTCAAAATGGCGCCGGCGCTACCTTTGCAAAGGTAGCGCCGGTGCCATTTTGAAGATTGGCAATACGGCCCGTGCACAGGAGGTCGCTCCCGGACCCCCGCTGGACTTTTGGCAAGTCTTGTGGGGTCAGGAGGCCCCCCCCCCATGCTGGCCAAAAGTCCCTGGGGGTCCAGCGGGGGTCCGGGGGCGATCTCCTGCACGCGTGACGTCGGGACCCAGGAACCAAAATGGCGCCGGCGCTACCTTTGCCCTGTCACATGATAAGGGCAAAGGGCCACCGGCGCCATTTCTCTCAATGCAGTCGTGGCCAGAGAGAGGGAGATCGCGTCGGGACCCCCCCACTGGACCCCAGGTATTTTAAAACATTTTGGGGGGGTTCGGGAGGGTGGGGGATTTGTTCTAAAGGTTCGGGATGGGTTTTAGGGTTTTTTTGGTGTGCCGGTTTTCCCGCCCTCCCCCGATTTACGATTTTTAAGGATTTTTTTTTTTTTTAAACACGACGATAAGATTTCCCTCCCCCCCCCAGCCAAAATCGATCGTTAAGACGATCGATCACTCGATTCACACCCCTATTAGTAACCTACAGTAACTTTTGGTGAAACATTTCTGCATGAGGGTAGCCATAAGGAGTATCAGTTACAACCAGCCAGTAGTGCATTTAAGAGATCCATCTGGGCACATCTTACAGTGAATGTATGATTTAACTAGCTGGCTCTTTATATTACATCAACAAATTTGATCAAGGTCACATATGATGGCAGTCGTTCTGCTTTGCTAGATTGCATTCACATTTTTTTGGGTGGGGAAGGGTGGAAGGAGGCAAAATAAAACATTTGGCCTATTTAAAGTTCAGTGCCTATGCAGCACAAATTGAGCACAACTACACATTTCTAATTTTGCAGTTATTTGCATATAGCCTTTGCATATTAAAATGGTTCACCAAGATGAGGGAGTGACTGCTTGTGCATCTGATTTCATGTTCTCAGGCTGAGAAAGCTTATTTTAGTTTTGATATTGATTTGACAATATAAAATCCACCTGCTCTGTGTTCAGAGGAACAGTTTCTCATTTTGGTTAATGGGCATTTTGCTATGCTTTGTTCTGCTAAATAAAATCCATCCATCTTAGTGCATTTCAATGATACTTAATAGATTGTCCCAAAATGTCTCTCAAATTAGCATTTGAAAGTTGGCTGTCCTTCAGTCCAATTTGGATCTAAGAAGGGTAAAAGAGAGCAAAAAAAGTTGCAAAATGTCCAGCCAAGAAGCAATGTCTTTGAAGGCCTTAAACTGCCACGTTTACCGAGGAAAATCTGAAAATATTAGTGGATGTGGTAATTTTGATGCCAAGGTAGCTATTTTGAACAGTTTCTGCAAAATACAGTTACATTTTGAAGGACAAAACCTGGTCCGGTATTCATATTAGTGGATGTGGTAATTTTGATGCCAAGGTAGCTATTTTGAACAGTTTCTGCAAAATACAGTTACATTTTGAAGGACAAAACCTGGTCCGGTATTCATATTAGTGGATGTGGTAATTTTGATGCCAAGGTAGCTATTTTGAACAGTTTCTGCAAAATACAGTTACATTTTGAAGGACAAAACCTGGTCCAGTATTCACACCCAAAGAAATCCCCTTGCTATGGATGAGACCTGCTAGCATGAATTAAAGCACACGACCAAAGAGACAGTCATTAAGTTGCACACATTGACCACCAGAACAGGATGACCATCTTGTCCAGTGGGATAGAATCCTTACAACTGGTTGAAGCTAGAAAGTGCTGTAAGCAACATCAAAGAATCAGAAAAACAGACATAGCAATTCTGCAGTATTCCAAAGTGTTGTCAAAATATTACAAGGTGCAAGGATGTAGGGGTTAAAATTATTTGATTTATCTATTAAAGACAACAAAAGTACTCATATGATCATTTTCAGTTGATCTGGATACCTTTGATAAAAAGTTTGCATATTGTAAAGTTTCCAATGTAGCAACTAGCAACATTATAAAAGCAAGGAATGTAGATGCTGTTGTAATGTTCCTTATCAGAAGTCTATGCATGCATTACATTAACCTCAGAGAAGCAGGACAGCTGAATGATGGACTTAGCAGAGACGCTTGTTGAAAACAAGACACATGGCCGCAATAAAAGCTGCAAAGCTTTGATTATAAAGGTGATATTAATTCTGGAGGTCATTCCTGTTCAACAGCAATCAAAGGGACAAACTGCAAGGACAAATCTTCAGGAGGATGCATATTCTAGAGATGAGGAGGAAATAGATTCCAGCAAAGCAACAGGCACACACACAACACAACCCATAGTACAAACATATGGCTGTACAAGAAAATGGCATTGGACTGCCCTGAGACTTGTGCCATTTTGATATCACTTTAGCACCTGTCCCAGTACCGGGCACCATTTTTAAAAAGACGTATTGGAGCAGGAGCAAGTGGGGATTGCTCCCGCCCCTTTTGTCTGGAAAGACTCCCCTGGAACGGGTAAGTGGTAGCCAGGGAGGTGTCCAGCCCTGGCTAATTTTCAGATGAGAGAATGTGAAGGGGTCCAGGGAGTCTCTGGCTGGACTTAGTTGAGCCTAACCGGTTAGGTCTGGCCCTAGCATATTGGTGGTGGTGGTGTGGGGGTGTCAAAGGGGGTGTCAGAGGGGCCTAGGAAGGCCACTATTATTTTAAATGAACCGAAATGCCTGAAACTTTTCTGGTATGTTCTGGCAAAGTCATTTTAGTTTTGGATGTGCCATTCATTTTAAAAGACCTTAAAATGTACCTTAATTAGAGATGGGGCAGAAAATGAGAAGAGAACATGAACCAAGACTTCACCCATAATCCATATCTCTCCCCAGCATATCAGGGATGTAGTTATTTAAACCTCAGTGTTACTATATTATTTATATCGATCTTGTCTTGCGAGTCACCAAAATTATGGGTGGGATTTTGGATTGTTATCCCTGATCAACATTTTCTGACCTATCTCTAATCTAAATTAAAGTTTTTATAAGGGGGTACTTTAGTAAGAAGGTACTAAAAGTCCTTATAATTTACTACCTTTTGCCGATGATACCAAAATCTGTAACAGGATAGACACTCAGGAAGGTGTGGAAAACTCGAGAAGGTTTCTAGGAAATCTTGAAGAATGGTCTAGGGTTTGGCAGCTAAAAAAATGCAGAATTATGCATTTAGGATGCAAAAAAAACAAGGGAAAGGTATAATATAGAGTGAGAAATTTTTCTAAGCACTCAAGAATACGCCTTTATTCTACATTAAATAGTTATACTGCTTATATTAAATAATATAATTTTTATGTATTACCAGTTAAACTATAATTTATTTTATCACTATGTTAAATTGTCATCTAGTTAAATTGTCATCTAGTATTACCAGTTAAACTATAATATTTATTTATCACTATGTTAAATTGTCATCTAGTTATATTGTTCCATATGTTCTACAGTTCTATGTAAAGCTCCGCTCTCTGTTGGGCAGTTCATTGTTTTATGTAAACCGGAGTGATTTGTAGTCCCTACAAGAACTTGTAAACCTACAAGAACTTGTAGGGACTACAAATCACTCCGGTTTACATAAAACAATGAACTGCCCAACAGAGAGCGGAGCTTTACATAGAACTGTAGAACATATGGAACAATATAACTAGATGACAATTTAACATAGTGATAAATAAATATTATAGTTTAACTGGTAATACTAGATGACAATTGTTTTGATTCTAATCTAGTCAATTACTCTAAGGTCCATACCAAACAAGGAGAGTCCAATAATCTGGGAGGCCCTAGGGGGGGGGGGGGGTATATAAAAATTAAAAATAAATAAATAAATAAATAAGAAGAGCAGGATCTGGGTGTGATCATATCCGATATTCTTAAGATGGCCAAACAGGTAAGTAAGGTGACAGTAAAAGCCAGACAGATACTTGGCTGTGTAGGGAAAGGAATGATCAGCAGAATAAAGGAGGTGATATTGCCCCTGTATAAGTCCATGTTGAAATCTTGTTTTTAATACTGTGTACAGTTCTGGAGACCATATTTTCAAAAGGATATAAAACAAGATCAATCCAGAGAGCAGCTACTAAAATAATCAGTGGTCTTCCTTCTAAAGCAGAGCTTTCCAAACTTTTCATGTTGGTGACACACTTTTTAGACAAACATAATTTCGTGACACAGTAATTCAGTCTACCAGCAAACCAGAAGTTAAACGTTAAACGAACAAAATGTATTTCAATAATTTATGTATGTTTCCTTAAATATATACATAAATAAAATGTTTCACAACACAACCTATCTCATAATAAATATTTGCAGGCTTCCACTTCCTCCATGCTGATCTCATACATTGTGAGATCGGCATAGAGAAAGTGCTACTCTTGCACATTCCCAAAGATTACATGTGCCAATCACTAAAAAGTAATTTTTTTTTTTTACCTTTGCTGTCTGATCTTAGTTTTCTAATCGGTTGGTCACAGGCTTTTTTTTCCACCTTTCCTTTCTTGTTTTTTTTCCAATTCCTTTTACAGGGTCTTTTTTTCTATTTCTTTTCTCTCCATCTGTCTTCCCTCAAACACACAATCAGGTTCTCATTCTCACACATTCTCACACACACAGGCTCTCACTCACATGCAATCTCACACATCCACAGCTCTCACTCTCACATGCCTCTCTCTCATACATACATACATACTGTCTCTCTCGTGCACATGCTGTCTCACTCTCACACACACAGGCTCTCTCACTCCTACATGCTCTCTTGCTCAAGCACAGGCTCTCACTGGCACATGCTGTCCCTCTGCACGGGTTGCCGAAGGATGGGCTCTTCAGAGGCCCTGATCTTCCCTGGCCGTGACATGGGATCTGCAGCGGCCCTGCTATCGGGTTTCCTCCTTTTCTCGGGCTGCCACGACGTGGGATCTGCAGCGGCCCTGCTATCGGGTTTCCTCCTCTTCTCGGGCCGTCGCGATGTGGGATCCGCAACGGCCCATTAATGCTGCTCTTCTTCTGTACGCAGCAGATGCTCCTCCTCCTTCCTGCCCACGCGGCTCCGGCAACGTTTTTCTTCTAGGGCTGCACAGGCAGGAAGGAGGAGGAGTGAACGTGACCCTTTTCTTCGGGCCGTGGTGATGTAAGCTCCACCACTGCCCGCCGATCTTCCTGCTATAGTTCCCTGCTTCCGCCGGCCCTGTGGACCGGGCGACACACCTCCACACTACAGGCGACACACTAATGTGTCCCGACACACACTTTGGAAAGCTCTGTTCTAAAGCATATGGAGGCAGACTTAAAGGTCTAAACTTGTATATCCTAGCGGAAAGGTGACATAGGGGAGATATGATAGTGATATTTAAATACTTCAAAGTTTCTATGCACAGGAGATGGGTCTCTTTCAACAGAAAGGAGGATCAGGATGAAAGGGAGGAGTAATCTAAGAGTTATAGATGCATGGAACAGGTTCCCCGTGGGGTTGGTAGAGATAAGCACAGTATTTGAATTCAAGAAAGCTTAGAATAAAGCAAAGGATCTCTGAGGGAGTGGTAAGGATGACAAAGCTGGTGTGGATGGGCAAATTAGATAGCCCGTTTGATCTTTTTCTACGGTCACTTTTCTGTTTTGTTTTGATTCTAATCTAGTCAATTACTCTAAGGTCCATACCAAACAAGAAGAGTCCAATAATCTGGGAGGCCCTAGAGGGGGGGGGGGGGGTGTTGTGTTAAAGAGTCAGAAGAAAACCTGTCGTATATTATCTAGTTAGCCTTCTCTCATCGTTCATTGTAATTTCCTTTCTCAGTTACCTGTAAACCGACATGATGTGTCCTACGAATGCTGGTATATAAAAAGCGTTAAATAAATAAATACATAAAATAAATAAATTGTGTGACGGAGCTTTGCCAGTCACTAACATTTGTTTCTAATTTATATTTTCCAAAAATAAGCAGTGGGACAGGGTTTTTGGTATTCAGGAATCCTTCCCTTGCCATAACCCTACCTTTCTGGGGGAAAATCTTCCGTGGGATGTAAAATCCCCTGGAGCACCTTCAGTGATTCAGAGGGAGGGAAGCCTGAGAAGTGAGAGGAGAAGGCAAGAAGCTAGAGATCATCCCTGGATCTCAAGCAATAGTATGGTGGAGTAGGAGTCAAGCTGTTGGATCTTTTTCTCATCCCTGGTGGTAAGGGGGGGGGGGGGGGCGCTCTTGATCAACAGATGAAGGTTCTTGTATTTGAGAAGAGAGAGGATTTTTGAAAGAAGAGTGATCCAACCTGGGTGGAGGGATGTCCCCTAGGATCCTGAAAGGCTGCATCTATGATCTTTTTGCCTGAGCTAACTGCTACAGCAAGGTTAAGAAGGAATTATGGATTCTTGATTAAAGAACTCAAGAGACCTAGCAGTTTTGAGAGTTGGATTACAGTTTAAGAGGTTTTGACCAGTTGGATATTGTTAATGTTTTTGAGCTTGGGGTCTCTTTTCAATTTTTTGACCAGTGCATGCTGGAACTACACTCCAGTTAGCCTGAAGGGGAGGAGGTTCCTCAATATGGATGGTGGTGTAAGAGAAAGGAGCTTTTAAGAAAATCTGGAATGGACAAGGAGACAATGGTTTTCATTACTTTAATATTTTTGATGCTATTCTTGATTTTTTTCAATTCTGGCCTGGATACTCATTTTTAAGTTAAAGCAAACTTTTATTTTGAACACCACCCAGGACTCTGATTATTTTTCTATCACCCTTTGTGGTATGGATGGACACTGGATTGACTGCTACTTAACCATTTTCTTAATTTTTGCTTCCTTGCTCCTATTTTGGACCCTATCACACTTGGAGGCCGATGCTATAAAAGACACAGAGTAATTGCGTTCATTAGGAACACACGCAGTTTAAACACACATGCAATTTTTCTCCAGCACCGCGGATGCAGTATTTAAATTAATCTGAAATAAAAAACTCATGAAAAAGACACACATAGTTTGAAGCGGAGTGTCCGTAGTGCCATCGTTCTTATTGCATCGGACGTTCAATATTGCATCGCACGTGCGATCAGTCTGTGTCTATCTGTCAAAAAAAGGCTTGACAACTGTAATACAATTGTTGAAGTACAAAAAAATTATATTTTAAGTAGAAAAGCATATTTGAAATCAGCTTTTCTCCCCCACTGTGACTGTGACGTCAGCAAGCGTGTCATAATCCTATCTGCAGCAGGGTATATAAATCGCTGCCACAAGGCAAACTTTCCTTTTGTGCCGAGTTCGATTAGACCTGTAGTGGCTACAGATTGGAGGTAAGTGGACGCTTGAATTCAAGTGACTTCAGCTTTATTTAATCTCTTCATTTCCTTCATTTTCCAAAGGTAAGAACTGGTTGCTTTCTACTTATATAAACATTTATTCTATATTTTTTGGCATATAAAGTAAATGTACGTCGTTTAATATGACATTTGAGGATAGACCGTGTCAAGGATCAACGTCCAAAAATGCGACATTGCAAAATCAATTATAATGGGCCCGCTATGCAAGGATATTGAAAAAGTAGATAAGAATGTTTTAGTGTCCGAAGGCTAGCTAAACATTTTTCATTGTCTTTACATTACTGTTCCTGGAAACCGCTCGTTTACATTTTTTTTCATTCTTCTCGATGTCCTATTCCTGTATGCCTGGCTCACATCCAGTAATAGAATGTCCATAAAATTGCGTTCTGCCGATCAATGCCGTATGCTTGAATGTTTATAATACCGGGAGCTGGGTTGCTGGGACTTCCCATTTTGGAAATGCTTTATAAATGGTGGGCGGCCGCCCCCTGGCACTGACATTCTTATCCACTTTTTGAATGTCCTTGCATTCCGGGCCCCTGGAAATCGATATTGTGATCTGTAGTTAAGAACATCTGTTAGCAAGCCTCTTAAAGGACGCTCAATCCTTGTATGCCAGTGATTCTTTTTTTGGCGCCATTAATACCCGCCTTTTTTTTCTTCTTCTAGGGGAGCAATCTGGGAGGCCTTTCTCACTCTGTCTATGCTCTCTGGATGGCCTGTGTTTCTTTGTCCTTCCTATCATCTGTTTTTCTATCTGTCCATGGTCTCTTGGAGGCCTTTCTCTCTCTGTATCTGTCCTATCTGTTTTCTCATGTATCATTGCTGTTCTTGAAATCGCCAGTAATTGGTGTACAATATTTTTGTTTCCTGTCTCTGTTTCGGCAGCGAGCAACTTAAATGGAGAACAATGGTCAAATTGCTGGTGATCAACTGGACGGACAGCAGAATGGAAGAAAACAAATCTTGCATCCAGAAGAAAGACAAGGAACTGTACAGGAAGAGCAGGTGGGCCCCAGTGGTGTCCAACCTCCACAGAAGCATTTACGTGATGTGCGTTTCTCTGATGCGGAGAAGGAGCAGCTCTGCCAGAGGGTCTGTGAGAACTACAGGGCATTCTTCAATTCATAGAAACATAGAAACATAGAAACATAGAAATGACGGCAGAAGAAGACCAAACGGCCCATCCAGTCTGCCCAGCAAGCTTCACACATTTTTTTCTCTCATACTTATCTGTTTCTCTTAGCTCTTGGTTCTATTTCCCTTCCACCCCCACCATTGAAATATCTAGCTTGATTAGTTAGGGGTAGTAGGGGTAGTAACCGCCGCAATAAGCAAGCTACACCCATGCTTATTTGTTTTACCCAGACTATGTTATTCAGTCCTTATTGGTTGTTTTTCTTCTCCCCTGCTGTTGAAGCAGGGAGCTATGCTGGAAATGCGTGATGTATCAGTCTTTCTCCGATGCCGTTGAAGTAGAGAGCCATGCTGGATATGCGTCGAGAGTGAAGTATCAGGTACATTTGGTTTGGGGTAGTAACCGCCGTAACAAGCCAGCTACTCCCCGCTTTGTGAGTGCGAACCCTTTTTTCTTCTCCCCTGCCGTTTAAGCAGAGAGCTCTGCTGGATGTGTGAAGTAACAGTTTTTCTTTTCCCCTGCTGTTGAAGCAGAGAACTATGCTGGATATGCATTGAAAGTGAAGTATAAGAATGGAGTGATCAAGCTAGTTGAAAGGCATCAGGAATAGAGGAAGGTGGAGGTAGTAATTTGGATATTTGGTTTGGGGTAGTAACCGCCGTAACAAGCCAGCTACTCCCGTCTTTGTGAGTGCAAATCCTTTTTTCCACATTTCCTCTTGCTGTTGAATCTTAGAGTGATGTTGGAGTCACAGTAACCATGTGTATGTTTATTGACTAAGGGTATTGTCTCCAGGCAGTAGCCATCATTCTGGCGAGTCACCCACTCTTCATTGGCGGCCTCTTGACTTTATGGATCCACAGTGTTTATCCCACGCCCCTTTGAAGTCCTTCACAGTTCTGGTCTTCACCACTTCCTCCGGAAGGGCATTCCAGGCATCCACCACCCTCTCCGTGAAGAAATACTTCCTGACATTGGTTCTGAATCTTCCTCCCTGGAGCTTCAAATCGTGACCCCTGGTTCTGCTGATTTTTTTCTTATGGTAAAGGTTTGTCGTTGCAAATTGCAATCGACCAGAAAGCAAATCTGGGAGTGGATTGCACAAGAGGTCAGTCTCCAGGGGGTCAAGACCAGGGATGTCAAGCAGATTCAGCACCGCTGGCATGACACCCTCATGGAGGTGAAGGAGAAAGCTGGAAAAATTGCGGCATCACGAAAACATACAGGTGGTGGACCAGCTTGTGCTCTAATATTGACTCCCCTGGAGGAGCTGATCCTCTCTCTCCACACTTCGCCCAGAGGTGCTGGATGGAGTGACTGCACCCGACAGGTGTGACTCAGGATGATCAGATGGTACAATTTTCAAAATGACTACCATGTTTGCATTGTTTTTTTCTTTGTCTGTGCTTGGGTGACCAACGTAACTAATTATTGACATTTTTATCCATTCCTGCAGCTACAGTGGCAAACAATGCCTGAATTCATGTTCCCTGACATAACAGAGGAGACCCCTCCCACTGAGATCGAACTGCTCGAGGAGATGCAGCCTGAGGAACATTGGACACTGACCATGCAGGAGGATACCCCTCAAACACAGCCAGTGGAGACTATAAGGGCTCCAGTAGAGCAGCAGGAGGATGTGTTTGGCATGCCCATCATCTGCCTGGATGAGCTTGCCAACAACATGGTGACCAACCTGATTGAATGGCAGCAGAGGGGTGGACCAGAGTCCAATTGGTCCTCCGACAGATGCAGTGGGAGAATGCCGAATTCCAGAACAACATCACAGCACTGGTGGGAAGACTGGTTGTGGCCATGGAGGCCTTAATCCAAGCATTTACGTCATCGAGCCCACAGTGACAATTAAATATATTTTTGTTTTCGTAATAAAATAGTTCCGAGTTTTTTAAAGGCTGCAATGTCTCTCATTTTTCCAGTGTTTTCAAGTTGTCTATTTTATACCTTCCTATGCTTTATTCGACTATGATTAAGCATTTCCCCAAATGTGGGAAGCCTAATAATAAAAACACAGGAGATAATGGCACAACCTCAGATTTTCTTCCCTTTTCTTACCTCTTCCCCCAACCCCTAGACATCGCCACTTAGACACCCATACCCCTTGCCTGGTATCTTCATCTAACCTCTCCCCATTTCCCACCTAACTGTGGCATTACCTTTGTCATCATCCTCTTCTCACTCTATCATATTTTTGCCCTTGCACATTACTGGGACAACACTGTAGGCCGGTGCTGTTCATAATAATGGAGAGCCAACAGGACAAGCATCAAATGTCTAAATCTTAATTATTATTCATATATAAAATAAAACTATTTACAATGTATCAATAATAATATATATACAAATGTACAGGATGGGGGTTGGGATGGAGGGCAGGGATTGTGTAGGTATCCCTCGGGGATGAGGAGGAGCATCACTGGTGAGGCGGCGGAAGCCCACTTGGCTGGGGCTGGGACAGGACCATCAGCGATCCAGCTCCTGCTGTGGTTGTCAGAAGCTCGATCATCTGCTGCTGACCTTGTACCAGCTCTGCCAAATTGTCCCCCACATACACCAGGAGCCCTTGCATTGTGTCCATCCTGCGGTCCAGCCGACCGAGCAGTGCGAGCACAGCATCCAGGCATTAGGGATGTGCAGAGGAACGCCATATGTTGCATTCGGGATACGTATTCGTCATGGGGCAGATACGTTGCATACGTCCGTATGGCGCCCCGATGCGGTTATATGTCTTAATCTATTCATTACCCGGCTAAAATTAAATTTACTCCAACCCCCCTGACCCCCCCAAAACTTACCAAAACTCCCTGGTGGTCCAGCGGGGGGTCCGGGAACCATACCTTGCACTCACACACCGTCGGTACCAGTATCAAAATGGCGCCAATAGCCTTTGACCCACTATGTCACAGGGGCTACTGGTGCCATAGGTCAGCCCCTGTCACATGGCCATCGGCGCCATCTTGTGCTCCTACCATGTGACAGTGGTTGACCAATGGCACCGGTAGCCCCTGTGACATAATATGGGCAAAGGCTATCGGCGCCATTTTGAGTACTGGCATTGGACGGCCGGAGTGCAGGAGGTCACTCCGGGACCCCCGTTGGACCCACAGGGACTTTTGGCCAGCTTGGGGGGGTCTCCTGACCCCCATAAGACTTGCCAAAAGTCCAGCGAGAGTCCGGGAGGGACCTCCTGCTCGCCGGCCGTCCGATGCCAGTACTCAAAATGGCGCCGATCGCCTTTGCCCTCACTATGTCACAGGTACCGACGGTTGGCCCCTGTGACATAGTGAGGGCAAAGGCAATTGGCGCTATTTTGAATACTGTCAGCAGATCGCCGTATTGCAAAATGGTGCCGGCTGTATGGCCGTATTGCCGTATTGCAAAATGGCGCCGGCCGTATGGTCGTATGGCCGGCGCCATTTTGCAATACGGCAATACGGCCCGAGTGCAGGAGGTTGCTCCCGGACCCCCGCTGGACTTTTGGCAAGTCTTGTGGGGGTCAGGAGGCCCCCCCAAGCTGGCCAAAAGTCCCTGGGGGACCAGCGGGGGTCCGGGAGCGATCTCCTGCGCTCGTGACGTCGGGGGACAGGAACCAAAATGGCGCCGGCGCCATTTCTATTAACGCAGCTGTGGCCCGAGAGTGATCTCCTGTGCTCATGACGTCAGGGGACAGGAACCAAAACGGCGCCATTTCTATTAACGCAGCCGTGGCCTGAGAGGGGAAGATCACACCAGGACCCCCCCACTGGACCCCAGGTAATTTAAAACATTTTGGAGGGGGTTCGGGAGGGTGGGGGATTTATTTTAAAGGGTCGGGTGGGTTTTAGGGTTGTTTTAGTGTGCCGGTTTTCCCGCCCTCCCCCGATTTACGATTTAAATGATTTTAAAAAAAACAAAACCGAGACGATCAGATTCCCTCCCCCCCAGCCAAAATCGATCGTTAAGATGAACGATCACACGATTCACATCTCTACTGAGCACCTCTTAAAGGGTCTGGACTCAAGCATCCGTTCAAGAGGCCCCTCGAGAACATCAACGACCATGGCATCCCTTCAAGAGGCTGGACTTGGGCAGAGATTGGTGGCCCGAGTTTGGGGCATTCAAGGGACGCCTTAGACGTAAGCGTCCAAGTTCACAACATTAGTAAGAATGTTAAGGAATTACATTAAACCACAGAAACACTCAGCTGTAGAAGCATTATTGATTAACTATAAAGAAGTCAGAAAACAAAGATAACATTAGAAAATCCTGGAACATAAGAACATAAGAACATAAGAATATGCCACACTGGGTCAGACCAAGGGTCCATCAATCCCAGCATCCTGTTTCCAACAGTGGCCAATCCAGGCCATAAGAACCTGGCAAGTACCCAAAAACTAAGTCTATTCTATGTTACCGTTGCTAGTAATAGCAGTGGCTATTTTCTAAGTCAACTTAATTAATAGCAGGTAATGGACTTCTCCTCCAAGAACTTATCCAATACTTTTTTAAACACCGCTATACTAACTGCACTAACCACATCCTCTGGCAACAAATTCCAGAGTTTAATTGTGCGTTGAGTAAAAAAGAACTTTCTCCGATTAGTTTTAAATGTGCCCCATGCTAACTTCATGGAGTGCCCCCTAGTCTTTCTACTATCCGAAAGAGTAAATAACCGATTCACATCTACCCATTCTAGACCTCTCATAATTTTAAACATCTCTATCATATTCCCCCTCAGCCGTCTCTTCTCCAAGCTGAAAAGTCCTAACCTCTTTAGTCTTTCCTCATAGGGGAGCTGTTCCATTCCCCTTATCATTTTGGAAGCCCTTCTCTGTACCTTCTCCATCGCAATTATATCTATTTTGAGATTCGGAGACCAGAATTATACACAGTATTCAAGGTATACACCATGGAGCGATACAGAGGCATTCTGACATTTTCTGTTTTATTCACCATTCCCTTTCTAATACTTCCCAACATTCTGTTTGATTTTTTGACTGCCGCAGCACACTGAACCGACGATTTCAATGTGTTATCCACTGTGACGCCTAGATCTCTTTCTTGGGTAGTAGCACCTAATATGGAACCTAACATTGTGTAACTATAGCAAGGGTTATTTTTCCCTATATGCATCACCTTGCACTTGTCCACATTAAATTTCATCTGCCATTTAGATGCCCATTTTTCCAGCCTCACAAGGTCTTCCTGCAATTTATCACAATCTGCTTGTGATTTAACTACTCTGAACAATTTTGTATCATCTGCAAATTGATTACCTCACTCGTCGTATTTCTTTCCAGATCATTTATAAATATACAAGCCGTTAAGCCCGTTAAAACGGGCAAAATTCCATCAATCAGACTGGCAGGTCGGTCAGAGCCGTTCTGTTCTTCACAACTTCTTAAGCTTCCCACTTACTGATATCCTATTCCCTTTTCCTTCCATTCCCTCTCATCTTCCCCTCTCACCTCATCCACAACCCATTCCCTCTCCCTCAGCCCTACTCCTCTCTGTTTTTCTCTTCTCCAGAACATCTTACCCTTCCCACTTATGCACTCATATCCTCTTACCTTTTCCATCCATCTCCTCTCATCTTCTCTTTCCTTCCCCTCTCACCTCATCCACAATCCCTTCCCTCTCCCTCAGCCCTCCTTCACTCCCTCTTTCTCTTCTCCACTTCTTACCCTTCCCACTTATGCACTTGTATCCTCTTCCCTTTTCCTTCCCTTCCCTCAGCCACCTTCCACTCCCTCTTGATCTCTTCTACAGGGCCAGCTGTTGTCCCTCTCTCCGTACCTCCCTCCCTGTGTATTGTGGCTTCTCACTGCTGTCCCTTTGCATGCTAGTCCTCCCTAACCCATTCCCCGGCAGCGGCACGGGCTCAGGCTGTTGTTAACCCAACTTTTCACTGCTGCCCCTCCCCCCTTCCCCTGCTTCGGAGAGACGGGCTCAAGTTGTCGGCCCATTTTCACTGCTGTCCCTCCCCCTTCCCAGCTTCCTCCCCCCTTCCCCGGCAACGGACGGATGGACGGGCTCAAGTTATCAGCCCGACGTGCTCTCCGGGGGTCTCTCTCGTGCGCTTGCCTCACCACCAGGCTCGTTGCTCGCCCGCCCGACGCTGCTCCTCCCCACCGCAAAACGCCGTGTCCGTCGCTGCCCCTCCCACCGCCGCCCGCTGTGACTGGCGTGCTCTGTCTCCCGCGCATGCGCGGCACGTCGGGCAGAGCTCTGCTCCGCGGAAGATCTCTGGGGGGGGGGTCCGTCCTTCCTTCTGTCCGTCTCTCCCTCGCTCCCTCTCGCGCGCGCCGCCACCGCCGCTCCTGCTCTTCGCCCCGCCGCCGCCGCTACTGCTCCTCCAGCGCCATTTTTAACAGGCACGCTCTGACCGACGTGCTCGCATGCGCGGTAGAGCTGCTCTCTACTGCGCATTTGCGGCACGTCGGTCAACCTTCATTTATCTATTAGATTGAAAAGTAAGGGTCTCAGTACAGATCCCTGAGGCACTCCACTGCCTATTCCCTTCCACTGAGAAATTTGTCCATTTAATCCTACTCTCTGTTTCCTGTCTTTTAGCCAGCTTGCAATCCACGAAAGGACATCGCCACCTATCCCATGGCTTTTTACTTTTCCTAGAAGCCTCTCATGAGGAACTTTGTCAAATGCCTTATGAAAATCCAAGTACACTACATCTACCTATTCACCTTTATCCACATGTTTATTAACTCCTTCAAAAAAGTGAAGCAGATTTGTGAGGCAAGACTTGCCTTGGGTAACCATGCTGACTTTGTTCCATTAAACCAAGTCTTTCTATATGTTCTGTGATTTTGATGTTTAGAACACTTTCCACTATTTTTCCTGGCACTGAAGTCAGGCTAACCAGTCTGTAATTTCCCGGATCGCCCCTGGAGCCCTTTTTAAATATGGGGGTTACATGAGCTATCCTCCAGTCTTCAGGTACAATGGATGATTTTAATGATAGGTTACAAATTTTTACTAATAGGTCTGAAATTTCATTTTTTTAGTTCCTTCAGAACTCGGGGGTATATACCATCCGGTCCAGGTGATTTACTACTCTTCAGTTTATCAATCAGGTCTACCACATCTTCTAGGTTCACCGTGATTTGGTTCAGTCCACCTGAATCATTACCCATGAAAACCTTCTCCAGTACGGGTACCTCCCCAACATCCTCTTCAGTAAACACTGAAGAAAAAAAAAATTTAATCTGTCCGCGATTGCCTTATCTTCTCTAAGTGCCCCTTTAACCCCTCGATCATCTAACGGTCCAACTGACTCCCTCACAGGCTTTCTGCTTCAGATATATTTTAAAAAGTTTTTACTGTGAGTTTTTGCCTCTACGGCCAACTTCTTTTCAAATTCTCTCTTAGCCTGTCTTATCAATGTCTTACATTTAACTTGCCAACGTTTATGCATTATCCTATTTTCTTCTGTTGGATCCTTCTTCCCACATGCTTCAGTGCCACTCAGACTCCAATTATAACTCCTGAAATAGAAAACACAAAACAATGGAAATATCTTAGACAGAGAGGATAGGTGTTATTTGTAAGACATCTAAGAATCTACATGAGAAATACTCCTCAATGACCCTTCGGCGAACCTCCGAGACTCACACTGTGTCCACTTTTGCAGCTGGTTGTACAGGTGGATCTGGGGGCAAGTTTTCAGGGACCTCTACTTCCAGCCCTTAGCGCAATGCAAGGTTATGTAGCATGCAGCAGGCCATAATAATGCATGCGACCTTTTCAGGACTATGCTGGAGGGCACAACCTGACCAGCCAAGCATCTGAATCATCCTTTCAGCACACCAAATGTCCATTCGATGTCAGACCTAGTGCTTGTATGTGCCTCGTTGTACCGTCTTTCTGCCTCAGTGTGCGGGGCCTAGAGCAGAATCAGCAACCACGGCTTACAGCTGTAGCCAGCATCACCTATAAAAGAGGTAATAAATATTGCATCTTTGACACTGACAAAACAAATACCAGGAAACACATATATATATACACAATAGTACCAAAATACTTTAGGATAAACAATTAACTTCTGCTTGTGCATTCCTCCTTGCCACCTGGTTCTCTATCAAGACTACGTTTACTTACTGTTACTTACTGAGCAAACGGCCATCACCATATTTCCATTCGGGAAAATCAGTTGTAAGTGAGGAAAGAGCAAGGATGAAGGAATTAAGACAGCTCCCCAGAAACCTTGAAACTACTTTCAGGATCCATTGATGGGCATCACATACTGTTATGGCCGCTGGCTGCGGCGGTCCGCAACCAGAACTGGGTGTCATGGCTGCCGGCCACGGCGGTCCGTGACCGGGGTCCAGAGCTTACCCGAGGCATTGGGCTGCCTCTGAGGCTCCTGTAGAGGCAGGCAGTCCTCATTAAAGCTATCTTCGCTGCCGCTGCCACTGCTGGGCCCGGTCGCTTGGCTCCTTCTCGGCTGCGCTGACTCCTCCCTCTCTGGCCCTGCTTAGAGCCAAGTGCATGGCTGAAAAGCAAATTTAAAGGGGCCACGACAGGAAGTTGTCATGGCTCCTCCCGGGAACTCCTCCCATGATTTTAGTATTTAAGGCAAGGTCTGCTCCTCAGACCTTGCCTTGGTATCGTTGTCTTCTGGTCTGATTGGCTCCGGTGTTCCTGATCCTCGTTGTTGGATTTCTAGTTCCAGTTCTGGTTCTTCTGGGTTTGCTTCTCCTCTCTCAGTGGACAGATTATTTGGTTTGATTCTTGGACCGGCTTCCGAACATTCCCTGGATTGACTTTGGACCATCTTCTGACCATTCTCCTGGATTTACCTTTGGACTGGCTTCTGACCATTCTCCTGGATTCACCCCTGAACTGACTTCCGACCATTCTCCTGGCTTGGACTACTGGACTGGACTACCGACCTGCTGGAGGCACCAGCCATCTGGATTCTTCGACCTGCAGGAGGCTCCTGCATCCAGACTATCTTCTGTCCTCTTCTAATCACCTAAGTCCAAGCCCTTGGACAAGCCCAGGCGGCCCGGATTCCTACAGGCTCCTCCTGGGGGAACCATGGGTTTCCAGTGGCGAAGTTCCTGTGCAACTGCTCGATACGCATATGCAGTATCTGGTTTTATGCATGAATGGCACACGTGGAAAATCTGTTTTTTGTTTTTCTAATGGATACTGTTTATTTCTTTGTCGTGTTGACCTTTTACTGGCATCTGTGAGGAAGAATTAGGGCAACTACATGGGAAATAGCAAATAACCCTCCCCCACCCATGGGAAATAGCAAATAACACCTCCCCCACCCTCAAAACTTGGGGTGGGGGAGGTGTCACATTGGTCTGTGTAGGGCGCCTACAGACCCTTGACCGGCCCTGGCTATGGGGTGTACCTTTGCTCCTTACCTCCTAGCTGTATCTGTGTTTTCTCAAAGAGAATGGAATAAGGGTTACAGCTGAAATTTGTTTTAAAAAAAAAAAAACAGCAAAAAGAATGCTGTGGCATGTGAGTTCTTGATACCTGAGAGGCCTTAAATGCAAATATTATATTATTTTCAGTGGGGAAAAATGCTTGCTGCAAAATGTTGACTAATTTGTGCAGTGGGACACAACTGAAAGCTACTTTGCAGAATCCAGTGCTCCAGGAGCGCTGGGAGTTTCAGCACTCGCTTAAGTAAAAGTGGCTCTGGGACCATATCTGAGTGAAGTGCAGTGGCTGCACCTTTGTGGTTTGCATTTGGTGACGTGGTTTGAGAGAACTGCACTTTGTTCTCACTAAGCCTTTGGTCGTCAGATTTGTTTTCAAAGAAATTGTGTCCTTTCTGGTTTATCTTTTTATCGACTGGGGCAGTGGTGGAAAAAAGGAAAAGGAAAAGGAAAGAATGTGTGTGTGTTGAGGGGGGAGGGTGGAGTCCGTTTTCTGTTCCAAGAGAGAAGCTGATTGAGTCTATCTGTAGTTTTCATTTCACCAGTTCTCTGCATTTCCTGTTTCATGTTATAACGGCTGCAGTTGTAATTTTTTTTTTTTCACACATTTTGAGTTTTTGCAAGTCTCTCCCCTTGTTTATTTCCACTGTGGTTTCAATATTGCAATACAAATTAAACTAACTAGTATGAATCTTCAAGTAAGCAAAAGCCCTTCCTGGCATGCGTTGCCTCTTTTTAACACTCTTGCCCCCCTGGATGGATCTAGGATTTTGAAAAGGAGGTGCAGGTGGTACAGGACATTTTCATGCCCCCTCTTTACCTCTCCCCTCCTTCTTCATTGATTCTCCCCTCCCTCTCGTAACCCTTTGCCATTTTTTTTTCTCCTGATCCTTCTGGTCTACTCCTCTCGCTCTGTGTGTCTCATCTGACCTTCTTCACTTTCTCCTCTTGTCACCTTTTCGTTTTTCCTTCCCCCTTAATCTTTCCAACTCTTCTTCTCCACTGCTTTGCTGCTCTTACTCTTTGTTCCCCCAGATATGGTTAAACCGCTTGGACCACTATCAGTGTGCCACTTTGCAACTTGGCCTCCTCTCCCTCATGAGCCACTGAGTTTGCATCTACTTAAGGACTCAGTTTGTGTTTGGTCAAGCAGGGCCTGCTGCTGGCCAGGCCTTGCACAGGTCATCAGTTGTACTTCCTTCCTGGCCCTTCACATAAATCCAAATTAATGATTGTTGGGATCCTGATACATAAAGTTCAAAGACCCTGTAGCATACCTGGGAACCTTTGAGTTCTGCTCACCCTGAGGTTTCTCAAGATCAGCGTGGGGGAGGGGGGGAAGAGAGCAGGTATTGATTATTATTCGGTCGTCATTTAAAATTAATTATTGAGTACTGAGTGAGCTCTGCCTCTCCTCTCTGACTGTCACTGAGTCTAAGTGGTATGTAAAGCATGGGGAGCACAACTGTCTGAGTTTCAGGACTGCAGGCACTTCTCTGTCTCTGGCCTTGAAAACCTTAACCACAGGCCCCTGCAAACCTCATGCACATGGCCGGTGCAAGGGTCTATAGCGCTCTAGGCAGACCAACCCACCCTGAGTTGAAAGTGCCCCTATTACATTGGTAGATTATATCTATAGTCATGTTCTCCCTCTTACAGTGCGCGCTCTCTCTCTCTCTCTCTCTCTCTCTCTCTCTCTCTCTCTCTCTCTCTCTCTCTCTCTCTCTCTCTCTCTCATATTTAAGGATCAATCTTGCAAGGGATTCTGGGTGAAGGGAGGCTCCCCTCACCATACTATAAAAAGTCAAGGCTCAGAAGGGTTAAGGGAGCAGCCAGGAACCCGCACTATGAGAAGACCATCTCTGTGCTACCTGAGCATCATTTTGCCTGTTTTCTTTGCTTTGCATTTGCTTTTGCTGTGAATAAACTACACAAAAGGAAACAGCCAGAGTCTGAATCCTTAGTCCTCCTGGCTGTTTCCCAAGCTGCTTTCACCCACGTTACCACAGGACCTCCCTCCTCCCCCCTCAACTGATCTAAGATATTGAAAATCATCTCTCTGCATTTCTATATTGTGGAAGAATCCTGCATAACAGATGTGTCAGCCAAAGGCTACAGTAGGCTCTGTTCCCAGAAATAGAAAAGGTGGTGATGCAAATCAGGAAACCGCAGGGAAATGAACATTAAGGTCCAGATAAGAACATGTGCCATGCTGGGTCAGATCAAGATACAGTGAGCCCAATATCTTCTCTCTGACAGTGGCCATTCCAAGTTGCATGCACCCGCCAGACCCCGACAAGCAAATTGATTTCTTGTTACTCACTCCCAAGGATAGCAACAGCATTCTGCACTCCACCTGGCCAATAATGCGTTCTGGACTTTTCCTGCAGGAACCAATCCAAGCAGGGGCGGTTCTTTAATGAGGCAGGGTGAGGCGGCTGCTTCAGGCCGCAGAAATTTGAGACGGCAAAAAATGCCTCTCTCAGAACACTGTTGTGGTGTCCACCTCACACTGCCTGCCCCTACTGAGGCTAAGGGATGCTGTGGGCCGGACAGGAGGGATGCTGCTGTGGGCTGCCACCACCAGAGGCCAGGCACATGGCTAAAGAGGGGGGTAGGGGGCGGGGTGCGGGGTGCAGGGGGTGGGGTGAAAGGAGGGCAGGGGGTGGGACGAGAGGCGGCAATATCTTGTCCCTCGCCTCAGGCATCACATTGACCCTGCATCCAAGTCTCCCTCAAAACCCATTATGCTAATCACCTTGACCATGTCTTGCTGCAACAGATTCCACAGCCAGATTGTACATTGAGTGAAAAACTACCTTTTATAATTTGTTCTAAATCACCTAAGAACATAAGAAGTTGCCATACTGGGTAAGACCAAGAGTCCATCAAGCCCAGCTTCCTGTCTCCAACAGTGGCCAATCCAGGCTACAATTACCTGGCAAATAACCAAACATTAAGTAGATCCCATGCTACTGATGCCAGTAATAGCAGTGGTTGTTCTCTAAGTCTATTTGACTAATAGCAGTTAATGGACGTCTCCTCCAAGAACTTATCCAAACCTTTTTTAAACCCAGTTATACTAACTGCACTAACCACATCCTCTGGCAACAAATTCCAGAGCTTAATTGTGCATTGAGTGAAAAATATAGTACCTGAATGTAATGCACTCTGAAGTGCAGAAAAGCAGAATATAAAAATCTAAATAAATAAATCTAAATAAATAAAAATAATTTTTTCGGATTTGTTTTCAATGTCTTACTTGCTATCATCATGAAGTGCACCCTGGTCCTTCTACTATCTGAAAGAGTAAATAACTGATTTATATTTACCCTTTCTAGACCTCTCATGATCTTAAAGACCTCTATCATATCCCCCCTCAGCCGTCTCTTCTCCAAGCAGAACAGCCCTAACCTCTTTAGCCTTTCCTCACAAGGGAGCTGTTCCACCCCCTTTATCATTTTAGTCGCCCTTCTCTGTACCTTCCCCAGGGCAATTATATCTTTTTTGAGATGCGGCGACTCAAGGTATGGTCTCACCATGGAACTATACAGAGGCATTATGACATTTTCTGGTTTATTCACCATTCCCTTCCTAATAATGCCTAACATTCTGTTTGCTTTTTTAACTGCTGCTGCACACTGAGCAGACAATTTCAATATATTATCACTATGACGCCTAGATCTTTTTCCTGGGTGGTAGCTCCTAATATGGAACCTAACATCGTATAACTACAGCAAGGGTTATTTTTCCCTATATGCATCACCTTGCACTTGTCCACAATAAATTTCATCTGCCATTTGGATGCCCAATCTTCCAGTCTCGCAAGGTCCTCCTGCAATTTTTCACAATCTGCTTGTGATTTAACTACTCTGAATTCCGCTTGTGATTTAGCTACTCTGAATAATTTTGAATCAGCTGCAAATTTGATTACCTCACTCATCATATTCCTTTCCAGATCATTTATAAATATATTGAAAAGCACCAGTCGAAGTTGAGATCTCTGAGGCACTCCACTGTTTATCCTTATCCACTGAGAAAATTGACCATTTAATCCTACTCTCTGTTTCTTGTCTTTTAACCAGTTTGTAATCCATGAAAGGACATCACCTCCTATCCCTTGAGTTTTTAGTTTCTTAGAAGCCTCTCATGAGTGTCTTTGTTGAATATCTTCTGAAAATTACCTGGTTCACTTTCTACACATGTTTGTTAACCCCTTCAAAAAATGAAACAGATTTGTGAGGCAAGACTTCCCTTGGGCAAATCCATGTTGACTGTGTTCCATTAAACCATGTCTTTCTATATGCTCTGTGATTTTGATCTTTAGAATAGTCTCCACTACTTTTCCCAGCACTGAAGTCAGGCTTACTGGTCTATAGTTTCCCGAATTGCCCCTGGAGCCTTTTTTAAATATTAGGATTACATTGGTCACCCTCCAGTCTTCAGGTGCAATGGATGATTTTAATGATAGATTACAAATTTGAACTGACAGATCTGAAATTTAGTTTTTTAGTTCCTTCAGAATCCTGGGGTGTATACCATTCGGTCCAGGTGATTTGCTACTCTTTTGTTTGTCAATCTGGCCTACTACATCTTCTATGTTCACAGTGATTTCGTTCCAGTTCATCTGAAACTTCACCGTTGAAAACCGTCTCTGGAACTGGTATCTCCCCAACAGCCTCATTTGAGAACACAGCTGGTTGTTGTAAGTTTCATAGGGTGTCACCTACATGGCTGTAAAAAGAATTCAAGTCAGAGCATAGGGAGACAAAGCCTGGAGGACAAGCTGCTGAGATATGTAGTACGAAATTCACCAAAGTTCAGAAAAAGGCCTGACCACTGGAAGTCCTTCGAGGACTAGCTACTGAATCCAGGAAGGGATGCAATGAATTGAGGTAACCTGGTTAGGGATAGGAGTTATTTTGACTGTTATATTTTTTCTGTTACTTCTTGCTTGAACAGTGTGAAATAGATGGGCAGACTGCTTCCATACCGATTCAAGGAAAACCCTGCTTAAGACTCAGATATAGCCAGTTTCTCCTACACCATTCTTTTGGAGAACGGCAGTTCTGCTTCCTTATATTTCTACTTTGAACTTCTAAGTTTCACAGTCCTACCTCTGTGCTTTCTTCTTTCACTGATGCGACCCCGTCTGAATTCAGTAACATGTCCTATTTGCTAATATGAAGGATTTTCTAGCAATCAGCCCCATACAGAACTGTGTGCTCGGCCGAGCGCACCGTTTAGCCCCTGGCTGCACATTTTTGACGCACTATTATTATCCCTTATACTGTACATGGAAAACGCATGGCCAACCCACCCGAAACTAATAGCGCACATCACATACAAATGTATGTTGATGAGCCTATTAGTTAGTCACCCACAATCCAGAAAGTAAAATGTGCGGCAAAGCTGCACATTTTACTCTCAGAAATTAACGCCTGCCAAAGGCAGGCGTTAATTTCAGATGGCACTGGGCAAGTGTACAGAAAAACAGAAAAAACTGCTTTTCTGTACACCCTCCGACTTAATATCATAGCGATATTAAGTCGGAGGCCCCCAAAATTAAAAAAATAAAATCTGCCTGCGGCCCGTGGGTTGCAAAACAGACTCTCAACTTTGCCGGCGTCCATTTTCCGAACCTGTGGCTGTCAGCGGTTTCGACAACAAATGCTGGTAAAATTAAGTGTCGGCAGTCAGACCCGCTGCCAGCCGCCATTTCCGCCAATGAGGCGCTAGGGACGCGCTAGTGTCCCTAGAGCCTCTTATTAGCGCAGGCCCTAATTTAAATAAAGAATCGCACACCCAGGAGAGGTGCCTGGGCGCACATCGGGAGAGCGGGTGCTCGTCTTGGAACGCTGGCTCTCCCACGGACTTTATTGAATTGGCCTGTATGTGAGATTCAAAGGGGTGTTATCATTGTGAGTAGTATTGTGAGTGATATGAGGGCTCTTCTCCCAAAGAGGATATGCAATCTGGGAGTATATATGCTGCTTTCACAAGGTACTGGGAGTGTCATAGCCTGGAGCCAGAAGGGTTCTTAGTTCATTTGCATATGTTTTTTATTGAGAACCAGGGAGGCCAGTATCGTCTCTTGCAGTTCCAGTGTGATCCATGGAAAAGAGGGGTTCTCTTCTGAAAGTGGCAAGAGCAAACTCAAGAAGATCTTACCACCAGAAAGCAGTGGGAGGATTAGTCCTGGGCAAGCCAGCCAAGTGTGCATAAGTGAGAGTGAAACAAGGGGATTCTGTATTTTTTCCTGCTTGGGGTCGAAAAGAAATAAACTTTCAGGCCAATATAGAGTGCGCTCCAATGGACCAGAGCTCCTGACCAGAGCTCCGACGGAGCGCACTGTTAACCCGCCATTGGACGCGCGTTTTCGACGAGCTAGCGTTACCTCTTATTCAGTAGTTTTTACTGCATGGGGTCGAAAAGAAAAAAACTTTCAGGCCGATTCAGTACAGTGCGCTCCGACGGAGCACAGTTAACCCGCCATTGGACGCACGCTTTCGATGTGTTAGCGTTACCCCTTATTCAGTAAGGAGCCGAAAACATGCGTCTAATCCCCCAAACCTAATAGCGCCCGCAACATGCAAATGCATGTTGATGGCCCTATTAGGTATTCCCATGCGATTCACAAAACAAAATGTGCAGCCAAGCCGCACATTTTGCTTTCAGAAATTAGCGCCTACCCAAAGGTAGGCGCTAATTTCTTCGGGCACCGGGAAAGTGCACAGAAAAGCAGTAAAAACTGCTTTTCTGTGCACCCTCCGACTTAATATCATGGCGATATTAAGTCAGAGGTCCCGAAGGGTAAAAAAAGTAAAAAATAAATTTGAAGTCGGCCCGTGGCTGTCGGGTTGAAAACCGGACGCTCAATTTTGCCGGCGTCCGGTTTCCGAGCCCGTGGCTGTCAGCGGGTTTGAGAACCGACGCCGGCAAAATTGAGCGTCGGCTGTCAAACCCACTGACAGCCGCCGCTCCGGTCCAAAAGGAAGCGCTAGGGTGCGCTAGTGTCCCTAGCGCCTCCTTTTGCCTGTTTTTACTGCCGGGCCTCATTTAAATGCAGAATCGCACGCACAGGAGAGTGGCCTGTGCGCGCGCCTCGCCCGCTGTCCCATGTTTTTACTGTATCGGCCCGTTTGATGAGAGTTCTTGGGTTTTTAGTGTTGTGGAACTGAACTTCAGCAGTGTAAGACTTGTGTCTTCATATGTGATTTCTTGATATTTTAGAAGAGGGGCTCCCACACACCCTTTCAGGGAACACTGACCCCTTTTCAGCCTCAAAATGTTTTGCAGACTCCCATACACTCCTCTTTAATTTTTGCATGCCATAGCAAAAGAAATAATGATGCACTCCAGAATCATTCATAATGTCTAAAACCTAATATTGAATAATGCTTACTAATCTAAACTGAATAAATAGGGAAGGCAATTTCCAAAGCTATTTAAAAGTAAAGGTTGAGGCCAGCAGTGGCCTCCACTTCCCACTCGAGCTGCAAAGGGAAATAGGAAACAATTAAAAAAAAAAGTTCCAGTTGGCTACTTGGCATGACCTTGCAGAAAAACTGCACAGTACCTGCAGATCTGCAGTCCAGTTTGCCCATGCCATCATTTTTGTTCCTGCATATTTTTTATCTGCTTTGAAGCAGGTGCAAATATACTTGTAAAAGAATGCACGTGGATTTCAAAACTGATTCCCTGCATGTACTTTCCTTCCCCCAACCTAGCCCTGCTCCTTTTCTACCCTGCAGTGTAGGTACTTCCTCCTTTGAGTGGAGGTGGGGGGGGGGGGGGGGGGCGGGTGTAACCATTTTCAGAAGGTCTTTTTACATGGGTTATATACAGATGTTTACACACATGCAAAGTTTTGAATATTTTCCACCCTGAAAACTGACCCTCTTTTAACCTGCTTTGCTTTTATACTTTATTATTTTCTTTTAAGATTCTTGCAAATACATAGAGAAAATGATTGTCACAAAATAATTTAGATTTTAGAAAAAGCAAAACAGTACAACTGCTTTTCAAAGGGAAGAAGGTATATGAGGTCTCTATGTCTGTCTGTCCATATTGAGCTGCTGTGCAGCTTGGCAAGATATCCAGGATATTCAGTGGCATAGCAGCACTGCTGAATATGCCTGGCTATCTTAAAGTTAGCCGGAGAAGTGTATCCAGCTAACTTTAGGAGAGCCCTGTGGCCTGACAAGAGTTAGCGGATAAACAAAAAAGGTGGCCCAAAGAAGGAGGTTGCGGCAGATGCCTGAGTGCAATGCTGGCACTTCAGCCTAAGCCTAGGACCAGGCCCAAAGAAGGAGGTTGCGGCAGATGCCTGAGTGCAATGCTGGCACTTCAGCCTAAGCCTAGGACCAGGCCCGAAGCTGGGGCCTCACCTAGTGCAGATCTGAGCCCCCTGATCAGTCACTTACCAGATCCATTGGCTATGCAAGGGCCAGGCCAGATCCTGATGTTTGGGCCTCAGTCTAGGCTGGGTCCAAACACCTGGGACTCAGCCTAGGCTAGAGCCTGGACCCAGACCTGGAACTAGACTGGAAGCAGTCCTGGGGCCTCAGCCCAGACCCAGGCCCAACACTGGGTCCTGGCCTGGAGACCGGGTTCCAATGTCTGGGCCTCGGCCTAGGCCAGAGCCAGGACCCAGGCGCAACATCGTGGCCCAGCCTGGAGGTTGCATCCTGATGCCAGGGCCTAACCTGTAAACTGGGTCCCTATGCCTGGGCCTCGCCTAGGGTCAGGCCCAGGCCCAGAGCCTAAGCCTCGCAGCTCCGTTGATGCCATCCTCTTCTTTCTTCTTTAAACTGATGCCGTGCACTAGGGTCATGCTGGAGTGAATTAACTCTTATGAATTCACCCTAGTGGACAGCACCATTTTGATGTATGGCACTGTTACTGCTCAGTATCACGAAATATCAATTTTCATGAAATTTTGGCAATTTTTCTTTTGTTTCACTGGCCCTATGAAACGAGACAAAATAGACAATTTCAATATGATTGTCTGTTTTGTTTCAAACACATGCACATCTCTAGTATGCAGTATCACCTGCAGAAGTAGCACCCGCTAGCACTGGTATTGGGAAAGAGTGGTAGTACTAGCCAACAGTCAGGTGGCAGGCCAGCTTTCCCCAACCATGCGTTCAAAGTAGCAACTCAATTACAAAGTGCCTCCAGGATCATATTTAGTAGGAAGATCATCCCAACCTTGTACAAACAGTGTTGTAGTCACAGGCAGGCACAGCTGGTTAAAGCAGAGGGGAGTAGCATGCATTTCACCAGCGATATCTGGACCAGAATGAATGATATGCACTATTACCTCTCCCTGATGGCACACTGGTGGGACCTGGCTGAGGCAGGGACTGGCAGCAGCTTTAAAAGGAGAGAGGTATACGTGTAGATAGTAGAGATGTGAATCGGAACCGGAATTGGTTCGGATTCTGGTTCCGATTCACATGTGGGTGTTTTTCCATCGGGCCCGATCGCGGTTTTGTTTATCGGCTGCGCCCGAGCCGATAAACAAAAAACCCACCCTGACTCTTTAAAACTAATCCCTTTGCTTCCCCCACCCTCCCGACCCCCCAAAAAACATTTTACAGGTACCTGGTGGTCCAGTGGGGATCCCGGGAGCGATCTCCCGCTCCCGGGCTGTCGACTGCCACTAATAAAAATGGCGCCAATGGCCTTTGCCCTTACCATGTGACAGGGTATCCGTGCCATTGGCCGGCCCCTGTCACATGGAGGGAGCACTGGATGGCCGGCGCCATTTCTGTGAAGATATTTCTACTTATAATTTAGATGTATATTATATATCAATTTTATACTGTGAGGAGATGGTCTTTTTTCCTTCATCTACTTGCAGTATCGTCAAAGACTCACGTTTCGGTATCCCTTATTTGCATATAGTGACGTCCAGGTCTCGTGCTAAGCATCTGCTGGATATTTAAAGAGACGCTAACATCAGCCTCGTTTCCTCCGTTCATGATGAGAGACGGTTGAGATGCCAAGTCCAGACAAAAATAGTAGCCTTTCAACGAAGATAAGTACTGCTGTGTTTTATCGACCTATGGGGAAAGGCTGAAGAGGTTAGGGCTGTTCAGCTTGGAGAAGAGACGGCTGAGGGGGGATATGATAGAGGTCTTTAAAATCCTGAGAGGTCTTGAACGAGTAGATATGAATCGGTTATTTACACTTTTGGATAATAGAATGACTAGGGGGCACTCCATGAAGTTAGCAAGTAGCACATTTAAGATTAATCGGACCAGGTGGAATTCTACCTATCTGATGCTGCAAAGATTATTGGAGCAACAGACTATCCTTCATAACTTCTCTCTTGGAACAGAGATAGATGAGGATCACCCCCTGGGGCATCATGATTGGTAATACATGAGGAAGAACATAAAAGTCCTGAAGCCCTTCAAGGATTCCACAGAGGATCTCAGTTCTACAAGATCTTTCCTTGGCAATGTCATCCAGCAAGCGCATAATTCATGTAAAGTAACGCTTCCTCTTTGAAGGGTGTAACTTATGTGAGTCAACTTATGTTCATGCTTTTTAAAATAAAAAATATTATGCACATAAGTTCTGATTCTGCCCTGACTTTGCCCCCTGAAATGCCTCTCTGCAGTTCATGTAAAAGTGTGCACATAACTTTTATCTGCACAGAGCCTTGGTCTATTTTGTAAGAGTCATTTACACACATAAAACCGGATTTTGTGCATGTAAATGGCTTTGAAAATCAGGTCCATAATGAGTTGAACCTTGTTGGTATTAAACCAACTCTTGTTTTCCAACTAAATCAGTTAAAGATCTTACATACAGATTAAATAGCAAGAGTGACAGCAATTACTTCAAATTCTAGACCACGAGGCAAAGAACGATATTCCCCTAGTATTTCTAATGGCTTCTGTTAATTATGTAAGCTGTTACATGACAAATAGTAAATGATAACTAGTAGAAAGTGTATCCAGTCCCCATGTTGGTGCTTTAATCTAGACTAGGGTTCTATGGGTCCGGGTTCAGGTCCGGACAGGAAGGAAGACTCCTTTTCCAGGCCCCTGGATCTATCAATCACTATCTTAGTGACCACTTCACACTCATTATCAAAGAGTTCCAGAAGGTGCCAGATAGTGAAAAATAAGATCAGGGAGGCCAAAATTACCACCACAGGAAGAAACCAGTCATCACAAAAAGGGTCCATCCATCCCCTATTAAGCCCACACAGAGAACACGTAAAGAAAACCCTTGAGTTCATAGTTGGTGCTCAAATAAAAGACAGTTTTTACTGTAACTTATAAAGAAGAGGATCCAGATCAAGATGGCAAAAATAAGAATCAACATGCATCCAATGATCAATAAAAAACAAATGGTTTCTCTGTCCATCCTTCTGCTCACTTTCTTTCTTGTACTTGCACCATCATCCTGATTGAAAATGTCCTCAATAGCGAGAGTGGGATAACTAGAGAGTAGTTCCAGTTCTGGCATGAACTGGGCTGGAAAAATATCCCCAAACAAAATATCCAACAAGGGTTCAAAAAAGTCAAATTCTTTAACTGTAATTCAACTATAAAAAATACAAATCTTTTGAGTTAATGGCCCAAAGACAGCTTCTTTCTCTTTACCCCATATGTTACCTGGTCGAATGGGCAAACAGATCGCTGTCCCAGCCCTTTGGGATACTGGGGATGTGCCCTTCTCTCAGGCACTGATCAGTCAAAATCCAAAAATCTTATCAAAACTTCTTCCTCAACACCTCTTTGCCAAATGCTTGAGTTGCCTTCTGTGAGATCCAGCTGGAATCTCCAGCTCTCCAGTCACCTTGCTTTGAGATCCTGGGGAAAAATTCTTGCTCTTCATTCCTTTCTCTTTCTTGAAACCTTGGAGAGGTTTCAGCTCCTCGCTCTGTCACCTGAGATCCAGGGGTGATCTCTAGCTGCTCTCCAAACCCTCTTGCTTTGAGATCCTGGGGGAATCTCTAGCCTCCTGCCTTCTCCTTAGCTCCTGAACCACTGAAGCACACTGGACATGCTCCAATGTGCTGTACACCCCCCAAAAAGGCGGGATTTTGGCAAGAGCGGGCTTTAAAAATCTGAAAAATCCTTTCCACTATCTCTAGATAGAACTTATCACATAGGGATTATGGGTCTGATTTACTAAGGCTTTTCTCCCATACTATGTCTGTGGGAAAAATGCTTAGTAAACAAGGCCCTTAGTTGGGGATTGGCGTAGGCCCTTCACATAAGAATCTTTCCCCACCCCCCATCAAAGCGAAAAGACTGCAGGATGAAGTTGTACTGCATGCTGAGCTCTTTCTCAGTTGTGTTGTTACAGTATTTCAGTATCTGAAACATGTTTGGAAGATTATGTGGTATCTGTCATCATGAAAGCAAATATTTTTGTCTTGAATTAACTGTTTTATTGTAAAGTTATGTCGTTACCCTGCTTTTGTTTTTAATTCATTACAGTTTTTTAAAATTATTTTGTATGTTCTTGTACCCCGCCTTAAATGCAGGAAGGGTGGGTAACAAATGTTTTAAAATAAATAAATAGATAAAAAAAAAAATAAGATAGTCAACTGCTGATAACCAAAACATGGCAATGTCAATTTCCCCTTGTAGAGTGCTCTGGAATACACGGGGGGCTACCTTCCCAGTACACAAAGCAAATTCCTCTGCTGAAATGTCATTAAAGCCAGGAATCAAAGCCTAGTCCTTCTAATCAGAGATTATAAGACATTTTCTGGGGTTTATCTCAGAAATGTAATTACAGGCTGCCCACTCTCAGCGTCATCACTGATGCAGTTTTTTTAGCTGACATGTCAACAACTAAATGGAACAGGTGCACCAACTTGCTGTTTTGCTCAGTTGTTTCATGACTGACATCTTCCACCCTGAGAAACCTTTGAGTGCTTTCCTCTGAAAACTGAGCATACATCTCCGGTTAAAACAGCTCTTTCTCCATTTTCTCAAAAGCAAAGAGAGTGCCTGGTCTCTGGTTTGCAAATGTAGTCAATAGTTCATGACTGGCTTCCACATTCCACTGATAAAACACAAGGAGGGTTTCAGCATTAAACATGTAACCCTTTGTTGGGGAATTCTGCTTCTCAAGTGCATTTCTAGCTCCTTCTTAATAACTTTAATGTTGTTCCTGGGACAAATAGGCAGGACAAGATACTCAGTGTTCAAAATAAAAGTTTACAGATTCTTTAAAAGTAAACCAAAGTCCAATTTATTCAAAACGGTTGGTATTACAGTTATCTGGTTTACAGTTATTTATTTTTATTTGAGTATGTGCACTTCTCTCAGGGTCCTGGAGTTAAACTTACATTTCTGTTCTCTGTGCATAAACTGCCACAGGGAGCCAGGGAAAACCTACTTGTGGGGATCCCTATTCAATCCAGAAAAATCCTACCTGAGTCCAGGTGTTAATTCCCTATCACCCAGCCTGTGTCCTGGTCCCTTTCGGCAGAGATCCTGTGGGGGGGGGGGGTCTCCATGATCTTGGTCTTTATTTCATGAAGTTCTGTGGTCTGTGACTTCTCTGAAGGAAAAATCTGTGGTGGACAGGAAACTGACTGTCCCCGGCCTGTTTCCCAGAGAGGCGGGGTGGATCAAAAAAACTCCCCACAAAACAAAATGGGAATGTCTTCTCTTTCTCAGAAATCTCTCTGTGGCTGATGTTATACTCTCACTGGTGCTTGCCTCATCTAAGGAGTAGAAAAAGGCTCACAGGTCTCCAGCCGTTACCCTTTAGGTCCGAATGGTTGCCTTCTCCAAAAGGAATAGTTCTAGCCATCAAAAATCTCATTCTGTCACTGGTGCTTGCCTCCTCTAGGGAGTAGAGGGATGGCTCATAGGTTTTCAGCCTCTGGGCCCTTGAAAGGAGACCAAGGTTTTCCCCAAAATGAAAATTCAAAAAGGAATCCGGCAAAAGTCTCTCTTTCTTCTAAATTTAGGCAAGAAATCTCAGACAGGGAGTGTACTGAGGGGAATCTCCTGGGGAGAGGAATCCTTCAGTTGGGCAGAGGGCCCAACTTAAAAGGGGAACCAAAAGAGCTCTTGCCTCATCAAAGGCTAAATGATCTCACTGAGCTTACTGATTACCTCACTAAGTACCCTGAGACAACCAATCACAGTAAGCTAGGATTGGGAAGGGCTGTAAAGGAATGGGAATCTCACTAAGCTGCGTTTCTTGATCAAGGATCTAGGGCCATCTGGTAACGCACCAGGGCGTGTCTACCACAAACACTACAGTGGATTTTATCTCACTGCCTTCTTTGAAGTTCACACAATGAATGTGATACTGAATTGCTTGCTACACACAGCCATTTCTTCTTCAACTAATCTATGATCTGGTGTGGGTCTGGTACAATTGTTGCTTTGGGAACTTTTTGCCTGAGTTTAAGTACACCTCTTCTTCCTATTCTCTGCCATACAGAGCACTTGGAAGAACAACAGTTCCAATGTACTAACATCCTCTAATGGCTTTCAAAAACTTTCCACCACTAGACTGATGATGAGAGCAAGACAACCACATTGTTGTAAAAAATTTCGTAACTTTCCACAGTCAGAATGACTGCTTGAGACGGTGTGCTGTGATTTTTTTTTTTTTTTACATGAATTATTTGACACCAAGATAAGAGAACACCTTTCCATTAGCAACTGTGTGAATCGGTGATGCAAGTAAAAACTGAGCAGATAGTGGCCTTGTCAACGGACATTTCATCAAATATAATTAATTGACACATATGTAAGGCCTACCAGGGTTTTATTAAAGTGGAAGAAGTCTCTATTCAGAGGCATTTAGTTAAATGAATATTTGGGCACTTATCTTGTTAAATTTTAGCTGGATATCTTATTATCCATCTAAAATTTAGTCAGATAATTTAGGGGTGTTCTGGGGCTGTTTTGGGGAGAAGTTAAATTAGTTGGATAAGTTATCTGGCTAACATCAATATTCAGAAATAGACAACTTATCTAGCTAAATCTGGTTGCACCAAAGAGCTGACTAACTTAGGCCTGTATTCACCATTCTATCGCAGGGTAGGGGTGGGCCTGCGAAAGCCGGCAGCCATCACACCACCGCAGTGTTATCGCTGCTGGCTTTCACACCCAATAGCACCATCGTGAAAGGTGGTGCTATTGAGTGCACTACTGGCGACGATAACGTGGCTTACCTTATTGTGATAAGTGTTTCAAAATGACCCCCTTAGCCAGATAAAGTTATCCCGCTAACTTTAAGATAATTGGCTACATTCAAAAGTACAGCTGCACTATTGAATATACCTCCAAAGTTAGCTGCAGAAGTTTATCCTGCTATCTGGACAGTGACTGAATATGAACTTTGAATTTTCTATCAGTGGGAGTAACAGTGGGAATGAATATGTGTGCATGGCCCATCCTTACATGGAAGGTCCTTTCTTCCAAATATTATAAATGCTGAAAGTATCACTTTGGAGAAGTAGAGGAATTGGGAGAGGCAGCACACTACTGGGCTGCTGTCCCCTGAGCTAGAGAGAGAAGGAAAGATTCCTTTCTCGTCAGATTAGGAGAACTTTAAGAGGTCCTCCTTGTTGGCATATTGAAGTGTTGCTGGGATGGTTCAAGGAGTAGAACCTGCAACAATTATCCAAGAAAGGAGAATCATCCCAGTCTAGGGGACAGGGGATCTATCCAGGAAGCTGCCTCAGCAAGGTAATGCATGGCCAAGTGTAAGAGGGAGTGCAGGATTCCTGTGTGTTCCTAGAAAGGTCCTTTGAGAGGAACAGAGACCTACAGAGGTCTGTGGGATACCAAACCACTGCAATCTTTCTCAAGTGCCTTGTGGATTTGGTTGGCATGATTTTTGTCTATTGAATACTTTGAAGAACTGTTTGTTTGTTTCCTCATCATCTTGTTCAGACCAGTACAAACATATGAGATTTGTCCCCCTTACCAGCAAATGGAGGCAGAGTGCAAACTTTGACTTGGCATCTCTCTTTCCTATATAACTTGGTACAGTAGGGGAGGCATTAGTTGTTCTCTGCATCCAGCAGATGGTAGGAGTCTGGTACAGCAGAAGAAAGCAGGAAAGAGAAGAAACTGGGAAACTCCTGGGGCAACAGTTTTTTTATTTTTACCGGTACGTATTTAGATTTATATTCCACTTTTCACACTTTTTACAGTGCTTCAAAGTGGATTACATTCAGGTACTATAGGCATTTCCCTATCCCCAGAGGGCTTAAAATCTAAGGGGGTCATTTATCAAAATGCGCTAAGGTGTTTTCGCATGCATTAAGGGCTTATCACATGCGAAAAGCCCCGTTAATGCATGCAATAAGCCCTTACCGCATGCAAAAATGCCTTTAATGCATGTGATAGCACCATATTGTATGGTGCGATGCAAATCGGAAAAAGAGAAGGAGTTAGGGGTGGGCTTTATGAAGTCCTATCACATGGACTTAACACCAATTTTAGTTACACCTTTTTCAGTAGTGTTAAGCTGTGTGATAGCGCATTTTGTGATGTCTTCTAAAAGGCCTGTTTTAGGGGGGGGGGGGGAGAGAGAGAGAGAGAGAGAGCGAGCACCTAGCCATAATGTCCTCTCCCTAGATAGGTATTTGTATCCCTATGGGAGGCCCACCTAGTAACTCGAGGTGAGGTTTACGTATTAGTGTATTAGGAAACTCACCCAAAGATGAGATTGGTGCAATGTTCTCTCCACCTAGCTTGATGGACTCTCTACCCGGGTAACATCAAGCTAGGTGGAGAGAACATTGCACCAATCTCATCTTTGAGTGAGTTTCCTCACTCCGAAGGTCATCAAATCTTCACAAGAGACCACTGTTCTGTTTGTACGTCTCACGTTGAATGTCAAAGTGGCCCCTAACCCCCTACACTAAGGGGGTTAGGGGCCACTTCCTGCATTTATCACGATCTGCTTGTGATTTAACTACTCTGAACAATTTTGTATCATCAATTTTGTACCATCCATTGAAAGACCTTCGGTACTATGTAAATAATTACTACAAAGAGACATTACTACAAAATGTAAATAATCTACCTCTGTAAAGTTTATATTTATTCCTTGCTATTCTTGTCTCCTTCATCTCCAAGTTTCAACAACCTTGTTATATTGTAACTTTTTGCCTCTTCTGCACTGGTTAAAAGAACAAAGTTATTACACACCCCTGTTATTTGTAAACCGGCATGATATGATTGTATCATGAATGCCGTATAGAAAAGCCTTAAATAAATACATAAATAAATCTGCAAATTTGGTCATTACAGAGACTCTCAGTGACTATTTACCACAAAGTTTTTTACCTGAATGGATTAATCACATACAGGTCAATACAGTAAAGTGCGGCCGCGGTTACCCCGCTCCTAACCCGCTTTCTACTCACTTTCCAGCCGCGTTAGCCCTTCCTGCGATACACAATCCCTTTTAACCGATTCTTACCGCCTCTTTAAATCACCGGGTAACCCCTTCCACCCGCGGCATGTATATTAGATGTAAACGATCAAATTAGCTATTCCCTCCCATACAGTAATGCGCGCCCCGACTTTCGCTTTTTTACCCTGCTGTTTTGCCACGCATTTAACCTGCTAACTTACCGCCTACCCTTACCCCTGTGTTAGAGGCAGGGGTAAGGGTAGGCGGCAAACTTACCCCCAGCCCCGCTCACCTGCCCTGGCCGCGTCAATGGGTGCTGGTCTCCGGGGCAGCCCCAGTCCTCTCTCCCCTCCTCCCGAAGCAACGAAAGCGGAAAAAATCGAAAAAGCAAAAAAAAAAAAAGTAGCAACGAAGTGGACGGTTCTCCTACGCTCAGGATTGCCAGTCCTCTCTCCCCTCCTCCCAAAGCAAGGTGCCAAACATCGTGATGTCATGCCTTGAGCAGCCCAATTGCACGCACAGGGGCCACTTTCGCCCGTGCAGGCATCCATCTTCGCCTCGGGGAGGCAGGGGAGCCGCGATTCATCTCCGCCGATGTCCGTCTCCGGAGGAGGGCTGTGAAAAAAGTAAGTCGTTGCTTTACACTGCCAGTCCTATCTCCCCTCCTCCCGGAGCAAGGCTGCTTTTCGCGCCTTGCTTCAGGAGGAGGGGAGAGAGGACTGGCAATCTCGAGCGTAGGAGAACCGTCCACTTCCTGGTACCTGTCATTTCAAATGTCATTTGAAATGACAGATACCAGCGTGTCCGTGAAGCGTTAGGCCAGCGCACCCAGGATACTGTATAGCGCTCTATACAGTAAAATGGGTTGCGCGGGCCTAACGCTTCACGGACGCTTCTTAGACGCAGCTTGCATTTGCAAGCAATTTAAATACAGTATCGAGTGGTAGGTGAGCTGCACTGTGCGTGCGGCAACCGCGGGTGCGCCCGGCATTAACGCAACTCTTCCTACCACTCATTACTGTATCGGCCTGTTAGTAAATTATATGCCATTGTCCATCTACCAGACCTGAATATCTGGTGATCCAGGTTCCAGTTTGATTATTGCACCGCTAACTGCAAGGTACACTCCTCTGTCCTTGAGAGCAGGACACAGGTTAGTCACAATCTTCCATCTCCTTCTCCTCCTTGCACACAGTGAGCTGTTATCTGGGATTCTAGACAATTTCTGGAAATCTTGTGGTAAGCCCCTCTAATAACAAAGAATTCTCTTCCTGTTCCTCCTATTGAACCAAGAAGTTCTGTCTCTCAGGGAACAGAGCCCTTGCTTTCATTTCCTCCCTGTAAACTCCCTAGTAGAAACCTTTGCTCACAGATTCCTGCCTCCGAGTCTGCAGCTTCTCCTGGTACTCTCTGGAAACTCACTAGTGGTGTCTTTATCCCCTTCTAAGAGCACTCCATTTTCCTCTTAAAACAAAGGGGTGGATTTAGAATTGGGATCAACCATTGCAGGCCCTTTACTGAGGACATTAATTTACTAAGGAACCCACAGGCCGATACAGAACAGTGTGCTCAGCAGAGCACACTGTTTAGCCCCCATTTGGCCGCGCATTTTAGATGCACTATTATAACCACTTAAACTGCTTTTCTGTACACCCTCTGACTTAATCTTAATATCATAGCGATATTAAGTCGGAGACCCCAAAAATAAAAAAAACTCAAAAGGTTCTTTAAAAAAAAAAATCTGTCTTCTGGTCAGCGGGTTCAAAACCGGATGCTCAATTTTGCCGGTGTCCATTTTCCGAACCTGTGGCTGTCAGCGGGTTTGAGAACCGACGTCGGTAAAATTAAGCATCAATTGTCGGATCCGCTGACAGCCACCGCTTCCACTAATAAGGAGGCGCTAGGGACGCGCTAGTGTCCCTAGCGCCTCCTTATTAGCACGGGCCCTAATTTAAATAGAGAATCGCGCCCCCAGGAGAGGTGCCTGGGCGCACGGCAGGAGAACGGGCACTCAACATGGAGCACCGGCTCTCCTTTGGGATTTTTTGAATCGGCCTGCCAGTGGGGTCTCTACATGAGTATAAGTTGCTGTTTGTAAATAAGGCAACATGTTTAAAGCTTGAAGAAGCTGTGCATGAGCTAGTTCGGATAGACTAACTGCCTAGGCAGGATGTAGCTGTTAGAATTGTTATCTTTAACCTTAACTGTAATTTTATAAAAGACTGTTTAGCATTAAAAGCTAGCAATTACTTAATCAACAACTGCTTGAATGAGTCAACAAACATGTAAGCTAGGGGCTATCATCTTACAAAAAATACACAGTGGCAGAGTGAAGACAGTAATCTGCGCCATTAGAGTTATATAATCATAGACCAAATGTTATAAGTGAAAGCTACAAGAAAGAAAATGAAGTGAAATAAGGGGGAAAAAAGAACTATCAAACACAAGTCCCTAGGTGATCTCTGAACTAGCAGGCAGCAAAATGTGTGCTACCTGATGGTTGTACTGCGTGCAGTACATTGGGCTGTAATGTCCAATGTATGAAAATAAGGAGATGCCAGGACATTTGTGAAAATAGAAAAGGGATAGACCAGACACTATGCAGAAATAGTTCACATTTGAATATATTAAATTATTTGGGAAGGTAGCTGGGAGAACTTGAGAGAATGGTTTCACAACTGGAGACACAAAATTGGAAGATCCAATCTTGTTAATTTAGTTAGGAGATTATTTTGACCTTCAACACAATATGTTTCCCACTATTTGCATTTCAAATTGCTTTTATTGGCATCACTTAAATTAGATCTTTATACTAAGCTTAATCAGCAGACAGTATATTCAAATATTTTATTTTAACATTTATACATTTAGCCAGGATAAAGAGACAGTGAAATGCTATGTTCTTTGGGACCCATATTTGTTTCATTAGTTTGAATACAACATAAATTTGTGTTTATTTGTTTCATTTAAATATTGTTTTCCATTAAAACCTATCAGGGAAGCATTACAGTCTATTCTGGGCTCCAGAAAAGTGATTTTTCAATCAATTCTAATGACACTTTGGAGAAGAAATCATCAGAAGGGAGAAATAACTGCAAGGTATTTAGAGTGTAGCAAAGCAACATCAAAAGTAGCATAAATAGTAGCACAAGGCTCCGCAAAGGGACAAAGGAGTGCCAGGCTTACAGGATTGGCAGGAGTTCTCTAAAGCAACGTGAGTGTAGCAAAGAAGAAGGAAGAGGAGGAAGAACACCCCAAGGTGCAAAAAGAGGATGCCAGTAGGGATGTGAATCGTTTTAGGACGATTAAAATTATCGTCCGATAATTTTAATATCGTCTTAAACCGTTATGGAACACAATACAATACAGATTCTAACGATTTATCGTTATAAATCGTTAGAATCGTGAGCCGGCACACTAAAACCCCCTAAAACCCACCCCCGACCCTTTAAATTAAATCCCCCACCCTCCCGAACCCCCCCCAAATAACTTAAATAACCTGCGGGTCCAGCGGCGGTCCGGAACGGCAGCGGTCCGGAACGGGCTCCTGCTCCTGCATCTTGTCGTCTTCGGCCGGCGCCATTTTCCAAAATGGCGCCGAAAAATGGCGGCGGCCATAGACGAAAAAGATTGGACGGCAGGAGGTCCTTCCGGACCCCCGCTGGACTTTTGGCAAGTCTCGTGGGGGTCAGGAGGCCCCCCACAAGCTGGCCAAAAGTTCCTGGAGGTCCAGCGGGGGTCAGGGAGCGATTTCCCGCCGCGAATCGTTTTCGTACGGAAAATGGCGCCGGCAGGAGATCGACTGCAGGAGGTCATTCAGCGAGGGTTCCGGCGCCTCGCTGAACGACCTCCTGCAGTCGATCTCCTGCCGGCGCCATTTTCCGTACGAAAACGATTCGCGGCGGGAAATCGCTCCCTGACCCCTGCTGGACCTCCAGGAACTTTTGGCCAGCTTGTGGGGGGCCTCCTGACCCCCACGAGACTTGCCAAAAGTCCAGCGGGGGTCCGGAAGGACCTCCTGCCGTCCAATCTTTTCGTCTATGGCCGCCGCCATTTTTCGGCGCCATTTTGGAAAATGGCGCCGGCCGAAGACGACAAGATGCAGGAGCAGGAGCCCGTTCCGGACCGCTGCCGTTCCGGACCGCCGCTGGACCCGCAGGTTATTTAAGTTATTTGGGGGGGGATTCGGGAGGGTGGGGGATTTAATTTAAAGGGTCGGGGGTGGGTTTTAGGGGGTTTTAATGTGCCGGTTTTTCGATTTTTCGATTTTTTAACGATTTTTCACGATTTTTCACGATATTTTACCCCCCCAAACGGCAACAATACGATTCCCTCCCCCTCCCAGCCGAAATCGATCGTTAAGACGATCGAGGACACGATTCACATCCCTAGATGCCAGCCCAGCAATAGGGTCATGAACACCTGATGGCATCACGGGAGGCAAAGTGGCACAAAACGTGGCATCAGTACCCTAAGGCACCATGAAGGGGGAATGAAGCAGAAAATTGGCAAGAAAAATCCCAAGGTACAGATAAAGGGACAAGAGTGGTATCAAGATTTAAAAAAGCACAGCAGCACCCCAGAATGGCAAGAAGACCTCAAGGTGTAAGAGCTGGAGTATGCCAGGAAGATACAGTGGCAGTCTGGCAGAAGGAAGTTAAGAACCCCAAGGTGTAAAATCTACGCATAGTAGGAAGGCCGAGTGGCACAAGGATCTGAAGGTGTAGGATGAGGGGCATAGCATTAAAGCAACGTGGTATAGGACAGAGATGTGAATCGTGTGCCAGATCGTGTTAACGATCAGATTCGGCTGGGGGGGTGGGGGAATCTGATCGTTAAGATATGTAAATTGGAATCATTTCCGATTCCAATTCACATCGCTAGGGAGGCCCGCGCCGCTAAAAAAAAAACACCTGACCCGTTAAAACGACCCCCCCAAACCTTTTAAAATTACCTGGTGGTCCAGGGGGATCTTGGGGGGCCTCAGGGAGAGATCCAGGGGGGCCTCGGGGAGAGGAGAGATCCAGGGGGGCCTCGGGGAGAGATTTCTCGGCATCAGCTGTTCTAAAAAAAAAATAAAAAATGGCGCCGATGCTCCTTTGCCCTTACCATGTGACAGGGTATCTGTGCCATTGGCTACCCCCTGTCACATGGTAGGAGCACTGGATGGCCGGCGCCATCCACTTTACTCATCAGCCCCTATTTTTAAAAGGTTTTGGGGGGGTCGGGAGGGGGGGGTCAATTTAAAGGGTCGGGTGGTTTTTGGGTTTTTTTTTTTGCGGCGTGGGCCTCCCTTAAAAAAAAGGGTCGGGAGGGTGGGGGGTCGATTTAAAGGGTCGGGTGGGTTTTTTTTAATCGGGCCATCGGCGCCATTTTAATTAGTGGCAGCCAAAATGGCGCCGATGGCCCGAGAGCGGGAGATCGCGCCGGGACAACCCCCCCCCCCCACTGGACCACCATGTAACTTAACATTTTGGGGGGGTTCGGGAGGGTGGGGGAGGGTAAGGAATTTGTTTTAAAGGATCGGGGTGGGTTTAGGGGTTGTTTTGGGGTGCCGGTTTTCCTGCCCTCCCCCCAAAAAATTTAACGATACAATACAAATGCCCCTGACGATAAATCAGGGGCATTTGAATTGTATCGTGCACTCTAACGATTTTGGACGATTTTAAAATTATCTGATGATAATTTTAATCGTTCAAAAACGATTCATATCCCTAGTATAGGAGATGCCAGTCATTCCGTTGGAACATACAGGCAACCGTAGAGGGGGATGCCTCTCCCTGTCGAAGTATGGCTGCGCCTGACTTATCCACCAGTCCAATAGGAAATATTTGTGTCAGAGAGTCGGCCATGTACATCCTAGGTATGTAGTTACCCAGGTATGCAGTGGAAATGTAAGTGGGCCATGACATCATCAGTTATGGTTCATGGAGCGGTACAGCAAGTGTGAAAAAGAATGGATAACTATTGTCAAGAGCAAGAGATGGCAAGAAGATAAGTACCCTAGATGAAGAATGGTACTAAAATCCTGAGTAGTGTTTCAATGTTTGCAAAGCAATGTATGGCTAGGGCTTGTCGAAAAGTGGGCAGGTACTGTAGGGAAGGGGATTTGGCAAGAACCTTGAACACAGCTGGAGTAGGAGGCAGCTGTGGTGCTGGTATATCTTAAGAATTGGCATGGTAGGAGCAGAGCAACGCAGCGGAAAGGGTATCCCCAATACCCCCAAAGGCATTTGCCAGTTCTTGCACATACACAGAGCAGTGGAGCGAGTGAATACCGTAATGTGGCAAGAATGGCTTGGAGCAGCGGCAGCAGAAGTGGTATCGGTTAATCATTTTTAAAAATTAGAATGGAGCAGAGCAATGCAGCGAGTAGTATAGTTGTAACACCCCCAAAGCTGTGGGTGTTGTCAGTATCAGGTGCATGTAGCATTTAAAAAATACCTTTGCAGGCAGAAAATATAGCATTTTTAGGGATTGCAAAGTTGATTGGAAATTATTAAGGATCCTGAGCCTTGCTAAGACTGTTTTCATATAGTTGGAGCATGGCCTGCTGAAGCTGGAAGGCACAGGTCCTATGGATTGCAGTTAGAGCAAAACAGTCTCATGCAGGATATGTCAGGCCTGAGTGCATATGGTCGAGCATGGGATGCTGCAGCTGGAAATGTCAGGCCATAGAAGTCATGGCTGCAGCAATACAGGCGTATGCAGGATACATTTGGCCACAGTGTGGTTTTCGGAGCAAAGAAGGCAGAGGATCTCAGTGGACTCATGCCCAGAGGTGGGGTTTGGGAAATGCCACAACTGAGGCATTACTCCATTGATTTCTCCTGCCTACTTCTCCTCAACAACCGTCTAAATGGGTTAGTCAGGATATTCAGTGACTTATCTGGCTAAATTCTTACCGGATAACTATTTTTCCAGCTAGATTTTAGCTTGATATGTCAAGGGCTAGGAGTGGGAAGAAGAAAAAATGTAGTTTTTTCATTTAGTTTTTGGAGGTTTGGTTTCCCAAAATTTCAACTAAAAAATGAAATAAACGGGGCCATCCAGGCCCCCCACCCATCTGTCCCATCCAAAAAAATGCCGGGATCAGGATCCTGATGCCTGGGCCTCAGCCTTGGCCTATGCCAGGGCCCGGACTGAGGCCCGAAACTACAGCCCAGTCCGGAGATAGGGTACCGATGCCTGAGCCTGACCCCAGGGCCTTGGCCCAGAGTAGGCCCAGACCTGGTGCGCAGGCCTCAGAGGTCTTATGTATTCTGTCTTATTTCTTCTTTGACAAAATGACATTGTCTGCTTGAGAGGCGCCAGAGTTAATTAATTGTGCTGCCATACATCAAAATAATGCCATTCGCTGAGGAGGATGTGGCAGAGTTAATTAACTCTGGCGCCTCCCAAGCAGATGGTGTCATTTCATCAAAGAAGACCTCTGAGGCGTGGGCCAAGGCCCCGGTGTTGGGACCTGTCCTCTGGACTAGACCCCAGCCTCAGGCCTGGGTGCAGGCTGAAACCCCAGCATCAGGACCTGGTTTCCAGTGTTGGGCCTGGGTTCGGGCCTCAAAGCCCAGGTATAGGAACCTGGGTTTTAGGTTGAGTCCCAGCGTCGAACCTGGATCTTGGCCGAGGCTCTGACATCAGGACCCGGTCTCCAGATAGGGCTGTCATGTCAGGTCACAGCCTGGGCCTCGGCCCAGGCATCAGCCTAGGAATTGGGACCCGGCCTGGACCTGGGCTCATGCCCCTGCCTAGACTAGAGCCCAAGTGTAGGGACCTGGGTTTTGGGTCGGGATCGGTGCCAGATCTGGATCTGGGCCAAGGATCCAGTATTGGAACTCTGTCTCCAGACAGGGCTTCGGGCCTTGGCCTGGGTCATGGCCTGGGCTGAAGCCCAGGTGTCAGTGCAGGAATTGGGACCTTGCCTCTAGGATGGTTCCCAGCATTGGGCCTGGGTTCAGGCTGAAGCCCCAGGATTGGGATTCAGTCTCTGCACTGGGCAGAGACATTGGGCCTGGGCCAGGACCATGACGCTGGATCACTGATACAGCAGTTTTTTTAAATTTTTGGCATGTTGGTCGAGGCCCTGGCATTTGGCCTGGGCATCAATTGAGACCTCAGCGTTGTTATTGGGCCTAGGCCATGGTTCCTGTGTTGGGCTATGGCCTATGTCCAGGCCAGCCCTAGCCTCAGTGTCATACTCAGGCATAGGCATAGGCCGAGGCCCCTGCTTTGGGCCTTGTTCTATTCCCTAGGCAAGTGTTACTAACAGCTCTGCTGGGAGTTAGCAATCTGATACAAAGAGCTCTATGGTGAAAGCTGGGAGTAGCAATCTGTTATTAAAGCTCTGCTGAGTGTTAGCAATATGATGTTATTTAGAATAGTTGTGGGTGGATCCTTGGACCAGTGGCAGATGACCACGCCCTCGGGGGAAATCCTGAGAGGGACCACTGGTCAGGCTTAGTGTAGTAGACAGACACACACTAGTTCTTTTATTAGACAATATAGTAAACCACCAGAGGTGGCAGTAGTGAGCTGGAGGCGTCTGGCTGAGCTGTAGTCCCTCAGGTACTGGAACAGCGATCCCCAGGTGGCTGAGCTGTAGAGAAACTATAGAAAGTGAGTAGGCAGTATATGTAGAGTTCTGGAACAAGTCCTTGATGGTAACACTCACACAATAGTCTCTTAAGGCAGCCCAGGAGTTGGTATGCATTAGGCCCTCGAGGAGCGAGTACCTGGTTCCAGGGAAAGCTCTGAGAGATAGTTAAGACTCACTGATGTTAAGCAACAAGACTTCTTAGAAGCAATACATTAAACCACCAGAGGTGGCAGTAGTGAGCTGGGAGCGCCAGGCTGGGCTGTAGTCCCTCAGTACTGGAACAGCGATCCCAGGGTGGCTGAGCTGTAGAGAAACTGAAATATAGTGAGTAGGCAGGATATGCAGAGTTCTGGAACAAGTCCTTGATGGTAACACTCACACAAAAGTCTCTTCAGGCAGCCCAGGAGATGGTATGCACCAGGCCCTCGAGGAGCGAGTACCTGATCCAAGGGAAAGCTCTGAGAGATAGATGGAAACTCACTGATGTTGTAAGCAGCGATGACTTCTTAGCAGAAGTGGTATTCAGGAGCAAGTACGGGACGTGGGCCCTCGAGGGGCGAGTACCGGTTACGGACTGTGACCTGAAAAGAGAAAGAGAGAGCGAGGCCTCCAAGGAGTGGGTACCTCTAGTAAAGTCCAAGGAGGCAGAGTAGCTAGGGTTGCAGAGAGCGAATCCCATCCGCAGCAACCAGGAGGAAGTTAGGTAATCCAATCCCTTGCTAACTCGAATTGTTAGCGAAAACTGAGACCTTAAATATCTGGAGCTGGTGACGTCATCTCAGGGGGACGCCCCTAAGGTTCGCGCTGGTACATCAGTCGGGTCGCGCACGCGCGCGCCCTTAGGCATCTGGTCAATATGGCGGCTTGCAATGTCGAGCCGGTCCGGGAACGCCGGAGGAGGATGGCCTGGAGAGCCGGAGCAGCTAGCCTTCCATCAACCTCAAAGGGAGTCGCCAACAAGGTAAGGTGGGTGGAGCAGAGACATTGGACAGCGACGGACACAACAGTAAGGCCCCTGGCTGAGCTGTAGGCAGGTCTAAAGTTAGCCAATATTCCTATACGGCTAAGTTTTAAGATAGCCGGGTATATTCAGCGGCGCTGTGCATTGCAGTATATCCCAGTTAAGTTAGATGAGTACTTGACTCCAGCTAACTTACCTAGCCACTCAGCAGCTGAAAATAGACCCCAGGATGTGACAAAAACCCTGTGGTGCTGTTTGTATATGGCAAGGGAAGGCTGCTGCTGGATGTACTACCAGAGCCCTTTAATGTCAGGACCCAGTGTTGTTGTTGGGGATACGTAAGGAGGAAGCAGGAGATGTGAAGCCCCAGTGTTGTAGGGGACGTGAAAGGAGGAAGCAGGCTGTTAGGTCCCACTGTTGTTGTTGGGAACATGTAAGGAGAAAGCAGGAGGAGTGAATCCCCAGTGTTGTTGTTGAGAATGGGTAAGGACTAAGCAGGGTGTGACAGGCCCCAGTTGTTTCAAAGGGGAGACGTTAGGAGGCAGCAGGGTATGACAGGCCCCAAGTTTCTTGATGGGGACAAGTCATGAGGAAATAGGCTGAGTCAGACTTCAGTGTTGTTGTTGGGGACATGACAAGAGACAGCATGATTGTTCAGACCCCATTGCTGTCATTGGGGATATGAGAGGAGGCAGCAGGATTAGTCAGTCCCTACTGTTGTTCAGGATGTGACAGGAGGCAGCAGGATGTGACAAGCCTCAATTTTGTTGATGTGGACAAGTCAGGAGGCAGCAGGATATGACAGGCCCCAGTTTTGTTGATGGGGACAAGCCAGGAGGCAAGGCGCCGGCCGTCCAGTGCTCCTACCATGTGACAAGGGCCGGCCAATGGCACGGTTACCCTGTCACATGGTAAGGGCAAAGGGCCATCGGCGCCATTTTTATTAGTGGCAGCCGATGGCCCAAGAGCGGGAGATCGCTCCCAGGGCCCACTGGACCACCAGGTAATTTTAAAACATTTTTGGTGGGGTTGGGAGGGTGGTGGAGGCTAAGGGAGCAGTTTTAAAGGGTCGGGGTGGGTTTTTTGTTTATCGGCTGACAGCCCGAGCACGAGAGGACGCTCCCGGGACCCCCGCTGGACCACCAGGTAATTTTAAAACGTTTTTGGGGGGATCAGGAGGATGGTGGAGGCTAAGAGAGCGGTTTTAAAGGGTCGGGGTGGGTTTTTTGTTTATCGGATCAGGTGCAGCCGATAAAAAAAAAAACGATCGGGCCGGACGAAAAAAAATGCACGATTTGAATCGGAACCGAACCGATTCCGGTTCCGATTCACCTCTCTAGTAATTAATGGGTAGCATGCACTGTATGGATAGCTGGAACCCATTTAATGCATCACATATGGAACACAGCTCCACCTCATTTTCCCTCTCCTGAACCTCCTCTTTTGAATCCTTCCAGCCTCTGTCCTGTCCCCAGGCTGAATGAGATGGGGGGAGTGTACACTGAGCTCTGGATGTGCTTTGCTGTGAGTGCCGAGTGTAGCAGTAGTGAAAGAGTTCTTGCAGCCACATGCTGCAGCCAAGTTAACTAACCGAGCCAGCTACCTACACTACACTGACTTCTCCCTTATCTTGCACTAGTGTGTATATAGAGGGAGCTGGTCTCTGCCCCCTGTCTCTCTTAAAATTTGGAAGAGAGACTGTTGAAGCTTTCAGTGCTTTCTCTTCTTTTGACCATAAGAATCCTTTCCATGTTCACATTGCCTGTTCAGTGGAAGTTGGTGAGCCACTTAATATTTTTTATTCATGTAGATGTACCTTGGGCTTGAAAAGGTTGGGAAACTGCCCCGATGTGCAAAGAATAATCTGTAACTGCACACTTATTTAAAAATGGATTTTAATTTGCCTTTAACTAATCACCAAATTATTATTTAACATCCAGTGCCTGTTTTGTTACAGCAACACCCTCCCAGGGTTGCCACAGCTAATCGACACACACAGGAGTTTTTTTCCTACAGTCTGGGCCATGGACAAAAGTCTCCCCCCCCCAAAAAAAATAAAGAATCCACTTGTGGCATAGAGCTCAGGACCTGGGAGGAGTGCTAGCCGGATCAGCCCTGAAGAGAAATAAATGAGTTTGTGTGCCCTGGGACTTAAAACACCCCACCAAGGGTTACACTGTTATCAGACGTATGTCTTTCTTCCCAGCTGCTTTTGCGATCACCTGGGGCAGAAGAGAGGATTGTTTCTGTTTTACAGTTGAGGAGGGAGTACTAGGTGGTGATGACAGGGTGCTGCTCTGACTTGCACTTCTATCTGACCTGACCAATAATTGTGTTTCCTCCTGTGCTACATCCCTCCTCTGCCTCAACCTCTGGCGCTCTAGTTGACAGACCTCCCCTGTCAGCATGCTCTTCATATGTGTCAGATTGCTGGCCTCCAATTCGAATCTTACTTTCACACGTGGATCACATAATGTAGTGAGCATGTTTGTGGGGTTTGTGTTAAAAGAGGTCCTAGACTCTGATCTCCTGCTTTTCTAAGGACGCCAGACAGTGCAGCACCTCAGCTCTCATTCCCTCTTCCTGTTGAAAGTCCTCCAACTTCTCTACCAGGATGTTTACTATGGGAATGACATCTCCCAAGGTGGCGCTTGAGGCACTCAGCAACTCTGTGGCATTCTTAAAGGGCTGCAGGATTGTCACAAACTTTCTCATGACTGACCAATCATGATGTCCTAGGGGAGCTTGCACACCTATCTCCTTTTCCCTAGACAGATCATGCAGGGGTTTCTGCTGCTCCATTAGCCTTTGCAGCATCATGCATGTAGAATTCCAGCAGATGCCCACATCTTGAATGAGATGCTTGTGAGGCACCTCTAATTCCTCCTCCTTTTCATGGAGAAGGTTCCCCGCCTTCACGCTTCAGTGGAAGTGCCCAGCCATTTTCCCACACTTCTCTATTAACTATGCAGGTAGACATTCTGTAGTTCCCTGGACCCCTGCCCCTGGGCCTCTTTCACTGCTAAGTGCGGGATGTGAGCGAAGCATCATACACCCTGATATCTAGGGATGTGAATCATTTTTTGACGATTTAAAATATCGTCCGATATATTTTAAATCGTCAAAAATTGTTAAAGGCGATATATAATAGGAATTCCCCCGATTTATCATCAAAAATTGTAAATCGGGGGAAGGGGGAGGGGAAGGGGGAGGGCGGGAAACCGGCACACTAAAACAACCCTAAAACCCACCCCGACCCTTTAAAATAAATCCCCCACCCTCCCGAACCCCCCCAAAATGTCTTAAATTACCTGGGGTCCAGTGGGGGGGGTCCCGGTGTGATGTTCCACTCTTGGGCCACGGGTGCATTGATAGTTCCTGTCCCCCGACGTCACGAGCGTAGGCGATCGCTCCCGGACCCCCGCTGGACCCCCAGGGACTTTTGGCCAGCTTGGGGGGGCCTCCTGACCCCCACAAGACTTGCCAAAAGTCCAGCGGGGGTCCGGGAACGACCTCCTGCACTGAATCGTGTTGCTGTAATGCAAAATGGCCATACGGGCGGCGCCATTTTGCAACGAGTATTGCAAAATGGCGCCGGCCGTATGGCCATATTGCCGTACTGCAAAATGTTGGATTGTAAAGAATGGACCCTGTCTGAGGCTGGGAGTTTTCATAGCAACCAGCCTTTGTGCCTATGAGTCATTTGTGAGGTCAGAGAGTAACCAGGATCTGTTGGCAAAGAAATCAGACTGACAACATTATTATCACTCTGTTAAAATGTTATAGTTGATCAATAAACATATATCGTTCATCAATAAGCATATATCGTTCAATTGTAAAATATCTGTTCTATTCTGTTCCAATGTCATTTCGATGTAACAAGTTGTTCAACTGTAAACCGGGGTGAAGGCTAATTGCTAAACACCGGTATATAAAAGCCTGAAATAAATAAATAAATAAATAAATACACATCCCTAGCTGATAGTGTGTGCACTTGTTTCCAGGCCTCTAGGAGCAGGTTATCATCCTCTGTTTTTATTTTCTTTTTGACAAGACCTCTTTCAAAGTTTCTGATACTGTGGAAATTCCCTAAGGCTTTTGCAAACAGAAGTATAAAAACAAGAACTGGGTAATCTGTTTTTTAATCACCTGGAGCTAGAGTGCCTATGTCCCAAAACCTTGATTTTTTACATTCAGATAAGGACGTCAGAGCACAAAGTAAATAGCCCTTTTCTTTTGGTGATTAAGCACCTTAAGAATACAGTCTTGACCAATGGATTCCATTCATTTAAGGTATGTTCTGCCTTGCAGTAACAATTATTAGATCTCCTTCCAAAAAAGAAGCAGCAGTGCTCCACTGTAAACTATCTTACAGGAAGTAGTAGCAGGGGATGTTGAATAAAACTTAGGTTAGCAGTCCTGAAAGGGGGTCACACATGGCTCTTGGGAATGAAAGGAAGAGCAAGTTTGCTTACGGTAAACAGTGTTTTCCAAAGATAGCAGATGAATTAACCATGCTGTCTGGGACGTCCTCCGGGAGCTAGGTGGTGGAGCTCTCTTAGAACACAGAGTCTTTTAGTGCAGTGTGCCTGCTTGGATCCTCCTCCGCTTCCCCCAACCTCCTCAGTCTGTATCCAAGCAACTGAAAGGTAGTAATAACTGTCAGGGGAGAAGGGAGGGTCAGCATGGCTAATTCATCTGCTATCTAGGAAAACACTGTTTACGGTAAGCAAACTTGCTCTTTTCCTGTAGATAAGCAGTAGAGATTGCTTCCGGTAAAAATTTTGTGTCAGGCTTTGTTTCGGGGCCTCCCCCTGTGGGAATTTCATTTTTCCCATTGTTCGGGGTTTTTATTTCGGGGGCCACGACTCCCAATAGTGCCCACTAATCTGGCAGAGTTAGTGCGCGCTAAAGGGAGTTTAGCATGCACTAACTCAAAAATGAATTTAAAAATTAAATTGTTTTTTAGTTCTCCTGAACCATTCCGAATTAGGAAATTTAGTCAAAATTGCCTAATTCAGGAAAAACGATTGCACATCTCTAATAAGCAGCATGAATTAGCCATGCTGTCTGGGAGTCCCCAACTGATGTTTGGAATGGGCACCTCATGCAGGTGAGCTATAGAAGCAGCCATGGCACGGACCTGGTGAGCCTTAGGGGAGGCTGGCAAGGTCTCCTCTAGTTTTTGATAGCAGAATTGTATGCAGTTTGATATCCAAAAGGAAAGGGTTCTTTTGGAAATCGGAAGTCCTGGCGCGTTGGGGTTGATTGAGACAAAGATTTGGGAGGCTTTGTGTTCAGCGTGTGTGCGGCGTTTGTAGTAAGTGCGTGCCTGCTTGCAGTCCAATGTGTGTAGCTTATGCTCTGCCTCATTATTATGTGGCTTTGGGTAAAAGGTTGGAAGGGTAATGATTTGCTTCAGGTGGAAAACTGATACCACTTTAGGAAAGAAGGCAGGATGTGTACACAGCTTAACTTTGTCATGATAGAATTCTAGATACGGTGAGTAGTGCACTAGGGCCTGCAGCTCGCTGACACGTCTTGCGGAGGTGAGTGTGACCAGAAACAGCACCTTCCAGGAGAGGAACTTGGAATGGCAAGTGTCCAGTGGTTCAAAGGGGGGTAGCATTAGTTGCTCTAGTACCACATTCATATCCCATGGGACTGGAGGCTTCCGGATCGGAGGCCGGAGACGTAACATCCCCTTCATGAATCTGGAGATGAGCGGGTGACAAGAGATTGGGGTTTTGTCATGCAGAGAGTAATAAGCTGCTATGGCACTGAGGTGAACTCTGACTGAGGCCGTAGCCAGTCCTTTCCGATATAGTAGATGGAGATAATCTAGTAATTGGTCAGGTGGACAGGTAAGCAGGTTCGACTTGATTTCAGAGCACCAGGAGGCATAACGTGCCCATTTCCTCTGATAATTCATCCTTGTGGAGTGCTTCCTAGAGGAAACTAAGATATCCTGAAGCTGGGGTGAAAGGTTCAGGAGGTAGAGAACCAGCCTTTCAATCTCCATGCAGTGAGATTGAGAGATGAGTGGAGCAGATGGAGTAGGGAGCCTCCTCCTTGGGTGAGGAGGTGTGAGCTGTTACCCAGGGGGATCGGTTGGTCCACTGATAGTCAAACTAGATACACATATCACTCCTCCCATCTGACATAACATGTATATTCCAGCTGTATATATTCCATATATATATATTTCCATGTATATTTCCGCTGATTATAATCCATGTTTTCTGTATTATTAATTTATTGTTTTATGTTAATTTATAGTTTGTAATTTTGTTAACTTATTGTTCAATTACTTAATTCTGTCCTATCTTCCGACATCCATGTTTTTACTCTCCCTGTTTTAATGTAACTTCTCTTTTCCACTTATACGTTAATTGATTTTTCCCCTTGTTCTAATGTAAACCGGTACGATAAGACCTGGTCTTGAGTGTCGGTATAGTAAAAGAAGTTAAATAAAAAATAAAAATAAAATATCACGATTGTCTGGGCCACGCTGGAGCAATGAAAATGAGATCTGTGTTGTCCATGATGCATTTTTGGACGTGCAAGAGATCAGAGGTATAGGGGGGAAGGCATACAGCAGACCCTCTGCCTAGTCGATGAGGAATGCATCCTGCGCTAGTATCTGGGAGCTGGGGCACACTGAGCAGAAGGTTTGCACTTTGTGATTGAGTTCCGTAGCAAAGAGATCGATGCGTGGCAGTCCCCAGGTCTGAAAAAGTCTGTCTGCCACATCCTGATGGAATTCCCACTCATGAGGGTGAAATATTCTGCTCAATCTGTCCGCCCTGGCGTTGTTGATGCTGGGCAGGTACATTGCCTGCAGGGTAATTGATTTGCTCTCTGCCCATTCCAGGATCCTCACTGCCTCCTTGCAGAGGTTCCAGGAACCAGACCCTCTTTCCTTGTTGATGTAGAACATGGCCACTTGGTTGTCCGTGTGGACCATGACTGTCTTTCCTCAGAGTGCTGCTTCGAAGGCTCGAAGAGCATTTCGAATGGCTCGTAGTACTAATAGGTTGATCTGTTGTGAACGCTCCCAGGCTGACCACAGCCCTTGAGTTTGAAGGTGGACTAGGTGAGTGCCCCATCCCTTGGTGGAAGCGTCTGTAGTAAGGATGGTGTGATGTGCTGGAGTTTGCAGGGAGGCTCCCATCATGAGAGCTGCCGGTGTCAGCCACCACTCCAAATCCTTCTTCGTGCTGGGCGTGAGGGTGACAAGAGTGGAGAGTTGGTGGGAAAACTGGTTCCATTGGGTCTTCAGGCTCCATTGCAGATGCCGTATGTAGAAGCATGTGTGGGGAACAACATAGATAGCTGCTGCCATGTGGCCGAGGATTGTCAGGACTTGACGAGCAGGAGCAGTGGTGGCCTTCTGGAGATGGCTGGTGAGCGATGTCAGGGCAAGAGCCCAGGTTTCTGGAAGGAAGGCTCTGTCCCGAGTGGTGTTGATATGAGCTCCAATGAACTGTAAGACTTGAGTAGGCTGTAGATTTGACTTTTCGTAGTTCACTAGCAGCCCTAGGTTGTCTAGGCAGTGTATGATTGTGAATAGATTGGTCTGTAGGAGGGAAGGGTTGGACGCCACCAGTAGTCAATCGTCCAGATAGGGGAATATTTGAATCCCCCATCATTGGAGGTGAGCCACCGCTACTACTGTTAGAAATCTGTTAAGGATCTGCTCCTCCAGGGGGGAGGAGTAACAATCTGTCGTAGATCTACTCCTCCAGAAGGGAGGAGTTAGCAATCTGTTATGGAGCACCACGCCAGGGAGGCGGAGTTAACAATCTCTTAGCGATCTGATGCTAGGAGTTAGTAATCTGTTATAATGCTGTTCCGCTAAGGGGAGGAGCTAACAATATGTAATACTCCGTAGGGAGAGTTAATGATCTGTTGTGGGCTGGCTCCTACAGAGTGGCAGTCTGTATGATACCACTCTAGTAGTGTAAAGAATAAACACTTAATGGAAATTGGTGAATCCCTGAGCCGATGGCAGATGGCAGCGCTCCCCAGGGGGATATCCTGAGAGGGACCACCGGCTAGGCTGGAGTATGGAGACAAACACAGATAGTTCTTTATTAGACAGGAAGTAGAACCACTAGAGTTGGCAGTAGTGAGCTGAGGTGCCTGGCAGGGCTGAAGTCCTTCAGATACTGGAACTGTGATTTCTGCGATGTTGAGCAGAGACTATAGGTATGAGTACACAGGGTATGCTGGATACATAACCAGTGGTAGATGGTACAATCACAATTGTAGATATCTGTAATGGCTTCTTTATGCAACAGAGAGTCTTCAGTATATTCAGGAACAGGAGCCATAGGCAAGTACTGATTCCTATATGCAGTCTGGAATAAGAACTCACAATATCTGTGAATGAGATGGCTTCTGGAATAGAAGAGAGTCTTTGGAGGGTTTTAGGAACATAGGCCCTCATGGAGCAAGTACCGGTTCCTATCTGTAATCTGTAATAGTAATTCACAAGATATAGGTATGTGATAGCTTCTGAAATAGAAGAGAGTCTGTGAAGGGTTTTAGAACATGGGCCCTCGTGGAGCGAGTACCGGTTCCTATCTGCAATCTGCAATAATAACTCACGATCTCCGTACCTGCGATAACGTCTTAGACAGAAAGGAGTCTTCAGAGATTAGGAACATAGGCCCTCGTGGAGCGAGTACCGGTTCCTATCTGTAATAGAACTCACAGTGTTCACGTCTGCGATCGCTTCCAGGCAGTAAGGAGTCTTCTGAGCATTCAGGGACGTAGGCCCTCGTGGAGTGAGTACTGGATCCTGTCTTAGCAATCTGAAATCAAGAAGAGAGAGCGAGGCCACCGAGGAGCGGGTACCCCTAAGTAAGTTTGTGGAGGTAGAGCAGCAGAGAAAGTATTCCCCTTGCTAACTCAATTTGTAGTTGCCAACAAAGACCTTTTAAGTTGGAAGCGGATGATGTCACTATGGGGGGACGCCCCGAGGTTCGCATCCTTGCCGGTACAAACTCTGGAGCGCATGCGTGCCCTTACGTCATCAGGAACATGGCGAATCCGCAGCGTCAAGCCAGCCCGGGGATTCTGGAGAGAAGCAGCGAGCAGAAGCCACGGCAGCATCTGTCCGTCAGACCCGAAGGGAGTCACCACCAAGGTAGAGAGGGTGGAGTAAAAGTGAGAACAGGCACGAACGCAACAACCGCAAGGCATTTGGTAAAAACTCTGGGGGCTGAGGAGAGGCCAAATGGGAGTTCCTTCTATTGAAAATGGTGGCCAGTGGCCGTAAAGCATAGGAACCGCATTGGTATGTGTTAATAGGCATCTTTGAGGTCCAGTGAACACATGAAATCGCTGGGTCGAAGGAAGGGCAGGATGGAATTGAGTGATGTCATTTTGAATTTTTCCTTCGTCAAGTTATCTGTTGAGAGCTCAAAGGTCTAGGATGGGACATAACCCTCCCGACTTCTTGGGTATGAGGAAGTATTAGGAATAGAAGCCCTGGTGGAACTGCGTTGCAGGCAGTTCGTGGATGCACTGTTGCTGAAGTAAGCTGTTGATCTCCAGGTTTAGTTGAATGCAATGCGCCGACAGGTGTTTCTGGTGCACCAGGTGTGGAGTGGAAGGAGTGGAGTGAAAATTGAGGGAGGAGCCCTCCTGTATGATACGCAGAACCCAGAAATCGGATGTGATGGCCTTCCATGCCTGAAGAAAATGGGAGAGCCTGTCCCCCACTGGGAGCGGTAGCGGTGGGTTTATTCGCCCTAAAAACCCTGGGAGGGCTTAGGGGGGTTGGGATCCTAAGATTGACGAGGTTGTCTGGGAGCGTGCTGGCATTGCTGAGCCCCCTGTTGCTGGGAAGAGTGAGGGCAAGATGGAGTATATTGTGGAGGCCAGAAGGCCGGGTATAGTCTGTACGGTCGTCGCTGGTAATATGGTTTGCAGTATGATGTGAAGTACCGCCTTAAGGTATTTAAGGCAGAAGCCAGGGACATTACTGCTATCTTCTGCTCTTTGAGCTGGGCTACTGTTTCCCTAAATTTGTCCCTGCAAAGGTTATCTGGGAGACAGGGTAGGTCTGCAAGCTTCTCATGAACATCCACATGGATGGTGCTGGCTCGCAGCCATGTGAGATGTCGGGCTGTGATGGCATTGGCCGTAGACTTAGCCGAAGTCTCAAATCCCTTATACACAGTTTGCAAGAGATGCCTCAAGCCCTCCTCCAAACTGTAATTTGTTCTGGGGGTTGATGGTCCGGGAACGTCTCCTGAAGTAAAGGCTTCAACGATTGTAGACACTCATATAAATATTGTGTAATGTAGAATTGGTGATGCTGGATTTTTGCATTAAGCATCGCGGACTGAAAGGCCTTCTTTCCAAAGTCATCTAAATATTTCGAATCCTTCCCTGGAGGAGTGTTTGAGTGAAGGTGAGAATTTTTAGCTCTCTGCAAGGCAGACTTCATGACTACAGAGGCATGAGGAAGCTGTACTGCAGAGTAGTACGGGGATTGCCTCATACGTAATTTGAGGTCCATCTTTCATGAGGTTGATGGGCCCGCAAAGGGAGTTTCCCAGGCCCTAGTCATGACCACATCTAATACCTCATGAGAGGGCAAGGGCATGGGCTCCGCAGGAGACTCAAAAATCTTGAGGATGGCCAGACATCTGCTCTTGTGTCAGGGACTTTCCTTGTCTCGACGTTGAGGCATTGCCCCCACCTTCTCAGAAACTTTGAATAAGACAAGTCTTCCAGAGCAGAGACCGGCTTAGGTTGTTTCTCCATCAGATTGGAGGAGTACCCAGTGGAGGATCCCGGTGACATGGACGGTTGGGGGATAGATCCCCAGGAGGAGGAGATGGTAGAGGTTGGCCAGGGAAAGTACTGAGCTGAGGCTATCCTGCGGGGATGGGGGGGGGGGGGGGGGGGGGGGGTTTCCAGCGGTGTTTCTGCTGGATGTCCCCTTTGCTGCTTCACCATGGTGAGAAACTGAGACAAGATGAGAGAAATTTGGGACATCACCTGCAAAGCCAAGGCGAATTGAGGGGCTGGCAGAGGCTGTCCATGTGGCTCAGTGAGTGGCAGTGCTGGATCCCTGGAAGGAGACCTAGGGGGTATCGCAGCCAGCAGTATGTTCATGTTCGGACCTCTGGGTAAAGGTGTGAGGGGCCTCTTGTGCCTCTTTTGTGAAGACTCTTGAAGGCCTGATCTCCTTGAAGTCGAGGAAGCATGTGAGGCGGCTGGTGAGGAGGGTGCCATGTCCGAATCCATGACCAGGAGAGGGGAAGGTTCTCTGGGCCTTTTGTGTCCTGAAATGTGCTTCTTGGGTGTCTTTGCCAGTGAGTGCATCAATGGCATTGGCGTTGGCGCCAACTTGCTTCGGTGCATGGGTGTTCTATGCTTCGAGCCCGAAGCATGGGGCTGGCTTCCTGTGTCGGATGTGTCGGTGATGCATCGGAGCCCTGACGCCACTTGGCGCAGGTGTGGTCTTCAGCGCCATTGAAACGTCTCCTGCATCGTGTGTCGGCGCCGTTGTTCCTCGCTTCGGTGCTGGACTGGATGATCCAGGAGACCCCACCAAAGTGGCCCAGGGATGAGTTGACTTCTTGGAAGCCCAGGAGGGGGCCTGGGGAGGACCACATCGACTCCTCTGAAGGGCCATACGAGACCGATGCCTCTTCTCTCAATTCTGATATCTTGGCAGCCCTCTGCCTCTGGGCACGGGGGGGGGGGGGGGGGGGGGGGGGGGGGGACGGACGGACATGCATCTGCAGTCCCTATAGGCCACCTGGTCATGGTCAGGTCCAAGGCACAGGTAATATCTAGTGTGGCTGTCGGTGACAGACATGATTTTGCTGCACTGGCAAAATTTGAAGCCTGGTGGCCACGGCATGTCAAGTAAAGCGGGAAGAAAGTACAAGGCGGAGATGAAATTACACCTTTTCCCACAGATTTTCTGTTTTTAAACTTTTTTTTTTTTTTTTTTTACTTCAATGAAGTGTTCCGCTGAGGAGAGTGAAGAGCTCCGCATGCGGAAAAAAAATGGACTGAGGAGGATGGGGGAAGCAGGGGAGGATCCAAGCAGGCACAGTGCACTAAAAGACACAGTGTTCTAAGAGAACTCCGCCATCTAGCCGCCCGGAGGACGTCCCAGACAGCATGGCTAATTCATTAGGGATGTGAATCGTTTTAGGACGATTAAAATTATCGTCCGATAATTTTAATATCGTCTTAAACCGTTATGGAACACAATACAATAGAGATTCTAACGATTTATCGTTATAAATCGTTAGAATCGTGAGCCGGCACACTAAAACCCCCTAAAACCCACCCCCGACCCTTTAAATTAAATCCCCCACCCTCCCGAACCCCCCCCAAATGAGTTAAATAACCTGCGGGTCCAGCGGCGGTCCGGAACGGCAGCGGTCCGGAACGGGCTCCTGCTCCTCAATCTTGTTGTCTTCAGCCGGCGCCATTTTCCAAAATGGCGGCGAAAAATGGCGGCGGCCATAGACGAACACGATTGGACGGCAGGAGGTCCTTCCGGACCCCCGCTGGACTTTTGGCAAGTCTCGTGGGGGTCAGGAGGCCCCCCACAAGCTGGCCAAAAGTTCCTGGAGGTCCAGCGGGGGTCAGGGAGCGATTTCCCACCGCGAATCGTTTCCGTACGGAAAATGGCGCAGGCAGGAGATCGACTGCAGGAGGTCGTTCAGCGAGGGTTCCGGCGCCTCGCTGAACGACCTCCTGCAGTCGATCTCCTGCCGGCGCCATTTTCCGTACGAAAACGATTCGCGGCGGGAAATCGCTCCCTGACCCCCGCTGGACCTCCAGGAACTTTTGGCCAGCTTGTGGGGGGCCTCCTGACCCCCACGAGACTTGCCAAAAGTCCAGCGGGGGTCCGGAAGGACCTCCTGCCGTCCAATCGTGTTCGTCTATGGCCGCCGCCATTTTTCGCCGCCATTTTGGAAAATGGCGCCGGCTGAAGACAACAAGATTGAGGAGCAGGAGCCCGTTCCGGACCGCTGCCGTTCCGGACCGCCGCTGGACCCGCAGGTTATTTAAGTCATTTGGGGGGGGTTCGGGAGGGTGGGGGATTTAATTTAAAGGGTCGGGGGTGGGTTTTAGGGGGTTTAATGTGCCGGTTTTGCGATTTTTCGATTTTTCGATTTTTCACGATTTTTCACGATTTTTCACGATATTTTACCCCCCCAAACGGCAACAATACGATTCCCTCCCCCTCCCAGCCGAAATCGATCGTTAAGACGATCGAGGACACGATTCACATCCCTATAATTCATGCTGCTTATCTACGGGAAAAAAAGCCTATACAAGTTCTTCTGAGCAAGAAGGTTCCCAGATGGCTTCATGTCATCAGGAACAGACTAAGCCAGTCTTGGCTTTATCCCCATTTCGTCTATGGCAGAATCAGGGAACCTCTGTTCCTCAAGGGCTGCAAACCAGTTGGGTTTTTCAAGATAACCAGGACTGGATTCACCTGTCCCAAGGTCCTGGGGCCTGCTAGTAAACCGATTACATATATTCAAAAAGTCCGTGATTATTTGACTGTTGGAATCAGGTTTGTATTAGACCAACTAAATATGTTAGAAATACTCAGTGACAGCTCCAAATCCCTCTTCTCTTCCCCTACTCCTCCCGGTTGTCATCCTAGCACCAGACCTGTTTATGCTTGGTTGGCAAGTTATTGTTTAATAAGAAAGTCACAAATGTATAGAACATAATCTGCTTTGAAGTGTATCAGTTGAAGGAAAAAAAGCACAGAAAAATTGCAATATAAGAATTCATACCAAAGTGCACAACATATTTTATTAAAGAAACTTGCAGAAAAATATACAAAAGTACTGTTTCTTTTCTTTTTTTTTTTGTTTCATAAAAGCACCAAGTAAGTTCCCCCATTACTACCTGAATTGTGAGTACCTGTGGAGCAGAGCACACTGGTGGCTGATAGACCACATTCACACATGACCCCCACCTACCATATGTATAAGATGATCCATGGCTTGTGTGTACCTGAGGAGCAGACTCTGACCACATCAGTTGTTAAAGGGGGTAACATTAGAATTTAGCACCAATGACCTAAAAAGGCTCTGTAAGAAAGGATAAAAGTAAACTGGTAGGGCATTTTTGTACTGACCCTTGGCTACAGTCATGATATGCTCAGCACTGAGTGTTAGCTATAAGTGTGGGGTAGACACTGGGTGTTCAACACTGGCCATTGGATGTACTCATGTGGTTTTCAGCACTGACTATTGGTTGTAGTCATGGGGTCATTAGCACTGCCCACTGGCTGTGATAATGCGACACCACTAGCTGTTGGCTGTGAGACTGGGGGTGTTCTTCTGTACTGACCACTGGCTGTAGTAATAGGCTTTTTTATGGGGATTCCATCTGAAAACCATGAATCCGCTGGAAAGCATTTAATGCCAGACATACATCAGCTCCTCTCTTTCTCACCAAAGGATTTGGAATATCTGAATATATTTTAAGTAGACAAGGGCTGTGCTGTTTCATTTTTGTGATGAATATTCTGTGAGAAAGAATACCTGCATCATGTTATTTCAGTTATGGGCTTCAGAACCCAGTCCCACCAACAGTTCTGCTCAACCAATGTACCACATCATTTCTTGCGATGTGAGAATTGAATTCGGACTGCATGTTCATTTAACAGCATTCAATTAAGCAATAATGGTTCACAGAAGAAATCTAACCTATAACCCAGTGTGCATACATAACAGAAACTTAATCCATACATGAAATTCAATCCCAAACTCCACTGCAAAAAACATCCATATACCAACCTTCATATGAGCCAAAGCCTACTACTGTAGGCTTGACAGTTTGACCCAATTCTGGGTTTGCCTCCATGCATCTGTGGTTCTAGATCCAAAGGAAGAAAACCAGAATAGGAGCAGTCTGTCAGGACTGAGCTGGGTGATGTGTCAAATATCCGTGAATGAACCAAAACCTACACTCAAATCATTGTCAATCTGCAACAGAGTCAAAATCTATATCCCAACTGACATCACTCTGTAGAACCATATTTCACAGAACCACCCTCAACATACATGCCAACTTCCAAGGGAACCCTAACCTGCACCTGTGTTTTACCCTGATCTTTGTCCATTATTGCACCATGTAGTTAATTTTGAGCAGACAAGGGCTAGGGAAGACAATGAGGAAAAGAAATAAAGAAAGCAAAGGGGCAAGGGGAGATGGGAGATGGCAGTGTTAAGGATCTATGTTGGGTTTGATTAGGTAACCACTGAAGGTGATGTAAGTATCCACATCATCGCTATATATGGCATTCTCACGCTCATGCTTGAAAAGGCGCACCCAAATCTCATCGTTCTCCTGCAACTCCAGCATCAGGCTCTGGCTCTGCATGATACTTCTGTCACTGGGCTGGGCATAAAGGATCACCTTCTCCTTGTCATTACACATGATATGCATGTAGGTCTCCTTGAAGTTCCAAGTGTGGATATTGAGGCTGAAGAAGTAGATTCCAGGTACATAGCAGTAGAATTTTCCCTTGAACATGTTGAAATGGTCATACAGATTCACAAAGACTGTGTCAAAGATAAGGACCTGGTAGTATTCGCTGCTGTGAAGAGCCTTCTTTCGTCCAACAGAAAACGCACCATAATGCTGCTTACAAGGGTCTCCTGGGATTCCCATCTGACCCTTGCTTCCTTTAGGTCCCTGAGGGCCTCGCTGGCCTGGAGGACCTTCTTTGCCCAGTTTCCCAGGAATTCCTCTGTCTCCTCTGTCCCCTTTATCCCCTGCGTAACAAGAAGAAATAGCTCCATTATTGAAAACCCAACTGTAAAAACCACAGTTCGATTAGCTGCTGATCATCACATCAAATAAGACTTTCACTGTTCTTAGTTTATTCCTCTGTAAACTGAACTCACCATCATTTTCTTGCCCCGTTTCTGTGGGGAAGAATTCCAGTAGTTTACCCCAAATGCTCACCTTCATTTTCTTCTCTTGTTTCCCATATACAGTCACACATTAGAGTTGTGAATCATGTCCTCGATCGTCTTAACGATCGATTTCGGCTGGGAGGGGGAGGGAATCGTATTGTTGCCGTTTGGGGGGGTAAAATATCGTGATATATCGTTAAAATCGTTAAAACCCGCTAAAACCCACCCCCGACCCTTTAAATTAAATCCCCCACCCTCCCGAACCCCCCCAAATGACTTAAATTACCTGGTGGTCCAGCGGCGGTCCGGAAAGGCAGCGGTCCGGAACGGGCTCCTGCTACTGAATCTTGTTGTCTTCGGCCGGCGCCATTTTCCAAAATAGCGCCGAAAAATGGCGGCGGCCATAGACCAACAGGATTCCACGGCAGGAGGTCCTTCCGGACCCCCGCTGGACTTTTGGCAAGTCTTGTGGGGGTCAGGAGGCCCCCCCAAGCTGGCCAAAAGTTCCTGGAGGTCCAGCGGGGGTCAGGGAGCGATTTCCCGCCGCGAATCGTTTTCCGTACGGAACATGGCGCAGGCAGGAGATCGACTGCAGGAGGTCGTTCAGCGAGGGTTCCGGCGCCTCGCTGAACGACCTCCTGCAGTCGATCTCCTGCCGGCGCCATTTTCCGTACGGAAAACGATTTGCGGCGGGAAATCGCTCCCTGACCCCCGCTGGACCTCCAGGAACTTTTGGCCAGCTTGGGGGGGGCCTCCTGACCCCCACAAGACTTGCCAAAAGTCCAGCGGGGGTCCGGAAGGACCTCCTGCCGTGGAATCCTGTTGGTCTATGGCCGCCGCCATTTTTCGGCGCCATTTTGAAAAATGGCGCCGGCCGAAGACAACAAGATTCAGTAGCAGGAGCCCGTTCCGGACCGCTGCCGTTCCGGACCCCCAGGTAATTTAAGTCATTTGGGGGGGGGGGGTTTGGGAGGGTGGGGGATTGAAGGAGGTAGGATTTGGCAAGGAAATGTTTAAGTTATTTGGGGGGGGTTCGGGAGGGTGGGGGATTTAATTTAAAGGATCGGGGGTGGGTTTTAGCGGGTTTTAGTGTGCCGGCTCACGATTCTAACGATTTATAACGATAAATCGTTAGAATCTCTATTGTATTGTGTTCCATAACGGTTTAAGACGATATTAAAATTATCGGACGATAATTTTAATCGTCCTAAAACGATTCACATCCCTATCACACATAGGCACATTTTATTCATCAAGGTTGCCTCCATCAAGAGATATAAAGTACCAAGTTATAAAGTTTCCAATCCCTGCATTCACCACCTTGCAAGCAATGATTCATGCCATTTGGCACCTTTCCACCCATTGCAGGAGGGTTCTTAACTTCATTCCTTGTGACCCCTAAACAAGTTGGGTTTTCAGGATATCCACAATGAATAACCAGACTTGTCTGTGTGGCAGGAAGACTTTTATTGAGAACCAATGAATTTACAAGTAGTAGCCCTTCATGATTGTCCTAGAGTCTGCCAAATGTAAAGGTTCATTTCCAGAGCACTGCTGTGAGCAACCCTGGAGAATACTCCAAGGGAATTCCAAATAGAGAGAGAGAAAGAATTGAACAGTGAAACAGATGTATTTTGTTCAAGATGAGATATAAAAATTGAAATAAACATTTGTATGATCTTCTCATTTGTTTCATAAAGTGCTAGAGGCTATTTATAAGCTGGAGCCAGTATTTATTTATTTATTTATTTAAAAAATTTATATACCATTTTATAAAATGAGTTTTTGTCAAAATGGTTTACATGATTAAAATAAAATTATTCAAAGAAAATCAAATTAAAATAAGTTAAAATATACAAAAATTAGTTAATAGCTAAAATTTAGCTTAAAGATAAATCAAATTAATTACTCAAAAACAAAATAAAATATGTTGCCTTGGACTACTTATCAGGGGAAGGTAGGGAAGGGGGAGGGGTATGAAAAAATGGAAGTGTAGCTAATAAGAGGGGAATAGGGAAATGGTAAAAGGGAAGGAGTGAGATGAATCTGATGGATGTGGAAATGAAAATGAGTGAGCATTAAACTTGTTCTTGAGTGGATGTTTGAAATGCGAGTTGGAACAAATGTGTTTTGAGTGATTTTTTGAAATGAGATGGATTTGATATAGATCGGAGAGGATTTGGGAGTGAGTTCCAAAGGATGGGGCCAGCTACCGAGAAAGCTCTCTTTCTGGTGACGTCTAATCTAGCTTGTTTTGGTGAGGGAATGTCTAAAAGATTTTGGGTAAGTGATCTTAAGTGTCTTGTTGGTTTGTAAATCCGTAGTAATGAGCAGAGCCAGGTGGAAGTTGGGTTATGAATTAGGCTATGAATAGTGGAAAGAATTTTATATTTTATCCTGAATTTTATGGGGAGCCAATGTAAAGATTGAAGGATGGGAGTGATATGATGATGTAAAGGTGTTCTTGTTAGAATTCGAGCTGCACTGTTTTGAATTAGTTGAAGGGGGTATAGTGAAGAATCTGGTAGCCCTAGGTAAAGAGCATTACAATAATCGAGACCGGAGAAAACTAGGGATTGAAGAATAGTTCGATAGTCACGATAAAAGAGTAGTGGTCGAAGATGTTTTAGGAGCCGTATTTTGTAGAATGATTTTTTGGTAAGTGAGGAGATATGTTGCTTCATAGTACTTGAAATATCAAGTACTATGAAGCAACATATCAAGGTTTAAAGATAATAATCAGCAAAGTCAATTACAAGAACACGAAGGAGGACTACAGCAAAACCTGCCTTGGGTAAGGAGCAATATCCTACAAATGGCCAAGTTGCTATGTTACTAATATCCTTATGTAGTGGAGATTAGAACCCACACAAATATTTTTCCCAGGGTTCATTGTGGGTATTTTTTTTATGAGAGCTTTTTGCATTTCCTGAGCCTCCCTAGTTTTTGGGCTGTCTTCTTTTTGGGATGGGTCACCTGGGGTATAAATTGCCACTGAACACGTAGAGAGAGTCAGAGAGTTGATGGAGTAGGGTTAGTGAAGTGGGTTAGTGGTGCAGTGAAGAGGTGAATCCTGGACCTCACAGTGCAGAGACGTGTTGTGAGGAGAAGATTTTTGAGTAGATTCTTAAGGCCTAGTCATTTGAAAAGTTTTTTGAGATTAAGAGTTTTGAGAAGAATGGAGAAGTAATTGTTGATATTTTGGGTCAGTTCCTGACTGAGAGGATTCCCCTGGAAGGAAGGACTGGGTCAATATTTTTGCACCCTGTGCTCCTTTAACAGCAGGGTGGCAGAGAGATTGGATTTTTGAGAGTTTTGAGAAGTGTTTTGATGTATCCATCTGTTCCTCTTCATTCTGTGGATCAGTCCACACCAGTGGGTTTCCCCTGGGTGCCAGTAGAGGAAGGCAGAGAACGTCTTCACGATTTCTTACTTCACTCTTGCTACTTATTCTGGGATAGCTGGATGGTTCTTCAGTAGCTCTCTGCCTCCACCTAAGTGGTGGTAGGCTCGGAATAGCTGGGAAATTAACAAAATAAATAAATAAATAAAGTGGCAAATTTTGGAGCCAGGAGAATATCCCTTCCTCATTTCTCCTTCGGAGAAAAAGGTGCTGCAGAAAAGGTCAGTTAAAAATAAAAGAGGGAAATGGAGAGACAAGCTGGAAAGGGAAGAGCCACACTCAAAGGGAGCGAAAAGAGAAAGCCAAAAGAAACCAGTCCAGTACAACTCCCCCTTTTAGTGGCTCTACGCATAGCTGAAAGAGGCTGGAAGTGCGCTCAGGGTGGGGTAAGAAGACAGAGCTCCAATGCGGGCTTATTCTACCCCCAGAATGGAGACCGCTGCGGTGGGGAGGAGAGGAGGGAATGGACAGTTCCACTGGCAGATGCGCCGCCGACAGCAGTTCAGCAGGAGCTGCAGGATCCGGCTGTTCGAGCAGAGTGCTCGGCATGGGGGGATGCAGCAGAGGTACCGGTATGCTCTAGTGGTACCGGAAAACAAAGAGAGGTAGTGCAAGATATGGGGTTTTCCACTGAATTCATTCTTTTGTGGCAGGGTATTATATTTCACATCCCTTCCCGATGAGCTTATATTGGTAAGGGGACTGAGCAGTGCATGGTGAATGAGCCTCATGGATTTGATAAAGGAATGCACTCACAATCTGCTGGCAGACCCCTGCTGTAAGCAAAGGATACGGTAAACTGAAAGGAACCGTCTGAGAGAAGATAAAGACTTGTTACTGCTGATATGCAATATCGGTGCACATTAAAGGGACACTCATGATTGAGCGCCCACTCCCTTAATGCGCACCGATCCGCCTCTCCGGGGTGCCCAATGCAAATGGTCTGCCACGGCAAAAAGGAGGCACTAGGGGAAATTGTGCGCCCCAAGTGCCTCCTCAGCAGTGGGCGCTCGGGAGAGGTGGCTGTCAGCCAGTTAGGAAAATGGATGCTCAATTTTGGAGCGTCCATTTTCCTAACCTCACCACCGGCACACTTTTTTTTTTGGTGGGGATATTTCTAATTTTTTAGTTCCTCCGACTTAATATCACCACGATATTAAGTCGGAGGAAGTGCAGAAAAGCACTATTTTCTGCTTTACTGTACACTTTTTGGGCTCCTCCAAAATTAGCGCCTGCTCCGGGCAGGCGTTAATTTTGGTGACTAAAAATGTGCTCCTTGGGGGGAATAGATAATAGCCTCATCAACATGTATTTGCATGTGATGAGCACTATTACCTACTGCGTGATTGGATGCACGTTTTGGTCGCGCTAAGCCCCGTTTTGCATTGGGGGATATGGACACGCATTCAAAACGCGCATCCAATCGCAGGTTGAGCCATGTGATGCAGCCAGTGCACGGTATTGCATCGGCATGACAACTGGTATCTCTTTAGCCCCAGGACTTACAGGATTTAAACTTCAACAGAGAGAGATATTCCCCCTCCCTCCTCATTCAGAGTGATATACTGAAGTTGATAACAGAGGCTTCTAATATCTAATGGTAGAGACAGGGCTGAAGAGTTAAGCAGGAAGAGGGTTTAGAGGGGAAGGTCAAGAGTCGCTTATTCATGTTGTGTGTTTTTTACTATTTTGTATTGGTATTGTATTTTATTTATTTTAAAATTTTATGTATGTAAAATTTGTAAACCACCTAGATTGATGATAGGCGGTATAGAAAAAGAAAGAGATGATTGGATACAGCAAATCAGAACTCTGACTGATTCAGGAAGCAAGATTTTGAAAAGTAAATTCAATGTGCAGCCAGAAAAAAGGCACAATTTGTCTCTCTCCCTGGCTGGGTGGAACTTTGTGGACCCTTGGGAGACAGATCTGGCTGAGGAGAGAGCTGAAGAGAAGAGACAGAGGCCAGAGCTGTGGAGGGAAAACAGGAGAGACTGCAGCCTGAGAAGGAAGTCTTTCACTGCAAATCCCCAGCGCCCGGGCTAGCTGGAGTGATCTGCAAGTTGCAGAACTAAAGCTAAGTAAACCCTCAGTTTCACATCCAAGTTAAACCCTTCATTACAAGGGGGATAGGAGGGGTTTTCTTTCTCTCTCTCTCTCTCTTATTCCCCTGTGTCTTCACAGCTGAGATAGCCCGGCCCTGCCTGTGTGGCAGGCAGAATTATTGATTACACTTGCATTCAGTTACAAGACTGCCCTTCTGTGCAGAGCAGGCAGTTTAAACCCTGGTTTTCTGGGACCCAATGCCTTCGGCTGCTTTCCACCTCAACAGAGGGAAAGAAGGGACAGTTGAGCCAGCACAGGGAGTGTGTCAGCTCGCCCTGCAAAACAACTACCGGTATGTCTGATTGAAGCACTGGATGGGTGGCTTCCCTGATGTTAGGCTTTGCCTTTTACTCACAGTTAGTTGATTAAACCCTTGTTTGCTATTACTGCAGTCCTTAGATCTTTTCCTCGAATCCCTGATGGGAAGGATCCCTTGGAGCAGGACTTTCTGTGCTCCAAATCAGGCAGGAAGGGCAATCAAAACTTCCTCCCGGATGTTGAATTTAATCTTCTTAAAAACTGAAGATAACACTGGGGTTGTTCCTTACAGCAAACCACTGTCACCCCCTTCTTCATTGAGGGTTATAGAGGGCAGATTTTCCCTAACCTGCCCAGGCCCAGTCCCAGGGTTCCCAGTTCCCTGGGCCCAAAAGCTGAACAGGCTCCAGCAAGGCCCCTATCACTAAATAGCTTAAATTCCAAAAAGTGCACTCAGAGGGATAACTCCCACCAGACAGGTTATGTACTGGGTGGGCAGAAACCCTCCCGACCCTGGCCAGGACCACCAAACAGGGCTTGCTTGGCTCCTCTGGCTGAGCCTGCAAAATAACAAAAAACGAAACTCTCTGCCTCTGAACACTGTTCATAACTCATAGGACTGCCTCTCAAGCTGTAGCAAGGGCGCCCTAGATCAGTGTTTCCCAACCTTTTTTGTTTCGCAGCACACCTAGCACAGGGTTCACTTTGTTGTGGCACTCCTCTTCTCTTCCCTTGCCCCCCTCATCCCATTGGCATCATCATCACCTTCTCCCTTCTCCTATCCCTTGGCACCATCACCTTCTCCCTTCCTGCTTTTCCCACCATCATAACCACCCCTCTCCCCTGTCATCCACATCTTCTTCCCTTCCCTCTCCACCACCCCTTGGCATCATCATCACTTTCTCTAACCCTAATTCTCTCCCCCCATCCACTGGCATTATCATTATCACCACCTTCCCTCTCCCACCAATTCTTCCTCTCCCCTTGCATTACCATTACCTGTCCTCTCCTTCCACTCCTCCCTCACCTCACCCCCTGGAATTATCATCCCCTTCTCTCGCCTTCTCACCCCTGGCATCATCATCATCATCCATCATATCGCATGCGGTATGATGCAAATTAGGGGGAGGGGAGGAGTCAGCAGTGTTTTCGCTGCCAGCGATAATGTTACTAACATTATCATCGGCAGTAGCGCACCGAATAACTACACCTTTTATGGTGCTGCTATTCTGTGCAAAAGCCGGCAGCCTGTGCACCGCAGTAGTGCGGAGTAGTGAAAGAATGGTGAATCCAGGCCTAAGTCTATCCCATGTTACTGTTCCTAGTAATAGCAGTGGCTATTTTCTAAGGCAACTTGATTAATAGCAGGTAATGGATTTCTCCAAGAACGTATCCAAACCTTTTTCAACCCAGCTACACTAACTGCACTAACCACATCCCCTGGCAACAAATTCCAGAGTTTAATTGTTCGTTGAGTGAAAAAGAAAATTCTCCGATTAGTTTCAAATGCGCCACATGCTAACTTCATGGAGTGCCCCCTATTCCTTCTATTATCCGAAAGTGTAAATAACCAATTCACATCTACCCATTCTAGACCTCTCATGATTTTAAACCCCTCTATCATATCCCCCCTCAGCCATCTCTTCTCCATGCTGAGGGGTAGGACTACTGGATATGAATGATGGTGCAAGAGAGCCAAGATCTACAAGGAGGAGAGGCATGGATAAAGGGACTATGGCATTTTTGACACTTATTTTCCTCATGTTATTTTTCATATTCACCATCTTGGCTTGGATGCTAATTTACAAACTGAATTCAAATTGTATTTTGAACATCAAGTGGACTCAAAGACTTGTTTTTGTCAGTAAGAAAAGAGAAAGCGTGTTCTTGTGGGTTTTTTTAAATTATTATTATTATACTGAATCTGTTAGCCCCTTCCAGAGTACTCCTTGCAGGAACAGAGCCGTGGCACTACCTGATGACATCATTGGCACTCCAGCATAAATACTCCCAGCTGCCCACTCTGTTGATGCCTCAGTAACAGGCCCTCCTGCTCTTGCAGTGCGTGTTGCTTTTCATTCTCTCTGTGGCTTGCCTTGCCTCATTGTCTCTTTGCCTTGTCTTGCTGTTTCCTTGTCTGCCTCTTTGTTGCCCTGCCCTGTCTTGCCTTGCCTTTATTGTCCTGTCAGTACCAGGCAAAATAGTAGAAACTATCATTAAAAAAATTACTGAACATATAGATAGTCATAATTTAATGGGACAAAACCAACATGGATTTAGTGGAGGGAAGTCTTGCCTCACCAATATGCTATATTATTTTGAAGGTTATATATAAACATGTGAATAAAGGTGAGCCAGTTGATATAGTGTATTTGGATTTTCAGAACACATTTGATGAAGTCTCTCATGAGACTTCTGAGGAAATTAAAAAAGTCATGGGATAGAAGGCAATTTCCTATTTTGTATTGGGAACTGGTTAAAAAGTAGAAAACAGTGAGTAGCTAAAAGGTCAATTTTCTCAATGGAGAAAGGTGAATAGTGAAGTGCCCCAGGGATCAGTTCTAGGATCACTGCTTTTTAACAAATTTATAAATGATCTAGAACTGTGAACAATGTGTGAGGTGATCAAATTTGTACATGACAAAATTATTTAAAGCTGTTAAATCACAAGATAACTGTGAGTAATGCAAGAGGACTTTGCAATTCACTCTTCTTAATTCAATTCACCCTTTGCAATTGACTTTGCAATTCACCCTTTGACTTTGCAATTCACCCTTCTTAATTCACTCCCCTAGTATATTATTGTACATAATCTATACTTGCATTTAACTATGTTTTTGCGTTTACCTATTTGTACAACATAACCTTGGTTTCCCCATCCTTCTACCCCCCTTCCTCTCCCCCCTTCTCCCCCCCTACTAGTTCTTTTATCAGTTTCATTGTAAAGCCCTGTTGGCTACTTTTTGTTCCATGGAAACCGATGTGATGTTTTCTTAACAAATGTCGGTATACAAAAAACTTTAAATAAATTAAATAAATAAATAAGACTGGGAAACTGGACATCCAAATGGCAGATGAGATTTGAACAGGTGGCCTCTACTCAATTAGTAAGTACTATAGCGAACCTCAATAATACTATGTGTCCACTTTTAAAAATTTCAACAATCTCATTTAAGGAGATTTTTGAGGTACTGAAATCTTCATTCACTTCTCTTGTGAATTCTTCTCTTAGCACAGGCATAATGCCTCTAATGTTGAAATCTGCTGTAAAACCTTTGTTAAAAAAGCCTGCATTAGATGCATCAAAGGTTGAAAATTATAGACCAATTTCTTTGCTTCCTTTACCAGCTAAAGTTATTGAAGGGATTGTGCTTCAACAACTTACTAATTTTCTTGAGAAATATGACATCTTAAACCCCCATCAATTTGGTTTTTGGTGAGGTCTTAATACAGAGCTTCTCTTGATCTCTTTGGTCGACTCCTTTAAAAGAGATCTCGACTGTGGTGAGCAATTTATACTAGTCTCATTGGATATCACCTCAGCTTTTGACTCTATAGATCATGAAATTCTGTTTCGTCTGAGAGAGTGTGGTATTACAGGAACAGTGCTTAGTTGGTTTCAGAACTATCTTTCAGATCGGTCCCAGATGATTAAATTTAACAATCATGCTTCTGACGCTCAGGCTTTGAAGGTTGGGGTTCCACAAGGCTCTGCTCTTTCTGCTATGTTGTTTAACATTTATCTGGCCCCAATAGCCAAACTTTTAGCCATCATCACTGACGGCTTCAAGTTATATGCAGATGACATACAATTCTATGTCAAAGTAAAGAAGTCCTGGCAGGAAACAGTAGACTCTCTCACCTTATGTTTAGACAAAATCAATCACTGGCTGAAACATAATAAATTACTTCTCAATATTAATAAGACGACTATGTTGCTAATTCATCGATCATTATCCATTCCTATTCAGAATTCTTTGTCTATCAATAATATTTCATATTCTCTTTTGTCTCCGATTAAGAGTTTGGGTTTTCTGTTGGACTCCAACCTATCCTTTAAACCTCAAATTAGAATGCTCATTAAAACTGTTTTTTTCAAATTGCGTTTACTTGTTGGATTACGCCATTTGCTTTATGAGAGGGATTTTTTGACTGTTGTTCGTGCGCTCATATTTCCGCATATCGATTATTGTAATGGACTTTACATTGGGTTACTAAAATGTCAAATTCAGTCTATTCAGTTGTTATTAAATTCAGCTGCTCGGTTGGTTTCCAATCTAAAACGTTTCGAGAGAATTTCACCAGTGCTCTGTCACCTTAATTGGTTACCTGTTCGCGACCGGATTTCCTTTAAAATTGGTTTAATTGTTTTTAAACTATGTAACTCCAACTCGTCACATTGGTTTAATGCTTTATTGAGAATATATAAACCAGTGAGATGTTTGAGATCTTCACAATTAAATAATCTTGAAGTCCCTTCTATTCGTCAAGCTCGTCTGTTTATTACCAGAGAGACCTCTTTTTCAATTGCGGCACCCTCTCAATGGAATTCAATCCCTATAGAATTCAGATCTATGGATGATGTTAAGAAATTTAAACCATCCTATAAAGAATTTCTCCTTGCCCGTGCGTTTAGGTTATAATGCATTGTATTGATTCTCATTTTGCTTCTGTGTTTATGATTATTGTATTGAAGTGAAAATGTTTATTTTATATTCAGATGTGATATTACTGCATTTTTTATTATTTTATATAATTTGAATGCCTGTTTGTTTTGGTCTTTGTCAAATTTTTTTGTTTATATTATGTATGTTTATTCTGTATATCGCTTAGGCCTTTTGTGTTAAGTGATTAATAAATTTTTTAAATGAAAATTTTTAAATGAAATAAATGAAATTTAAATGAAATTTTAGGGATGAACAATCTAAATTATAAATATACAATGCAAGGTTCCACATTTGGAGTCACCACTAAGGAACAGGATATAGGCATCATTGTGGAAAATATGTTGAAATCCTCTGCTTAGTGTACAAGGGCAGCCAAGAAAGCAAATAGAATGTTCTGAATTATTTGGAAAGGAATGGGGAATAAAACAGAGAATATCATAATGCCTCTGTATTTCTCCATGGTGCCACCAGATCTTGAGTATTGTGTGCAATTCTGGTTACCATATCACAAAAAACATATAGCAGAATCAGAAAAGATACAGATAAGGGAGTCCAAAATGATAAAATGGATTGAACGATGATTCCATTATGAGGAAAGCCTAAAGAGATTATTTATTTATTTATTTTATTTATTTCTTTTATATACCGACATTCGATCGAAATATCACATCGGTTTACAGGAAACTGAGAGATAGGGCGGAGTCCGCCCTATTTTACATTGTAACAAGGAAGTATGTAACTACATTACTATGTAATGTATGTGCTCTTTAGCTTGGAGAAGAGATGGCTGAGGGGAGATATGATAGAGATCTATAAAATAATGAGCAGAATGAAATGGGTAACTGCAAATCAGTTGTTTACTTTTTCAAAAAGGTCAAAGACTAGGGGACATGCAATGAAGATACTAAGTAGTACATTCAAAACAAATGATTGCATTATTTGTTATAATGTAACTTTTTTTCTTCCGATTTCTCTTCCTCACCTTCCCTATCGTTTTTTGTAAACCGATGTGATGTCCATACGAACTTCGGTATATAAAAAATGTTTAAATATCATCAGTCATTCAAGAAAAAACTGAAAACCTGGCTATTCAGCCAAGCATTTCCCTGATTTCTAACAAGCCGCTTTCAACAAACTCTTTTTGCATCTGCTTCGTTCTAATTATATAACTCCACCTTTCCCCCCCACCTTTTATTTTCACCTCCCCTTGAAATGCAATTTCACCCACCCATCCTGACCCCCCTCACCCCTGCCCTTCCCTCTCCCACTCCACCCTGTTCACTATCAACTATCCGATTCGAATTACTCATGCAGAAGTTAATTTTCTAAGACTTCTGTTAACAACTTCTCATAAGACATCTATACAATTAGGAATAGGAATATTTCATAATACCATGTATTCTAGACATTGTTTTTTGATCATTTATTTATTTCTTCTTTTAAATGCTATTTAAAAAAGCTCTATTCAAATTGTTAAGATTTTTTAGACATATAAGACTTTGTTTTGGTCATGTATATATTTTTTTCTCTCATGTTTAACTGTTATCCAAAAAGTTCTTCTAAGTGTTATTCAAAAAGTTCTTCGTTATATGTAATTGCCCCCAAGCAAGTTTTTTCAACTGTTCTCTGTAAACCGATTTGATTTGCATATAATGTAAGAAGATCGGTATATAAAAACCATAAATAAATAAATAAATAATAAATAAATAATTAAGCTCTGGAATTCATTATCAGAGGATGTGATGAAAACTGTTAATTTAGTTGGGTTTAAAAAAGGTTTGGACAAGTACCTGGAGGAAGTCAGTAAACCAATATTGAGGTGGACTTGGGGAAATCAGCATGGAATCTATTAACCTTTTGGGATCCTACCAGATACTTGTGACCTGGATTGGCCACTGGTGGAAACAGAATGCTGGGCTTGATGGACCTTTGGTCTGACTCAGTATGCAAAACTTATGTTCTTATCATGTAAAGAAATGTAATTAACTAAACAAACCTTCAAAAATCAATGGCAATACCCCTCAATTTACAATACCAAAAAACTACTTCTTAGACATATGAGGGAAACTGTAAAATACAGTAATGAGTTATTAATTAATTTTTTAAAAATCCCGGGATTCGGTATCAGAGTAGTCAGTGCTACAATCTCCTGGGCTCTTGCCCACAAAGGGCTACAACCTCTCTCATTTATTTGCACTTTTGTAACGTCATTTACTACACCCCGTTCATTATTTTTATCTTTATGCCGTGAATGAAATCTACTCTAAAGATTACCCTTTAAAATACCTTTCAGTGAGTGTCCTTATAATCTAAAACAACTTATCTCATTTCTCCTACTTCATATCTTGAAACAACTTATCTCATTTTTATTTTTTACTGCTGCTATCACCTTCTCAGTTGCTGTTTCTCATTCTTGCCAGGTAGTAGGAGCAATGAGATAAGTTGTTTTAGATTATAAGGACACTCACTGAAAGGTATTTTAAAGGGTAATCTTTAGAGTAGATTTCATTCATGGCACAAAGATAAAAATAATGAATGGGGTGTAGTAAATGACGTTACAAAAGTGCAAATAAATGAGAGGGGTTGTAGCCCTTTGTGGGCAAGAGCCCAGGAGATTGTAGCACTGCCACTGACTACTCTGATACCGAATCCCGGGATTTTTTAAAAATTAATTAATAACTCATTACTGTATTTTACAGTTTCCCTCATATGTCTAAGAAGTCGTTTTTTGGTATTAACTAAACAAACACATATACTCCATTAAAACATGAGTTAATAATAAAATAAACACTAGTGATTTTTCAGTATTGTTTGTTTACATAATGCATCAAATCTCTTCTGTATATGAAAATTCTGATACACACATACACTGGTATCGATTTTCCAATGGGAAAACTGTTTTCTCAATAATACAAGAGTTTCAACAAGCTCATTCCTTAAAGCCATTAAAGACTTTTAAATAGCTGAAAGAAATTATTGATGCAGAAAAATCAAATCTTTTCCGATGGAAACTAAGTTGTAAAACTAGGGGTCACGATATGAAACTCCAAGGGGTCAGATTCAGGAACAATTTCAAGAAATATTTCTTCACAGTAGGGATGGTGGATGCATGGAACACCCTCTCAGAAGAGGTGGTAAGGACAAGAACGGTAATGAAATTCAAAAGGGAGAAGGACAAACACAGAGGATCCCTGCTGGCTAGAGATTGGAGACATATAAAATATCTAAATAACTAACTAAATAAATAAATGAAGAAATGGGGTAACTGCTATTGCACCTAAAGTTTACATTTCTGCTTGGGGATAGCCTACCTGGAGTGGCAGTGCCACTACCTTTCAAAAAACTCTCTGAGCAGACTGGATGGACCATTTTGATCTTTATCTGTCCTAATTTACTATGTTATTAACAGGACAATAATAAAAACATTCCCACATGGGTGCAAATGCTGTAGGTTTTTTGACATACGGTTTTGTAGCAATCATCAAAGCAAAAGTCTGCACAGGCTTTTGCTTTGATTATTGCTCCTGGAAAAATTGCCCACAGAGATTGTGCCAGAATAATCAAACATATGTATATAGTTTCCCTTTCCACCCTCTCTCTGCCTCCTTCAAGATGGGCAAAGTGTGCCATGTTGTTGAACAACATGCACTCTTTTACCCATGGACGGGTTGAGCAATAATGAAAGCTCCAAGTTCCGCAGCTAAAAAGCTATTTTATCTACTCACAGGACTTTCATTATTGCCCTCAGAATCATGAGATTAAACCGTCATGAATAAGACCACAGCCCCAGTTTCCTGTGGCAGCTCAAGGGTAGATTCTGCGATAAGAATTAAAAAATTGTACAGCAAAGTTTCTGCAATTCTACAGCAATTAGGTAGCATATTTGTGTAAATTTTGCATATGATGGATGTGGTGGAACTCCATGGAGGGTGAAACTCCAAAGGTGGATTATGGAGCAGACGTAACTCCGAAAATGGTGTAACTCTGAGGATGGATTGTGGAGCAGTCGTAACTCCTTGGTGTAACTCCATCCGAAGGCACTGAGGAACTGAATCAGTGCCTATTTATAGGGCAGGACCAAGAAGAGAGAGACCTGAAGATGTCATCTAGGAGGGTACAGGAGAGTTTCCTGACTCTGGCCCTTTAAAAAGAAGAGAAAGCCACGTGGCCAGCCCCTAGAGGGAGCCCTGAAGGTAAGTGAGCGGAGCTAAGGCCTGCAGCACATCCTGGAAGCATGGAGAAGGCCGAAGGTGGCTCCTGCGATTGAAGAGGAGCTGCGCTGAGCAGGGTCCGGCCTCGAAGATGAAGAGAACAGCGGTGGTGGCTCCCTGCCACTGAGGAAGGAGTCTAGTGGCCATGTTCAGGCCGCAGAGGAGGAGGGAATCCCAGCAAGGGGATTCCTCCACAGGGAGCTTCAGCGGCGCAGCTCCAGCCGCGCAGGAGGAAAGAGGCAGCCAGCGGCTTCCCCAGCCGCGAAGAGGAGCAGCCCGGCTTGGCGGCAGTCCGGGCTGCGATGAAAGCAGCAGCGCTGGGCCCAGCAGAGGAGGAAGGTGAGGGCCTGTCCATGGAATGAAGTCCGCGGGCAGGGACGTAACACCCAGATGACATGGTGGCCACTCGACGGGGACAAGTCAACCACGAAGTCTGTTGAGAAATGGGCAGTCAGGATGTCAAAGACATGTAACCTATAGGAAGGCATTCTTCAAGTCGTTGAAGGCCGTAATTGCTTCGGACAGCCATTGTTTGGGGTTGGCTCCCTTCTTGGTGAGTGCAGTAAGGGTTGCTACCAAGTAGGAGTATTTATTTATTTATTTATTTAACACTTTTTTATACCGACCTTCATAGTAATAACCATATCGGATCGGTTTACATTTAACAAGGGTAAACTGTAGCATAACTGAAGAAAATTAAACAAAAAGAAATGAATAATGCAAGTTACATTCAACAAGGGTAAAGAACTTGGAAGCTTATATAGCTGGAAGGAAGTAAAGATGGAAATAAATTAAGATATACAATAGAGGATACGGGTTAAGGCTTAAGAGTGCTTTAACCTAGAGGTGAGTATTGTGGAATAAAATGCCTGTAGAAATTGGCAAAACCTAGAAACTGTTGTAGAGCCTGAAGTCCTGTCGGTTGTGGCCAGTCCTGGATGCTGGAGACCTTTTCAGGATCCATATGGAATTCTGTGTTTGAGACGATGAAGCCCAAGAAAGGAAGAGACTCCTGCTCGAACAAGCACTTTTCCAGTTTGTCAAACAACTAATGGTCTCGCAGTCGCTGGAGTACACACCTGACCTCTCGGCGGTTTGACGACAGATCCCTGGAGTATATTAGTACGTCATCCAGGTACACAATAACACTAGAGTGGAGCATGTCCCGGAAGACTTCATTCATGAGGTGTTGGAAGACTGCTGGGGCATTGCAAAGGCCAAAATGCATCACTAAATACTCATAGTGGCCGTCCCTGGTATTAAAGGCGGTCTTCCACTCATCGCCTGGTTTTATACGTATGAGGTTATAAGCCCCTCAGAGGTCCAAATTTGTGAACAATCTAGCCCTCTGAAAGTGATCCAGCAGCTCTGGAATAAGCGGTAATGGGTACCGATCCCTCCTGGTGATGGCATTCAATCTGCAGTAGGCAATACAGGGCCGTAAAGACCTGTCCTTCTTAGCTACAAAGAAGAAACCAGCGCCAGCTGGCGAGGTAGAAGGACGAATGTATCCCGTTAAGGTTCTCCTGTATATATTTGGACATGGCTTGGGTCTCTGGCAGTGACAAGGGGTATATTCACCCTCTCAGAGGCATGGTGCCTGGGAGGAGGTCAATGGTGCAGTCAAACAGGCAATGCTCAGGTAGCGTCTCTGCTTTTTCCTTGGAAAAGACGTCTGCAAAATCAGTGTATTGTGATGGCAAGGTGAGCGAAGTAGTGGCCAAGAGGAGCCTAGACTGAGGCACATCTTGGAGACAGGTGGTGTGCCAGCGAGACCTCCAGGTGGCTATTTGTAAAGTCTCTCAATTGATGCGGGGGGGGGGGGAGTGTAGGCCCAAAACCACCAGATATATAGCCTTCTCCAGGATGAAGAAGGAGATCTCTTCTTCATGGAAGATACTGGTAAGTAGCCTCACCGGAGTGGTCATGTGGGTAATCCATCTGGGTGAGGGATCCCAACGGATGGAGGAAATCACCAGTGATGGTGTTCGAGGTATCATGGAAATGCCCAGTTGGCTGACCAAGTCTGTGAGGATAAAGTTCCCCCCGGGTCCGGAGTCGATTAGAGCCTGGGTCAAGAAGGCACCATGGGAATGAATGATAGTCACAGGTGTGGTGCATTGGGGAGCTGAATTGGTGTAGCCTACTGTCATCTCCCCGCTGATTCCTAGGCTCTGGAGTTTCCAGGTCGTTCGGGACATTGTGCTAGCATATGCCCCTTGCCGGCGCAGTAAAGACACAACCCTAAAGACCACCATTGCTGTTTCTCTTCCGGAGTAAGTCAGGTCCAACCGAGCTGCATAGACTCCTCTCCCCAAGACAGACCAGGTTCTGTAGGCGGAGATGGGATCACAGGCCGAGAGAAGGATAGAGCCAGTGGCACTGCCTTATGATCAGGCTTGACCTCATGAAGGTGCCGCTGGAGTCATCGGTCAATATGATTGGAGAGATCAATAAGGTCCTCCAAGTCCTCAGGCACTCCCTGAGCGGCCAGTTTGTCTTTAATTCTCGAGGATAGCCCCTCCAGGAAGATGCTTCTTAAACTATCCTCTTGCCATCCCAGTTCTGAGGCCAGGGAGTGGAACTCCATTGCATATTTTATTTTATTTATTTATTTAAAATCTTTTCTATACCGTCGCTAAGTTATATACCATCGCAACGGTTTACATGTAGGCACATATTTAATGTAGGTAAAAGTGTACTATAGTACATTCTAACAGGTGCCGTCAAAGGTTCGGTTACAATATATCATTAGACAAAATAATTTTTAGAGAAGTGGATCATGACCGAGCGTACTGAAAGTACTTTTACGGGTAAATTTATCATACATAGTGTTATCAATATGCTAGTTGTGATGTGGGGTTCATAGACTACTCTACTGTATTGTCCTAATTACTGTGTGTCGGTGCTTATCTGCTTATTCCTGAGTAATTTCTATTCTCCCGTCTCCTTGTAAAATGCCTGTTTAAAAAGCCATGATTTTAAACTTTTCTTAAATGCCTTGAGATCACTTTGTAATCTGATCTCTGGAGGCATTGTGTTCCAAATTGTGGGTCCTGCTAATGATAAGGCCCTTTCCCTCACTTGGGTTAGTCTTGCTGTTTTAACTGAAGGGATGGTTAGGAGTGCTTTATTTGCTGGCCTGAACCCTGCTTTATTTGCGGGCATGAACCCTGACGCAGATGGAGGAGGTCAGAAGTCACCGCGGTCTGTTGCCCAGGCTCATCGAAGACCTGCTTAAATGTTTGTACGAAATGGGGAATACCCTGGAGCAAAGGGTCTCTGAGCTCCCACAGGGGAGAGGCCCAGGCCAGGGCCTTCCATACAAGAACGACAAGATGAGTGTTGTCTTGATACTGTTGCTAACAAACTAGGTCGGTTGCAGAGAGAAGTACATGTAACAGTGGTTTAAAAACCCGCAACTTTGCCGGGGGTTTCCAGCATAGCGAGGAGGTGCTGGTAGATGAAGAGCTGCAGCAGAAGTGGATGGTGTTGCTGGAGCAGGAGGGTGAGCGCTGGTCACCGTGGTGGCATCCAGGCAGCTTATCAGCCACTCCACCATGGCGGCCATCATATCTAGGCACTGTTGTTGCTGCTGCAGTCTCTGGCCCAGTCCGGGAAAAGCCTGCAGGCCAGTCAGGTCCGCCGAGTCCAAGGCCTCAGCAACCTGTTGTGAAGGTGGGCCCTTGAGCCAAGACGAGGTTGTTGCTGCCACCAGGGAAGGACCTCTGTTGGCCCTTGTATTCAGGAGGCGGTTCAGGAGGAGATGACCCAACTGGACCTTCACCTATACCAGCCCGAGTTCTCCGCAGGTTGAGCCCTTGGGTACCGGGGCTGGCAGGTCTTAGGCATGAGTCTCTTAAGGAGTGGAACCAGAGGACTAGAAGCTGAGGCAGTGTCGGACAGGTCAGGGGTCATGGCAGGCAGCGGATCAGTGGAATCAGGAACAGGCCAGAGGTCAGGGCAGGAAGTGGGCAAGCAAAGTCAGGCGAAGCAGAGTCTGAACCAAGAGATCAATCCGGAGGGTCGAGGAGCAGGGCAGGAACCGGAGGAAAGGAGCAGGAACGCTGGAACCAGGAGTCAGGAGCAAGAGACAAGACAGAAATCAGGAATTCAGGAACCAAGGCAGGGATCAGGAACGCAGACAACTCGCACTCAATTGATGAGCAGGACCCGTTGCTGAGGCGAAGTGGTGGTAACAGGGTAGAGTATATATACCCACTATGCCTGACGTCATCTTCCCGGGCCAGGAGGAACTTTCCCACCACTGGCCCTTTAAATTCCCTGCAGAGGTGAGTGCGTGCGTGCGCCTAGGGGGGCCAGACACGAAGTGCAACATGTGGAGGCACCGTGTGAGCAGGCTGCTGCAGTGGCGGTCGGTGTCTGCAGCGGGAGATGGCGACGGGGGGAGCCAGCACGGGCCTCCTGCCCGTCCAGGTGAGGGGACCCGTTCACAGTCTCACACGGCCGAGGATCCTAACAGTAGTGCTGCGCAGCTCAAAGTGCAGCAGAAGGGGAAGGAAGTAGCCTTAATCCCTGCACTGCTGCTGGCTTTCCTCCTCCTTCTAACAATCTGAGATTGGTAGGACATAGGGGGAGGAGAGAGGAGGGGAAAGATAGGAGAACCACTTCCATTGTTGCTGACACTGCTAATGCTTCAGCCCACAGTCTCCCATGACAATTCTGCGCAAGCTGGAGAATGCAATAGAAAAGGCTGGATTTGCCAGCTTTCCTGCAGCTTCAGAATCATAATGAACCCGGGGCCCTACACAAGACTAACCAGATTTGACAACCCTACTTATTAACAATGAATTCTTATGACTTTGCTTATTAATTGTATGAATAACTTATTGGTGTACAGTGTTCTAGCAGTTGCAAAGCAAAACTGAAATAAAACATGTTCAGAATGCTTGGAGGTCCATATTCAGACATGGCCAGCTAAATAAGTTAGCTGGAAAAGACTTATCTGGCTAATGTAGACAGGATATTCAGTAGCGCAGCCGTGTCACTGAATATACCTGGATAAGTTTAAAGGTTGCCAGATAAGATAATCAGCTAACTTTATTTATTTATTTATTTATTTATTTATTTATTTAACTGTTTTTATATACCGACGTTCAATGGTATATCACATCGGTTTACAATAAACAGAGAACTACGCTAAATTAGCACTTGACAGGAAACATGAAAAGAACAATAACAAAAGATCAATAACAAAATGTAATACTAAATAGGCTGTAAATATGAACAATAACGAAATGTAATACAAAAGAGGCTATATATATATATATATACAATTTACAAGATGACTAGAGCTAAGTTACCTATTATAGCTACATGACTAAGACTAAGTTTCATGGAATAAGTAACATGGAATAAGGTTAATGGGTTAGAGAGGGCAGCAATGAAGGGAAAGGGAGGGGGTGCTTAAAGGGATGAGGATATTGTACAAATGGTGGGAGGAAAGGTATAATGGGCGGGTACAGAGGGGAAACTGAGTAGTTGAGGGGCTATAGTGAGGAAGAGGGAGCTTAGGTGTAAGCTTGAGTGAACAGCCATGTCTTTAATTTTTGCTTGAAGATCTTTGGGCAAGGTTGCAGACGTAGATTTGCAGGCATTGAGTTCCATAGGGGCTGGGCCGGCAATGGAGAGCGCGTGTGCTTTAGATGTTGCAAGATTGGTGAGTTTGGGGGAGGGTGTACGTATAGTGGCAAGGTATTGGTTTCTGGTCAGCCTAGAGGGGGAATGGAATAGCAGAGAGTCACTGAACCATCTCATATTGGTGTTGTGAAGTGCTTTATGTATGATGGAGAGGGTTTTGTACTAGATACGGGAGGCGATAGGGAGCCAGTGTAAATCCTTTAAGATAGGGGAAATGTGCTCATTACTCCGTGTATTGGTAAGGATCCGGGTGGCAGTATTTTGCAGAATTTGAAGTGGGTGGATGGAGTTTTTGGGTAAACCTAGGAGGAGAGAGTTGCAGTAATCAATTTTACAAAGAATGGTGGTTTGTAGGACCGTGCGAAAGTCAGAGAGATGGAGCAAGGGTTTTAGTTTTTTTAGGGTGTGTATCTTGAAGAAACCTTCTTTCAATGTTGAATTGATGAATTTTTTTAAGGTTAATTTGATGGTCTAGGGTGACCCCTAAATCTCATACCTGTTGGGAGAAAGAAATAGGGGATGACAGTGAATAGAAAGTCTAAAGTTAGCCGGATAAATTTCAATATCACTATTTATCCACCTCATAGGGTCATTTTCCAACTCGCATTATGGCGTTTTCTCATGCATTAAAGGCATTTTCGCATGCAAAAAGCACCATGATGCATGGTGTGATGCTAATTTTTAAAAGGGAAGGGATTGGGGCGGGAGTTTTGTAAAAGTGGGCTGGCTTCACAAAGTGCAAAGCCATAACACATGATATTGTATGGTTTTAACACCAAAAATAACTACACCTTTTTCATTAGTGTTAAGCTGTACAATGTAATGTGATATGCCCATAACGCAAATTGTAATTTTTTTTTTGCAAATTCTGTTTTGGGCATTTTTAGGCTGGGGAAGGGCCTGAGATGTGGGAAAGGGAGAGGGAGAGAGAGAGAGCGAGAGCAAGAGAGAGACAGAGACTCTGAAGGTGGCATCCTAGAATAGCAGCTATTTATGCTACTATAGGAGGCCCACCTAGTAACTCGAGGTGAGGTTTAGGTAGTATTGTAGGGGTTAGGAGCTACTTTGACAAGCAGAGTGAGACGTACGAAGAGAACTCTTGTGAAGATTTGATGTCTTTCGGAGTGAGGAAACTCACACAACGATGAGATTTGTTCAATGTTCTCTCACCTAGCTTGATGTTACCCAGGTAGAGAGTCCATCAAGCTAGGTTGAAAGAACATTGTACAAATCTCATCGTTGTGTGAGTTTTCCCACTCCAAAAGATATCAAATCTTCACAAGAGTGCACTGTTCCTTTCCCTATCTCACTCTGCATGTCAAAGTGTCCTCTAACCCCTACACTACTACCAAAACCTCATCTCAAGTTACTAGGTGGGCCTCCTATAGTAGCATAAATAGCTAACTACTACAAGGACCTTATAGATAGTCTCTCTCTCTCTCTCTCTCTCTCTCATCAGAGGTAGAAATTGCAGTGTTAACACACATAAGTCTAAATTAACATTCCTTGGTCCACTATCCCTTCCTATGCTTAATGACATCAGCCTTAAAAACAGAGAAGCCCCCACATTATGAGTTAGTGTAATAAAAAATTACCCTTCAGAATAGTGACGTTGATGTAGGGACGGACCTCTGGTACTAGGTATGGCAAGGAATGATGGCTAGTGGTGGCCCGAGCATCTGTGGGTGGAGCAGAGGGATCTATAGGGTCACAGCACCGTCGACAACCACCTGAGGTCATTGGGGGTTCTTCAGTTGAAGGCTCATTGGAGGGAGCCCCAATAACGAGTATTGGCAAAACAAGGAGGCCCAAGACAGCCAGAAAGGTAGTTGTAACCATGGTGACCTGGAGGGATGAGAGGGAGAGAAAAGTGAGGAAGGCTGGTAGCAGAATCCTTGGTCCTTCTGGGTTGATCACAGTGAACCTGACCATGCACCTCTCCCTGAGGAAATGCTTCTCATTCATTACATTTCATGAACATGATACAGTGAAACCACTTGAGTTTATTGAAATATTGTAGATGTTTTACAAGACATTTTCTGACCTTGAAAACATTTTAGAAAATAATTTAGGGTTGTACAGAAAAACAAGATAAACTGCTGCATACTAGGATAGAAGTTTGACCATGAACAAAAGACCCATGTTTGCCCTCTAAAATCATTGCTCGCTCCATGTTTTCTATACCTAGTGTATTAACTATCCAGCGCATCTCTTGTTATTCCTCACTCTGTGTCCTCTGCACCCATCCTGTGCACTCATTCTGTCCCCCAATCCCTGGAGTTTATATTCCCCAACATGTGAAACCCCCAAAATAGATAAATGGTAGCTAGGTAGGAAATGAAGGGAGCAACTGCACAGGTAGAATTGCAGCTGCTTGAATTATTGCTGAATAGGCTAATGCAGTCCTAGTTTTACCCAGTTTTATCTATTGACTTGTAGTTCTTAAGACCCTAAACATCTCATGCGAACCACCCCCTCCCCCCCTCCCCAAGCAATTAAAAAAAACCGAGGACTACAAGTCCATGAACTCAGTGGGGATAAAATCAGGACTGGATCAGCCTGTCCAATACAATTCAGTCATCTGGCGGCCCTTAAAAGAGGGAACTGGGCCTAGATGCAGATAATACAACTTCATGCACTCTAGATGTACATTTTAATGAAAGTAACAATGTAGGTGGGGAGCAGAGCAAAAAAAAGAAAGCAAAAGAAATAGTGGTTGCCCTGGATGAAGACTCACCTTACTATGAATTGTGCGTAATAGCTGGTCGTCTTCAAAACATCCTTAAAAAAATAAAATAAACAAAGAATTCAAGGTCAAGGTTCTATGGTTGTGGATAGGAATAGCTAAGAAAGCTCTTCTATTGGATGAACAGGTCTGTGCTGTTTACTAGCTCTAAGCCTCAAGACCTGAACACCACAAAGTTTTCTCTCTTCTGCCATGAAGCAAACAGAAAATTCTGGAAGGTTCTAAATATGATCCATTATCTTCAATATATCACACTAATAAAAAAAATATTTAGCATGCTGGTATCATATGGTACATCGGTAGCCATCACTCTGGCTTTTAAGTTCTAAATATGACCAAAATGAGTTCTACCATCTTTAGCTCACATCTAACTGTGAAACTTTACATTACATTTAATGAATAACAAAGTATTTGTTTTTTATTTCAATCAAATATCTAAGAAATTTTTGGAAAATTATTTTGTAATGAATGAAAAAAGGAAAATAAATAGGGTGAATCCCAAACCTAGAAGGAAACTTGAGTATTGTTCTAGACTGCTGTAGAGCACGGGTGGTCAACTCCGGTCTTCAAGAGCCATAAATAGATCTGGTTTTCAGTATATCCATGACAAATATTCATAAGATAGATTTTCATACAATGAAGGTAGTGCATGCAAATCTATCTCATGCATATTTATTGTGGATATCCTGAAAACCTGGCCTGTCTGTGGATCTTTGAAGACTGATGTTGACCATCCCTGCTGTAGAGTCAGTGATCGCTGCCTTTTGGAAGGAGGGAGTCCCAACCATTGCTCACTGGTGACACTTATTTTCTGTCAAGAGCACATTGATTTCAGGATCCAGCACAAACTACTTGGCCTGTGCTGGATTCAACATGTAGAGAAGATGGAATAAAAACAGGAGAAGCAATCAATCAGGGGGCTTCCGGTTTAAGATGGCAGCACAAGTCAGATGCCTGTAAGATCAGAATTACAATTTCAAGTATTTTCTCTTTGGAAAGCTTTAATATGCCACCTAAATTTAAGGGTAAGGTGAGGGTATACCCAACGGAGCCTTTACCCTCACCTATCCAACTTGAAATTACTCGCTTTATGTCTGTACCTGCTGAAGAAGATCCAGGAGCCGAGGAACTTGTTGGGCAGAGCGGCGGGGGAGAGCCTCTCATGCCCCTAGATGAGGCGTCACTGAGTCCCGATCTCAGGAGGCCACCGGCACAGAGAGGGGACGGCGAAGTCTTCGAAGAAGGTCTGGGAAATCATCTCACTTCCGGACACGTACTTGAAGCAGAGGGGAGCATTGCAGGAGAGGCGTCACGAAACCTGACACCTCCGGAGGAAAACTCCATTCTGGAGTTAGTGGAGAGAGTGGAAGAAACTGGAGGAGTAGGAACATTGAGCTTAAACCAGCGACCCGGAGAGAACCTCATGGAACCCGGTCTGCGAGATGCAGAAGGTACGGCGGAGAGTGAGGTAGTCGGCGCGACCGGCGGTGACTCGAGCCGTCCCCCTGTGGTGACCCTTGATGGGCTCTGGGATTTGGTAGTAGGCTTTAAATCTGAAATGAGTATTGCCTATAAAAAGTTAGACCACGCTAACAATAAGCAACATCAGGAAATATCTGAAATTCGGGAGAAATTGAATACTACAAGTACTAAGATCTCTGAACTTGAGAAAAAAGATGAAAAAACTCAGGAATTTAAAGCATTGCTAGTTAAAGACGAGATGCAATGGCGAGACGTATTTAAACTTTGGAGAATAACGCCAAAAGTTTAAATATTTGTATTTTGAATTTTCCACGAATAGTAGGAGAAAATCCATTTATTTCACTTAAAATGTTTCTTAGTGAGATTTTGGGTTTCACAAACTCTGATATGCCAGCTATAAACACGTTACTTTTTGCCTATTTCTAGAAGGGTAAATAGAGATTTCAATATACCGTTCCAAGATGACTTGACAAATTTTTTGGAGCATTCAGATTTGGTGGTAATGGCTAAGGGAACGTTATTGGTTTCTCTAATTACAAGTTTTGATGTAAACAAAATAATGAAAATATATTTTAGAAAATATCCTATAAAGTTTCATGATTTGAATATTAAAATATTTTCAGATTTGGCGCTAATAACGCAACAAAGATGAAATAATTTTCTTGCTTTACGTTAAGAAGTAATTTCATTAGGATATACATTTTTATTGCGTTTCCCTTGTAAATGTCTAGTAAAAAAGAGATGAATGTAATATTTTTTTGCTCCAGACCAGTTAGCTAGGTTAATAGATTCTAAAAAGCATCTTACATCATCCCCAGAAACATAACTAGATGTACAGCAGACGTCTTGTGCATCCCTACTTAATGTTTTCCTTTTAAAACTGGATTGTATTATATAACTCCCATATTCTATAGCCTGAGATAAGAGTCATTGACTGGTTAATTGGATATTGTCAATAGAAAAATATTTTGGAGAACTGTTGTAATAAGTAAATGTTGGAAGTGACATATCCTTTATTTTCTGTTATGAATTGGAATTGGTTTGTAAAATATTGGAAAAGTTAATAAATAAAGAATTTAAAAAAAACAACAAAAAAAACAACAACAACAACAAAAAACCAGGGGAAGCTCCAGGACAGCTATGAATGAAAGCTCATGGTGCCACAGGCCCAGCTGGGACACATTCTGATTGGGTTGGAAGCTCAAAAGAGCAGGATAGAAAATTGCCAGTTGAAAAATAAAATAAGACAGAAGAAAATCAATGGAAAAAAAAATCATCACATGCTAGGCAGAATATTACACAACAACACTGTGTTTCATCAATCAGTTTTCAAGTGTTTATTCTAAAACTTTTGGGCATCATGCACATGTAGCAGAGAACAATTCTTTCTGAGGTCTGATAGTCTCACCAAGTAGAACACAACTGGTAAGAGTTTCATGGTAGGACACTGTCAGCCCATCTCGGGTGGCTTACACAGCTCTAATCTCTTGCTAGTTAAGTAAGAAATTTGGGGATAATTTACGAACATGATCTATCATTACACTTACATATAAGAACATAAGAACGTAAGAAATTGCAATGCTGGGTCAGACCAAGGGTCCATCAAGCCCAGCATCCTGTTTCCAAAAGAGGCCAAACCAGGCCACAAGAACCTGACAATTACCCAAACACTAAGAAGATCCCATGTTACTGATGCAATTAATAGCAGTGGCTATTCCCTAAGTAAGCTTGATTAATAGCAGGTAATGGACTTCTCCTCCAAGAACTTATCCAAACCTTTTTTGAACCCAGCTACACTAACTGCACTAACCACATCCTCTGGCAACAAATTCCAGAGCTTTATTGTGCAGTTGAGTGAAAAAGAATTTTCTCCGATTAGTCTTAAATGTGCTACTTGCTAACTTCATGAAATGCCCCCTAGTCCTTCTATTATTTGAAAGTGTAAATAACCGAGTCACATCTAATCATTCAAGACCTTTCATGATCTTAAAGACCTCTATCATATCCCCCCTCAGCCGTCTCTTCTCCAAGCTGAACAGCACTAACCTCTTCAGCCTTTCCTCATAGGGGAGCTGTTCCATCCCCTTTATCATTTTGGTTGCCCTTCTAAGCATCTTAAAGGCCTCATTTTTTAAATTGGGATTGCTTTGGAGAACATAAGAACATGCCATACTGGGTCAGACCAAGGGTCTATCAATCCCAGCATCCTGTTTCCAACAGTGGCCAATCCAGGCTACAAGTGTTGTGCACCATGGCCGCGCTAGGGTTGCGACCGGCCCTGCTCACCTTCCAGTCTCAACTGCTCCCCCAGTCCCTCCCGCAGTCATAGCTAGATGTCTGTGCCCTCGAGCTCCTAGCTCCTCGGCCTCCTCAACTCTGGATCCGGTTCCCTCCTGCTCCGGTGCTCCGCATCCATCACGGCACAGAGAGGCCTGCACCATGCCTTCCTGCAGTCGGCCCCTAGGTGCGCGCACACAGGGCCGACCTTTAAAGGCGCTGCGGTGGGAAACCACTCTGCGGCACCCAGCAATGACGTCACGTGAGCCCTGCATAAAAGGCAGGGCTCAGCCCTCCATTCCTTGCCTTGGCAAACGGGTCATCACATTGTGTGGGCTAGTTGCCGCCCTCATTCCTGAGTTCCTGTGCCTGTTCCAGTATTCCCGTGTTCCTGTGCTTGTTCCATTGTTCCTGAGTTCCTGTGCTTGTTCCAGTGTTCCTGTGTCTGTTCCTGTGTTCCTGCATTGCCCCTGTGTTCCCTTGGACCTTCCTGTGTTCCAGCGCCTGTTCCTGTGTTCCTTCATTCCTCAGTTTGTTCTAGAGATGAGTTTCGTTTTTCTGGATTCGGTTTCAGTTCAGGCGCAAAAACGAAGCTGAAACCCTACCCGTACCCGGAAAAACGAATTAAAAAAAAAATCCAAATCAGAAAAAAAACCACCCCATCATCCCGATCCCTCCCCAAGACTTACTAAAAGCCCTGGTGGTCCAGCGGGGTCCAGCGAGCGATCTCTCTCTCCGGGCTGTCATGCTGTCGGGCCTGCTACGAATCAAAGTGGCGCCAATGCCCTTGCCCTTACGATGTCACAGGGGCTACCAGTGGGCCTCCCCCCCAAGGCTTGCCAAAAGTCCCTGGTGGTCCAGTGGGGGTCCTGGAGCGATCTCCTGCACTCGCGCCGTCGGCTGCCAGTATTCAAAATAGCACCGATAGCCTTTGCCCTTACAATGTCACAGGGGCTACCGGTGCCATTGGTCGGCCCCTGTCACATGGTAGGAGCACAAGACGGCGCCGGCCATCCATTGCTCCTACCATGTGAAATTGCCTAATTCGTGATAAACGAATGCACATCTCTAGTTTGTTCCACGACTTGCAACCCAGGTTGTACCTTCTCGGACTGATACCCGGTAATGACCTCGGCTTGCCTCTGACCACACTTGGACTGATACCTGGAACTAACCTCTGCTTGCCCCTGACCATGCTCAGACTGATACCTGGAACTGACCCTTGCTTTGGCTGACCATCCTCGGATGGATACCCTGGCTTTGACCCTTGCGCTCCATTCGGACACTCTCTTTGCTTCTCCTGAGACCACCAGGCCCACCTACCTTGACACTGTCTGCGGCCTTCCTCGAGCTAGACTACTAGGTGCTGCCTAGTGCCTACCCTGCCTGGATGACCTTCAGTTCCTGCCTCGTACCCATGGACTCTGGTACTCTCTGTTCCAGTCTAACTCGTCTGTTCACCATCAGCCGCGCACCTCTACTCCTTGTGGGCTCACCTCTCCACCATCTCTCCAGGAGACCCCCAGAGGCCCACCTAAGCCCAGGCAGCCTGGGAATCCAAGGGCTTAACCCACGGAGCCCCCGGGCCATTATTGGTGAAGTTCCAGCTTGCCTCTGTCTCCTTGTGTGCTCCACCTACTGGCGGCAAGCGCCCTCTAGGATCCCTCAGAGGGCCGTACCAATCCTGTGCCAGGCCAAGGGTCCACCTCCAGCGCAACAACAAGTACCTGGCAAGTACCCAAAAACTAAGTACATCCCATGCTACTGATGCCAGTAATAGCAGTGGCTATTCCCTAAGTCATCTTGATTAATAGTAGTTAATGGACTTCTCCAAGAACTTATCCAAACCTTTTCTTAAACCTAGCTACACTAACTGCACTAACCACGTCCTCTAGCAACAAATTCCAGAGCTTAATTGTGCTTTGAGTGAAAAATAATTTTCTCCAATTAGTTTTAAATGTGCAACTTGCTAACCTCATGGCGTGCACCCTAGTCCTTCTATTATCCGAAAGAGTAAATAACCAATTCACATTTACCCATTCTAGACCTCTCATGATTTAAAGACCTCTATCATATCCCCCCTCAGCCGTCTCTTCTCCAAGCTGAAAAGTCCTAACCTCTTTAGTCTTTCATCATAGGGGAGCTGATCCATCTCCTTTATTATTTTGGTTAACCTTCTCTGTACTTTCTCCAGTGCAACTATATCTTTTTTGAGATGCAGCAACCAGAATTGTACACAGTATTGAAGGTGCGGTCTCACCATGGAGCAATGCAGAGGAATTATGACATTTTCCATTTTATTCACCATTCCCTTCCTAATAATTCCTAACATTCTGTTTGCTTTTTTGACTGCCACAGGATAAATCATCTCTGTCCATCTCAGATTTTTGGACTGTATTTAGTATTTGGTGCTCTCAGGGTTAGATTACTGTAACTCTGTTTATGTGGGACTTTCTTCCAAGATGATCAAGGCCCTACAGGTGGTTCACAACATGGTGGCTTGGATATTGACTGGGACACAACTTCGCGACCACTGAACTCCAATATTGGAATCACTCCTTCAGCTTACCTGTTTTCTGGTGCTTAAAATAGAAGTTAGCAACAATAGTGCATAAAGCTTTGAACAACGAGGTGCATTTATGCATTTCTTCTGTGCTGAGAATCTACTGTCCAATGTGCGCGCTGCAGTCTAGCAGTCAAACGAGGCGCAAGACTCCATCTCTGAAGGTGATACCCTCGTGAGAGGGTGATATCAATGCAGGACTTCTCTCCCGATTAATTTCCATTTAATCAGAATCAGAGCCATAGCCAGGCCATGTGACAGCTATGGCCAAATGAAAAAATGCACCCTCATCCTGATCACAGCACACGACGCCACGAGTTGGGAGACTGTTAAATGCAGGGGGCTTTGAGTTTTATTTTCTGCCAACAATTTCTCCAACTCCTTTGGGCTTCCAACTCAATTGGAACCAGTAGAGAGATCCTGACACCAGGAGCCTTTTTCATAACTCCTGGGGATCTTTTTTCTCCTCAACTTTCTTTAATCCAGTCACTGCAGTGTCAGTCCTGGGCTGGGGGCCATGCACCAGGGTTCCCTTCATGGGCCCCCAATCCAACTACTTGGGGTCACCCCCTTCCCAGTCCCTCCCTCCCCACACCAAATTAAATATTATTCAGATTTTATATGAAAAAGGACATTCTGAACTAAAAATATCACTTATGTGCCACCCCTATGGGTAAGGCCACTAGATGTCCCTAGTTCCTCATAGATAGGACTAGGAATTGGCAGCTCCTCCCCATGAGGTAGCTGAAGAGGTGGAACTGGCTAGAAGAGGGTCAAGGGGAGTTTTTGTAGGAGTCGTCGAGGAGAGAGTTCTTTGGGAGAGGAGCCCTAGAGTGAAGGGTCCTTTCTCACTGGAGAGGCCTAGTCTTTCCCAAATTCCTTTGGGAGAATCAAACCGGTGCACATCCTGCTTGGTTAGGAGCTGTGTAGAGGGAAGTAAAGCAGCTCCAGAGTTGGACTGAGCCTGAAATAATTCAGCCTGGGCTTTGAGGAAGGTTACCCCAGGTCCAGCGGCCAGATCACCATTTCTTGACAATTCTCTACGAGAACAAAGAAGGGGAAAATCCCCAACTACACTTCAGAGGAGCATTTTTAGAAGACCCTTCCCAGGATCTTCAGGCAGGAGACAGGTGCAGGTTGCGGCATCCTATGAAGTCTGCGGGACCCAGGTAGGACTGGGGAAAGGTCCCAGGGAGCTGATGCCATTCGGGGCCAGCAGGAGGAAGCTACCACACTCCCCAGTTCAAGGGACTCAGGACTCACTCCAGAACCAGAGAATCAGCACTTTCACAGGGAGAGTAAAAGAATGATCCTTGTATGGACAATTACCACACTTGGAAATTGACTTGCCATTTAACAAGAATCAGTAAACTTTTTATTTGAACACCCATCCTTGGTTCAGTCTCCTTGATTTCGCATCCTCAGAAACATAAGGAGAGGTCACTTCCTCCACCTGGGCCATAGAAGAAGCTTCCCCCATAGAAAGAACTCACCCCTGGGCACAGTGGCAAGGAAAGAAAGCCCCAAGAGACAATACATTCTTTTGTGTACCCTCTGAGGAGATGCCCCTTGGAGAAAAGGGCTACACTTACAACAACATCTATACTATATTTACTAGAGATGCGATTTGGCCGAACCTTTTGGTTCGGCCTTCGTTATTGGCCCACCATGGAAAATTTTGTTTTCCCGTAGTTCGGGCCGATTTTATTTCATCTGGACCCCCCCCCAAAACGAAGCCCAACACCTGGTGGGGGGGGCAGACAGGGGGTTGTAAAAAAACAACAAACAAACCCAAACCCACCCCAACCCTTCAAATTTAATTAATTGCAACCCCCACCCTCCCGACCCCCCAAGACTTGCCCGACTGACCCCCCAAGACTTACCTAAAAAATGGCATGGGCCATCCATTGCTTCTACCATGTGACAGGGGCCGGCCAATGGCACCGATAGCCCCTGTCACACGGTAAGGGGAAAGGGCCATCGGCGCCATTTTGATTAGTGGCAGCCGACGGCCCGAGTGGGGGAGATCGCTTCCGGGACCCGCTGGACCACAAGGGACTTTCAGTAAGTCTTGGGGTGGGGGGGTCGGGCAAGTCTTGGGGGGTCAGGAGGGTGGGAGTTGCAATTAATTAAATTTGAAGGGTTGGGGAGGGTTTTTTCTTTTTAATGTGCCCTTTCTCTCCCCCCCCCCCCCCCCCGAAATACGATAAGAAAACCACATAAAAAATTGTGGGTTTTCTTATCATTTTGGCGTCCCCCTGAAACGTGACAAAATAGGAAATATCGTCTCTGTTTCCTATTTCATCGCAAACGAATGCACATCCCTAATATTTACATGCATTGCTGTGGCTCTAACTAGAAAACCCTGCAAAACAAGTAAAAGAAAAAAGGCACTTGGAGCCAATATGGTATTAAGCCTGTGGTAGCACATGTTATGTGTAGGCTTGGCCCTCAGAAAGCCACAAGTAAACGGAATGACAATTACAATATACTAAACCTCCCATACTAAAACAGCACTAACTGCTGGCATTCAATCCTACCTCTGAAAAGATGACGTTGCAAATTTTACACCAGGCCCTAAATATCAAAACACCTCCTATTAAGAAAACAGAACAAACCAGGCTGTTATAGATTCCCACACAGAAACTACAAGCTAGCAGAGCACCTAACCTTGTTCACTCATGCAGAACACAGATAGACCCTCACCAAATTCCTAATAGAGAGACCGTAAAGTGTAAATAGAAATGTGCAGACAAAAACTGAACTGGAAACCACAACAAGCCAGACTTTATACAGTGCAACTATGGAAAAACAGAAATACTACCATGCCTCATAAAACATCAAACAATAAAATCAAGAAACACAGATCATAAATAGTAAAACCATAATATTAAAAATTTTAAATATTTCAAAACAGTGGATAGAAAGAACATTCAATAATTAAAAGCTCGTATCTCTATCTATTACCAAAAGTCAATAAAATATTTCAAAACAGCTGATACATCAAATATCATTCAATAATAAAAACTAATAAGGATACAAAAAAATCCCCTGCTGTCCATATTTGGGAAATTTTCATTTCCAGATGAGGAGGGGATTGCTGTATACAAACTTTCTCCATGCTTTCTTTCACACATGCTCAGTCATATACACATATATATGCTTGTTTAATCTCTCATATACACACACACACACACACGCTCGTTCGCAGTCTCTCATGCTCAATCATACACACACACACATATACTCATTCAGCCTCTGCCACATAATAAATCATATTCACATACAAGCTCATAGTCTCTGTCACAGGCTCAGTCATTCACACATGCTCATATACTCTCACACATGCTCAATCATATACATACACACACACACTTGTTCATTCTCTCATGCTCAACTATACACAAATATACATATGTTTATTCATTCTTTTTCATATGCTCATACACACACACACATATACGCTCATACCTCTCTCTCAGATGCTCAATCATACACACACACACAGACACACACACACACACACAGGCTCTTTCTCACAAGCTCATACCTCTCTCACATGCTCAAACACACACACACACACTCATACCTCTCTCTCTCACTTGCTCAATCATACATATACACACACATAGGCTCTCTCTCTCTCACAAGCTAATACCTCTCTCTCATCCTCCGTCATACACGTACTCTCTCATAGACTCTCTTATCTAGCCTCCAAGTATGCTGAAGCATGGGAAGGGAGGCTAGTGCTTCTTAGCATCGTGCGGGCCACACTGCTGCTGCTCTTTGCTGCTCCTTGAGGCCTTGCTGGCTGCGTTACATTTCATTACCAAGCACGGACAAGGAGAAAGAAACCAATGCTTTTTCCGGCCCTGGGGCCACGCTGCTCTGCACTACTAGGGTAGGGAAACTGGGGGAGAAGGAGGCTGATTTTTTTGCTGCCCTATGGGCAGTGCTACTCTTCATTGCTGGGGCGGGGCAGAGAGGGGTCAGGAGTATGGGCCATGCTGTTCTTCATTGGCCCAGTAGGAGGAAGGAGGAAGGAGAATGATTGTTTTCGAGGCTCTGCGGGCCGTGCTGCTATTTACTAGGAATGTGCAATCGTTTTTCCTGAAATAGTCAATTTCAACGAAATTGCCTAATTCAAAATGGTTTAGAAGAACCGAAAAAGGATTGAATTTTTTCCAAAATTTTGGAAAAAATTCATTTTTGAGTTAGTGCTCGCTAACTCCCCATTAGTGAGCGCTAACCTGAAAATCAGGAACCCCGAACCGTGGGAAAAACAAAATTCCCGCGGGGGCCCCCCGAAATGAAGCCGTACACTACATTTTTTCCTGAAGCACATCTCTACTATTTACTGCCAGGGCGGGGGGAAGGGAAGAGGAGGCTGGATGCCGATAGTTTTTGCGAGACGGTGCCTTTAGTAGATAGTACATATGGCCGAGGCCACATCAGCCATAGGCTAGCTACGGCTCAGATCAGAATGTCTTAAGCTCTTTAAGAAACATTTAAAAATCTTCCTATTCCAACAAGGTTTTGGAGCAGTTGATTAAGGTTAGCTAAGGTATTTGTTTTCCAGAATGAGGTGCTAAGGATGATCATCTCAATATTATATGCTGTATGTGGCTTTTGAATTATGGGGGTATGTTGTAACTCACCACAAATGGTGGAGTATGCAAGAAAAATTCTTTTTGTGGTCCATATTCAGAAGCATTTAGATAGATAACTCAAATTATATGACTGAATGGCTATTTGGACACATCCTTTTCTCTGTCATGCTAAAGTCCAAAAGTCAGGAAATGAGAGGTTGGAAAGCCTCTATCACATACTCATGCAATGAATCAAAGAGGACGACTAGCAGGTTAGCCAGTGGGGTCCCAAAAAATGAAAGGTATAGTGCCAGACAAGTGCACACATTACAGAGGTCAGAGAGGAATGAAAAGGGGACAATATTTGGAAATGGGTGTTCCCGTCCACAACAGAGCCCTATTCAGCTCAAGAGGCCCAATAACTATGACTGTGTTTTCATGTTATGACATTCTCCTTACTCATTGGCTTTTCAGTCAGAAGGTTATTTAAGTTGGAGTTTGGGGATTTGTTTAGCTAATTTGAGTTTTAGGAGTTAATTGATAATTAGGCCTTCTCTCTTTCTATATATAGTTTAACCTGATATGGTAATCACAAAATAAGAGAGTACAAGCTCCCTACTCATCACATCACAACATACATAGGGAACCCTATGAGTTCATTTTTATAGCATTAACATTCACAATTTACTATAATCTCATAACAATTTTGTTATCAATATTACCATTTATCAGCAGTGCTTAACATAATACATACACATCAATTTTTTATCATTTTATTAATTACATCCACTGATGTTTACAATAATTCAAAAACATGTGCAACCCAATATACATAAATATACCCATTTATTTAGCAGCAGTGTATTAACATTTAAAACACATATACCCTCTACATTCACTCATCCACATACACTCCCCACCCATTAAAACCCCATCTATTCCCTTTTAATAGATGCACCATACATATTTCACTTAAAGTGCTTAACACAAATTCTTAAATCCTAAATGTATTCTTTCCACGGGAGTAGTTCACAACGTCCCAACAGGGATCCCCGTTTCGCCGCAGCTTCCTCAGGGGACAAATCACTCCCACTTCATCCGGAGACGACGAGACCCACCGGCCTTCCACCCTCCAGATTATTGCACCTTCACACAAATTAATAACAGATGTTATCTTACATTACAATACAATACCATATATCACCCCCCAACCCATACAACTGCTATATTTCACCTAAAATACACTTCCTCCAATTTCAATCACCGGCACCGTTGCACACCTTCTCAGTTATATCACCACCTATAATATAAAAAACACCATATAAAACCAACCCTTAACTCAAATATCCATCCTCACATTACTGAAAGATTTTACACCCACCTCAAATACATCTTCAGCAATTCCTGGTATATTCTAATTATTCCACTTATCATACAATCCACTTTATGTGTGCCTGTAACAAAACACACAATGAAACTAACCCTTTTCAAATAACAAAGCTCAAGTTGACCAAACTACTTCCCTCCATCCTTACCTCACAAACAGCTTAGCAGGCACCGAGAGAATTTCTCAATAATGAAAGCATAACAGCGTCCACCATCTTAAGTGCACCATCCTAAGAGCAAACAATCCTTTTCAAAGTGCAGTGAACTGCAAGGTTAAGACGCCGTCTATAAACACCTCTCACTCAGCCACACCCAAAACACACAACATCACTCGGTGGGTCTCGTCGTCTCCGGATGAAGTGGGAGTGATTTGTCCCCTGAGGAAGCTGCGGCGAAATGGGGATCCCTGTTGGGATGTTGTGAACTACTCCCGTGGAAAGAATACATTTAGGATTTAAGAATTTGTGTTAAGCACTTTAAGTGAAATATGTATGGTGCATCTATTAAAAGGGAATAGATGGGGTTTTAATGGGTGGGGAGTGTATGTGGATGAGTGAATGTAGTGGGTATATGTGTTTAAATGTTAATACACTGCTGCTAAATAAATGTGTATATTTATGTATATTGGGTTGCACATGTTTTTGAATTATTGTAAACATCAGTGGATATAATTAATAAAATGATAAAAAATCGATGTGTATGTATTATGTTAAGCACTGCTGATAAATGGTAATATTGATAACAAAATTGTTATGAGATTATAGTAAATTGTGAATGTTAATGCTATAAAAATGAACTCATAGGGTTCCCTATGTATGTTGTGATATATATAGTTTACCCATCTCTTCATGCGTCTGACGAAGTAGCCTCTGTCCTCAAAAGCTCATGCTTTAATAAATTAATTAATCTATAACAATGGTTCTCACTCTTTTTCCCATTGCAACAAACCTGATGGACAGCGCTCACATGTGTGACACCCTGTTCATTACGATCCATGGTAGAAATTAAAAAATAGGCCCAGTATTACTTTTATTGTTAAGAATGACACAAGGGAAATATAAGTACTCTGTCCGAACAAAAATTACATAAATAGTAAACCTCCCATTCCAGAACAGCACCAACTTCTAGCACTCAAACAATAATCAACTTACCTAAGAAAAAGCAATGCTGAAAATATTTCACCCGGCCTTAAAACACCAATACCACTTCTATTAGGAAAACAGAGCAAGCCAGGCTGCTATAGAGCCCTACACAAAAAACAAAATACAAGAGAATACCTCACCTCAGACTCATGTGCAGACCCTCCCCTAACAAAGAATAAAGAGACCATAAAGAATAAATAGAAACATGCAGAAAAAAACTGAACTGGAAACTGCAACAAGCCAGAGACTCTGTATACAGTGCAATAAAGGAAAAAGAGAAACATCACCATTCCTCATAAAACAAATCAAGAAATATAAAATCAACAGCAGTAAAACCATACTAATAAAAAGAACAGATTATTTCAAAACAGCTGATGAATGGAATATCCAATAATTAAAAACTCATAACAAATTTCCAGACACCAATAAAATATTTCAAAACAGCAGACACAAAGACCCCATAATTAAAAATAATAACAATAAAAAAAATGTTCTGCTCTCCATTCCTGGGAATATTGGATTTCCAAGTGCCCTGAGATTGTTGTGAATTAGCAGGGGGAGGGGAAAAAAGGGGAGGGGGAATTTTCTTGCAACTTTCTTTTCTCAGTCACACACATACACATGCTATCTTTCTCACTTACATAGGCTCTCAATCACACATTACACATATGCTATCCATCTTTCTCTCTCTCACCCAAATAGGCTCTCAATCACAAACAGACACACATGCTCTCTTTCTCACACATACACACAGGCTCTTAATGATACATGCACATGCTCTCTCTCATACATACAGGCTCTCAATCACATACTTACATACATTTCATGTCTTTCTCTCACACACAAAGGTTCTGAATCACACACACAGGCTCTCAATCACAGACACACATGCTCTCTCTCACACTTATATACATAGGCTCTTAATCATACATACACATGCTTTCTCACAAATACAGGCTCTCAATCACACATTTACATACATGCTGTCACAGACACACACACACACACACAGGGTCTCAAACACATGTATTCGTTCACCCACTCACTCTCTCTTTCCACCCACCGAAGAACAACTGGCGGCAGCAGCCTCCTCCTCCTCTTCTACTAACCTTGGCGGCCTTGAGAAATGTGTTCCATTGGCTGCGGGTCCTGACTTTGCTCCTCTTTTCACTGTGGGATATTGCTGCATGCACTTGTAACTTAGCATGGTCTCTTCTTCCCATACGCCCGGCCACTGCACACCAATTCTTTTTCCTGGCCGTGAGGGTGGGAAGAAGGGACCATGCTGCGAGTGCTGGTGACTGAGTGCTTCTTCCACCTCTCCTGCTCATTCCACCCGGACCATCAGCATTTCAAGCCCAGGCTGAGGAAGAGTTTGCTTCATGCTGGGGCAGGGGGAGCAACTGGGTCAGTGGGGAACTGGGAAGTGTAGGGACATACCTGCATGTGCTTGACGACATACTTGTTGCATGTGCCAGCCCACGCCAGACCAGCAGCCGGGCCCACTTACCCTCGTTTGCCTGCTCCAGCTCCTGGTTCCGCTTCCCTTGCGGCCATGGGCAGCCGCCTGTGCACCCGAGCTGCCTCCAGCACTCCCAGCTCCTCCGCGGACCTTCCAGTTCCGTGGCGGGTCTCCCCGCATGACGCGTGGTGAGACACCGCCATCCTGTGCCACGCCGCCTCCTAGGCACGCGCACACGCGCATCTGTTCGTGCTTTAAAGAGTCTGTGGCAGGAAACCACCCCGCGGTCCCAGATGATGATGATGTCACTGGGTCCCGGTATATAAGGCCGGGCCCAGCCAGTGCTTCCTTGCCTTGGCAACAGCTCTCCACGCTAGTCGTGTGCTTAGTTGCTTGTTCCTATACTTTGTCTACATTCCTGGTTCCTGATCCTGCTTGTTCCTGTTCTCCGTCCTGGTACCTGCTCCTGTGTTCCGAGTCTACTCTGCTTGTCTATGCTACTGATTGACTTCTGGCTTGATTCCTGCTTCGTTGACTATGCTACTGATTGACGTCTGGCTTGACCCCTGCTTCATCTGTCTACGCTACAGATTGACTTCCGGTTTGACCTCTGCTTTGCCTGACCATTTTCGGACTGTCTCCTGGTTTGACCTGTGCTTATTCTACCGTTTATCCTTGCTTGCCACTTGTCCTGACCAGAGCCTGCTTCTCTACACCCCTAGTAGTTTATTTCTGGACTTGGCCTCTCAGGCTTTGGCCTTCTTCTACCTAGGTGCCACCTGTCTTCCCTGCTGTTCTCCATTGGCGCCTGGGTCTCTGGAACTCTGCCTCATCTGGACTCATCCAGTCATCCTAACTACCACTGATGACCTCTGGCTGATCCCACCATTGTACCTGGGAAGTCCTCGGATGGAGGCCCACCTAAGATCAGCTGGCCCCGGTACCCAAGGGCTCAACCTGTGGGGAACGAGGGTTGGTATTGGTGAAGCTCCAGCCGGCCTCCATCAATCAGCCAGCCTCTGCTTGTCCTGAGGGACCCATAGGGCTTGCCCTGTGGGTCCCCACCTCAGGCCAAGGGTCCACCTCCAGTGCAACAACACTGGTGTGTAATGACACACCAGTGGAGAACCACTGGTCTATAAGGTGCCACTCGACTCCTGTCTTTTTCTCTTTGGAAGTTATCCCAGGAAAAACACCTGCATATATTTCTACCTGTTAAGCTATGCACAGATTTTTCCTGATGGGAGAAAATATATACATATGTGCATAGTTTAGAGAATTCCAAAGAATGTGGATAAGTACAAGCTTCTCCCCAACCCTAGGAGCACCTCTTTCTGGTGTGGATAAAGTTATGTATGGGATGCGCTGCGCACTTAAGTTTACCTACACACAAGAAGGGAAAATTTCTAAAAGTCCATTTCTGGAGAGGGAAATTGATATTTTATCCATGGAAATGGGCTTTTAGAAAATTTCTCTCCTGGTGCGTTGGTAAAGTTATGCAAATAGTGATGAAAGACATGCCCAGGGGCAGAGTTGGACAGGTGTGTGGTCTTACGTGGAGACCTCCAAATTTCTAAAGGAAATTTGGTTCTTATCTGCTCATTTTGATTCCTGAAATGAAGGCCTCCTTTAACCATCATATAATGGTCACCTTAGAAGCTTTATTCCCTTTGGATGCCCCACCAAATAGAACAAAGAAGTGGTCAGGCTGTCAAAAACTGTTGGTGACCTTCAAATATCTCAAAGGCACCAGACGCACATCCAACAAATGAAGCCACCATGCTTGCAGCACTGAAACATCCAAATTTCAAAAGGTAGGAAGCTCTATTGTTTGACTGAGATGGAGAGAAGATACCACCTTTGGTAAAAATGAAGGCACTGACTGCAAGCATACCCCATCCTCAGAAATTTGTAGGAAAGGATCCCTATAAGACAATGCCTGAATCTCTGAAATCCCATTCGCGGAACAAATCACCACCGGAAAGACCACTTTCAGTGTAAGATCCTTCAGCGAAGCTTGCCACAGTGGCTCAAATGGAGGACCACAGAAAACCCACGAAGGAAACATCCACCACACCAGCAGATACAAATGCTTCATTCTCTTCAGAAAATGTACTATATCTGAATGCAAAGCCAGAGGCATCCCCTGAACTTTATCTCGAAAACAGCCCAGGGCTGTCAGCTGGACCCACAGTGAATTGAAGGCTAACGCTTTTGCTAGCCTAGCTTGCAGAAAGGCCAAGTTCTAGACACCAATGCCTGAAGAGGAGGAATCTCTTCCCCACAACACCAGTCCTCACAAACCCTCCACACTTGGATATAAGCCAAAGAAGTGGAAAGTTTTCTAGCCTGTAACAAGGTCATAATGACCTTCTCCGAATAGCCCTTATATTATAGGCATTGCCTTTCAAAAGCCAAACCATGAGACAAAAGTGAGACACTTGATCCAAGAAAATTGGACATTGATGGAGCAGATGTGGTAGAAGTCAAAGTCTTAGGGACTGTCCACCGCCAGATTTATCAGATCCATGAACCATGGATGGCACAGCCATTCTGAAGCTACCAAGATCACCTTTCCCAGGTGAGTCTTGATATGCTTTAGCACTCTTCCCATGAGGGGCTATGGAGGAAACATGTACAGTAGAATCCTGGGAGGCCATGGGAGAATCAGACTGTGGCCCACGTCAGTGCCCAACTACTTCCGGCACACCTTGGCATTCTGCATCAAGGCCATCAAGTCCAGCTGAGGAGCGCCCCACCTAGAATGAATGAGAACCATCACCTCATTTGCCAGCTCCCATTCTCCTGGATCTAGGAGATTGCTGCTGAGAAAGTCCACCTGAAAGCTCTTTGCTCCAGGTACATGAGATGCCACCAGAGACACCAGTGTTGTACTGCCCAGCCAAACAGTTCCTGGGCCTCCCGAGACACCATTAGGTTCCTGGATCCTCACCTGATGGTTGATGTAAGCTACCATCATTGCATTATCTGATAGAACTGTCACTGCCTGACCATAAAAAAGTGGAAAAAAATAGCAATGTATTGCAAACTGCTCTCATTTCCAAACGATTGATAGACCATGATCCTTCTTCCACCAACCATTGATCCTGCACCATTTGCCCCTGGCAGATGCCCCCCCAGATGGCGCCACTACCCAATCCAAAATTTCTAACTCCACTCCCATCTCCAGATGCACTCAAGAAAGCCACTAGGAAATACTGGACCTGGATTCCCCCTGTAATGGTAGACAAAGCTGAAACTCCTCTGACTGAAGATTCCAGCAGGATAGAAGCATCCTCTGTAGACGACGTAGATGTGTGAATGCCCAGGAAACCGGATCAAGCATAGATGCCATAGAACACAGAACCTTCAAATAGTCCCAGGCTCTGGGAACTGTCAAATGGAACAACCTGTGGACCTGCATCTGCAGCTTTAACACTCTCTCCTCCATGAGACATGCCTTGCCTAGGGCCATAATGAAATGGGCTCCCAGGTACTCCAGCGACTGTGTTGGAACCAAGCAGCTCTTTTCCAGATTGACCACCCAGTCAAGAGACTGCAACATCTGCATCACCCAGTGTACCGAGCTCTGACAGAACTCCCTTGAGTTTCTACAGATAAGCCAGTTGTCCAGATAGGGATGCACTAAAATGCCTTCCCACTGCAGCACTATGATGGTTTTGCCATATAGGAATGTGAGGGTATGCCAAGAACTCCCCTTTGCAAATGGCCACAATTATGGAGCTCAAGGTTTCCATTCGAAAATGAGGCACTAGTAGAGCAGCATTCACCTTCTGGAGATCTAGGTGAATCCCTTGGAGGTGCGGGGAGAAAGCATGAAAGCTTCCCAGATCAGCTGAGAAAATTCTAAATATGTAGCCTTTTCCTATAACAGTTAGGACTTACTGGTCCATTATTATCTTGGTCTACTCTTCAAAAAAGAGGGCTAACCTATGCCTCCTGGTGAAGAGTAGACCAGCCACATCTCATTGTGTGACTTTTCCTCTCCAGTTTCCTGACCAGTGGTCTCCTGAGTGGGTCTGCGTGTCCCTCGAAAGGACTGCGACTTGTTTGGCCACTGCCTTGGAGCGGAGGATCCTTTGCCTGAGTGGTACCTCCTTGCCTCTTTGAACCTCGGCCTATCCAGAAAACTCTTCCTGCTTCCTTTCAGCTTGTCCTCGGGCAACTTATGGCCCTTTGACTTGCCTAGGTATTTGTATTTATTAACATGTATTAATTGCCCATGCTGAGACCTAGGCAACATACAAAATAACACACATAATAGTCACAGAAATCTAAACATAATAGTGCAGACTTAAGAACTAAAATTACAAATATAGAACATAAACTGCCAATACTACAATCACCATGCAGGCTGTTTCATTCCATAAATTTCTATAAACTGTCAATTACACAAATGCTAGTCCCAGTAGAAAAGATTTAAGAGATGTTTTAAAAGTTTTTGTGCATTCCAGCTGTCTCAACACTGCTGGAATCTTGCTTTACCAGCTGCTCCAAATCTTCCCCAAACAGCAGTTTGCTTTTGAAGGGAAGATTATTCAGCTGAGACTTGGACCTTATTTATTTGTTTATTTATTTGCTTATTTAAAAAACATGTATTCCACAAAACTTCCATACAATTTCGTGTTCTTGCAGTTTACATAAAAACATAAAATTACAAATAAAACATATAAAATCTAATGTTAAATATGCAACAAGACATAAAAATAAAACTGCAATACTCCCCCAAATGCCTCTTGGAAAAGCAATGCCATCACACTTTTCCTAAACACTTTTAAATCTGTCTCTTTTCTCAAATGCAATGGTAGAGCATTCCAACATACTGGGGCCAAATAAGAAAAAGCTTTACCCAGTATTCTTTGAGATTTATAATCTCTGTTTGAGGGTACCTGCAATAAATGATTATTAGTGGAGAGACGGGCACATGCCGGACTATATCTTATCAATATTTTTCAAAGAATACAAGGAGTATCTTCATGTAACAACTTTAATGTAGTAACCAATAGTCAAATTTTGCACTGTACTTCACAAGCTACCAATGTAAAGACTGCATTGCTAGAGTAATTTGATCATAATTTGGTAGGCCCAATAAAAAGTGTGCAGCAGCATGATGAATTAACTGCAACACGTACATTAGTTTATCAGGTAAACCCACACAAATAGTGCTACAATAATCAATATGTCCCAAGGCAAGAGACTGAAATACTATTAGAAACATATCTGTGGTATAATATACTTCAAAGGTCTAAGCATCTTTAATTTGTAAAATACATACATCCACTGACCAATTGCGCAACCAGAGGAGACACTGGGATGAAACAGCTTACACCATGTTTCTTGCCAACATAGGCAGGAGATTTGATTGTATAAGGGGTCCACAATACAGGTCACCCCCGCTTCCAAGCATTCTGTTTGCTTCACAGTGGCTGACAGATCAATCTTAGCCACATGGAGCTGTTGTACCTAGCCATGAAGCTACTGCAAACAGCAGTCCGGATGCTTAATGCCGAGACATTGAATACTTTCTTGAGATGAATTTCCAACTTCTGTTCCAGAGTATCCTTTAGTGCTGCTGATCCTGCCATGGGATTGGTAGTCTTTTTGGTCACTGCTGAAACAGAAGCATCTACCTCAGTAAGCTTCAGCAGCTCCAGAGCATCCTCCAGCAGTGGGCACAGCCTTGCCATGGCCCTGTCGACCTTCAAACCACCTTCCGGAGTATCCCACTCCTAGGCGGCCAGTTTCTTCACTGACTGATAGAATGGGAAAGCCTTCGCTGGATCTCGGAATCCCTCCATGACAGGGTCCATACCCTCGTAATCGGACTCCTCCTGTGCTTCCTTAATCCCCAGCTCCTTTTAAACTTGTGGAATCAAAGGCAGGAACTCCTCCATCCTGAAGAGCCGGACCACTCTAGGACCATTTCCTTCCACCATTGGGATCTCTCCTGGCCCCAAGGGTTCCTTGCCCCAATCTTTGACTTCCGGAGACTCCGAAAGCGGACCTGTCCTCTTCCGAACTATCTTATTCCTCAACTGTATCCGAGGAGTGCAACCTCTGTACCAGAGTCTGCATTTCCATTTTGGCCCCCCCAAAGAGGCCAACTTCTTACACTTGGTGCACTTTGGGGGGACTTGGAGATCAAGCCTGCTTCCCAGCAGAACCTTTCCATGCTAAAAAAGCTTTGTACATTAACAGCACAAACTCTGCAGAAAAGGCTTCCTCGGAATCAGAGTCCTCCTCCCTTCCCCCAGGGACTCATAATCACTCTCTGAGTCCTCACGGGCTCCTTCCTGGTTGGAAAAGACCAGGGACAACATGGGGGGAGAAGCTGACCAGCCCCCCTCAAGGCCTCCTGCAACATGGGAGCCAACAGCAAAATGTCTGCCATTCCCGCTGCCAGGGAGAGGAGCCTTACTCGCTCCAGCATTTTGGGCTGACCTTCTGTCACCCAGTGATGTCACTGCCACACTGCCTTCACCGCTGAATTTGTATCTCCCGCAAAGCCCATCAAAATAAAGTCTCAAAACCTTGTTCCCAAACGGCAACACTTCGCGTGCTCTGCCACCACTGCCATGTCCGGCCCTGCCACTACACGCACTGCCCCTCGCCAATCAGCACCACTGTCCCGTGATGAACCCGTGCCAGCCTCTGGATGCTCCCGCTGATGGGCCAACAGCTTTGTGCTCACCCAGCCAGGATCCCTGAGCCTACAGTACCTGAATTAATCCGCTTTGAAGTGCTGAGAAAAGTATGAAAAGCAGAATATAAAACAAATCTAAATAAAATAAATAAAAGTCTCCTCGTGGGTGCTCAACATTTGTTTTTCCCCACAATCCTCTTGTTCTCTTTTTTTTTTCCAGTCCCCCCAGGCAGGGAAAAACAGAAGCAAATAGGCAATACTTTGCTGCCCGAAGATCTTGGAGGAGGAATGCAGGCTGCAGGGATGACAAAGAAAGAGTCAGACCACTGGCTATCAGTATCTTCACCATCGACGAACTGAGAAGTCAGGGTCCCCAGGCTCCTACTCAGCCACTTAACCTGGAGGATAGACCCTCTCAAAGCCCAATACCCCAGGGAGTCAGAAGACTCAAATCTTTTCTTTCTTTTTCTCCCAAACTCCAGCCTACAGGTTTTATTCCTCTATCATCTACTGGAGACAGAGAAATACCGAAGGACTGCAGGTGACATGCTTAGATAAGTAGTGCAGCATCAGTAAAGCTTTTCTTCTCTGTGTCCATCTGCTGGTAGGGAAGCAAAACCCACGCATCGCGTTTGATCTGGGGTATGAACAGGAAAGCATGGGTGAAAGTTTTCTCAGAAAAACTGTCTACATTTGTACCTACTTCATTGTGCAGGTAATTTTTCTGGAACAAATTTTCAAGTTGAAAGCAGACGCAGACTTTCTATTTGAAAACCAGTGCAGATGAAACTTAACCTTCACCCTTTGCACCAGTGCAGGCTGCTACAGAATTATCCTCTGTGTGCCCGGTGGATTCTCAGAGGAGAAACTGCAAGAGAGAGAAAAGATAGTGTCCAAGTGTAAGGAGTCTCCGCCTTGCATGTTCAGAAGAAAGCACCAGCTGTTTTTGGTTACCAATACAGGCTGGCCCGTGGTCCAGATGTTCAGGAGTAAACGAAGCCCCTGCTGCTGTGGTGGCAGTCTGCTGATTGAATTGTGAATTTTGAGACTGTTTGGATTTCTGTTCTGGATGAAACACAAAAGGACATTGTTTCTTGTCAACTAACCAACATTTGTCAAATATTTCATTAAAAATGTAATTTTGTAACAACGCATCGTGATGTGGACAGTGTGCTTTGTTTCTATGTAGTGTCTGCTTCCTAATCCAGTGGGGCCCCAAAGCTATCGTTTCTCCCCCACTGAAGAACCCCAAGGATTGCCGCAGACTAGCCAATACACTCTAGCAACCAAATGTGTCCCTAGATTCTACAACAGGGGGATGGTGGGGGGAGGAGGGCTGCACATTAATAATATTTAAAGTCATCAGTATCTCTCCTGCTGTCAGATTGCGGCCTCCTGAGGTTCATGTGACGTACAAGGTCTTTGTGTCACCATCCTGAACATTCCAGAATTCTCTTGGGACATTGACTACAAGAGAGGAAGCCACTTCCTGATCCAACAGACACACAGTGCTCACTCTTCACTGCTCACCCAAACCATTTTCTTTTTTTTTTTAATTCAGGGTTCTTCTTACAGGGTCTAAAAGAAATCTCCGTTAGGCCCCCTTCCAAGGTAAGACACAGTACACTAAATATGTGGTTCCCAAACATCATTTCTTTACTGTAGAAAATTGCTAAGAAACTTATTTACAGTCTGTCTACAGTTTATCACAAGGGTAGTTTAGAAGGATGTATGTTTGTTGTTCTGGTAACAATATAATTTATGTTACATAAGGGTGTTCAGTAAATAAATTACATTTCATTTTTTTCCCTCTTAAGATGTAAATGTCCTCCTAGTTGTTGCTATCACAAACCTCTCTGTCAATCTAGGGTGACACCCCAGGCTACAGCAGATCGTTCTGGATGCACGCTCTTGTCTGGCAATTTATCCAATTCAAAGGTGGTCTATACCTTTCCCCACCTTAAAACACCTTGGTTTTAGTTTCAGTAGATCCATGTACAATGGTCACTTGACATGGTCCTCCTCACTCCTACTCATGTCACAGAAGTGTTCTCCTACACTTAATGGATCTCTTTACTGGAGAATCCTGATTTTGCAGCAGGAAAAAAAAACAAAGTTTTACCACTTCATAAACTTTCTCTGGACTTTTCTGGCATAATGGTGAGGCCCACGAGATAACCTTCTCCCAGTTCTTTTCCACCTTCCTCCCTGAACTAGGTAAGTTTGCCACCTTGTTTACACGCTCTCCAAAGACAGGCTCAGAACTGAAATTTCCCTACAGAGGTTCTGCACTTTCACTTACTGACAAAACACACACACTACAACTTCCTCACAGTAGTGGGGCATTCTGTGTAACCAGAGAATATAGGTACTCCTCACCAAGGCAAATCACTCTGCAGCAGGAACAAAAGCTCCCGACACTAGATTTAAGGATCAGACAAAATAAAAATGCAAAAAGCTTGCAAGTCAGTTTCTTTACACAAGTTAAAAACAGAGCATCTTCTGCCCATGGGTTTCTTAGGGATGTGCAGCAATAAAAAAAATCTATTTGGTTCTTTTTTTTTCTTTTTTTTTTTTGGAGAGAGGGTATTTTGGTTCATTTTTCAAGCCAAAAACATAAAACCCCCCCCCCCCCCCACAAACAAAAAAAGAAACCAAAGCAGACCGCCTAGAGGCCCTCAAACCCACTCCCACCCCCAAGAAATCCCAGGGGTCTGGGCCTACCTAACTGGGATGAGTGAGGCCCAGCCAGAGCCTCCCCGGGTCCCTCTTGTTCTCCCCCCATGCAACCAAGTTTCAGAGCCAGGGACATCCTCCCTGCCCCCACTTACCCCTTCCATAGGGTTCCTATCGTGAACAGGGTAGGAGTGATGTTGTTCGTCCCTGCCCCCTGAATAGCAGATTTAAAAATGTCACTGTATGGGGAGAGGCACCAAAGTGTTGTCATGGAAGAGAATAAGTGGGGGCCAGAGTGAAGGGTCCCAGCCCTGGCACATGACTCCATAGCAGGCGGGTGGAAGGATACCAGACAAGTGTACCCATTTTTACCTTGCAATAGGCAGTCAGAGAGGTCCGGGCTGGCCCCAGTTTGGCCCAGCTGGGTAAGCCTGAGCCCTAGGGCTTTCTTTGAAATGGAGGCGGGGAGGTCAGAGGGCCTCGTGAAGATGCATTTTGCCTGCCTTGTGTGTGTGTGTGTGTGTGTGTGTGCGCGCGCGCGCATTTGTGAGTGTTTTCAACTGAAAATACCCGATAATTTGTGGGGAAAGGCTATCTTAATGGCCTCATTTATCTCCTTTTACTCATTCAGGTAAAACAAATGCACATCCCTAGGATTTAGTTTCCTGCAGCTTCTACAAGATGATAAAGTAAAAAAAAAAAAAAAAAAAAAAGCAATAGTGCTTTTTGTGCTGGGTTTTGCTTATATACTTTTTTGTTCCCTTCCAGAAACTGAAGAAAGATACTGTAAAACTTGACATCTCATTGACTGCAGTTAGAAGACAGAGTGTTTGACTCAGCCAATCAGAGTCAGGCTCCGGTATGCATCAACTGATGCCAGAAACCTGCTAGGCAGTGATATTATCTTCCAGCAAAACAGAAATAGAAATATATTTCCATCTTCTGTTAGTGATGATGCCTTGACAATAACCATTATTATGAGATAACTGTCTTTGCCTGCTGTTGGATTTGCGAGTTGAACAGGCAATTTATCTTATGAATATCACTTAAGCAGCCATATCTGGATCTAAAATAATGCAAGGAAATAGTTTGTCTGATATTTGATTTTCAAAATCGGTGCTTGGACATGCAGGCTCTTTGAAGGTAATTCTCTGGCAGGAGCAGCACAGAACACAAGAGTTGGACAATACAGGGTCTTCTGCCTGACTGGCAAGCTCCCCCTAGGGTAGAGGCTGCAGTTCTGGGGGCCGGCAGGGCTTCACTAGTAGCGCCCTTGGGAGTACGAGCAGAGATAAGGTGGGCCGAAGTTAGGGCAGGCAGCAAGTAAAACGGCATCGAAGGTCTGGACGGATCAGGAATGAGAATTCAGTCAAAGGTGGAGGAACAGTAGGGCAGACAGCAATCAGGGCAGACAAAGAGACTTGAATGTAAAATAAGAACAGAACAAAGGCAGGGCAATATTGGAAGAGGGTGCAAAGCAAAGCAGGGACTATACAGACATGATACTAGAGGCACAAAGACAGGAAGAAGGCAAAACAAGGGCACAGTAAGCAAGAAACCAAGGCCAGGACAAGGATAGGGCTAAGAAGGCACAGGGCAGGACTAGGGCACAACAAACAGAAACAGAATGCAGGGCAAGATTAGGATCAGATAAACAAGGACAGAAAACAGGCAAGAGGACCACCAGGAGATCTCACAGAAAACAAGGAGAAGGAACAGGCAGGAGGGCCACTGGAAGGCCCACAGATAGGAGCGGCACTGGAAGGCTGACAGGAGCTAAGGAAACAGACAATCAGGCCGATACAATAAAAAACGCGGCGCACAGGACACTTTCCTGTGCGTGCGATACAGTAAGTTAATGTATTTAAATTAGGCATGGCGGTAAAAAGAGGCGCTAGGGACACTAGCACGTCCCTAGCGCCTCTTTTTGGGCAGGAGCGGCGGCTGTCAGCGGGTTTGACAGCCGACGCTCAATTTTGCCGGCGTCGGTTCTTGAGCCCGCTGACAGCCACGGGCTCGGAAACCGAACGCTGGCAAAATTAAGCGTCTGGTTTTCGGCCCGACAGCTGCGAGCCAAATTCAAAATTATTATTATTTTTTTTTACTTTTTTTACTCTTCGGGACCTCCGACTTAATATCGCTATGATATTAAGTCGGAGGGTGCCGGAAGGTCGGCGCTAATTTCTGAAAGTAAAATGTGCGGATTAAACCTAACCCGAGCCTTAAGTTAACATAATTCCAAAACAACTCCCCCACCTCCGCCGCACGCCGTTCTTCACTTACCACCGCGGCCCAATGGTAAGCAGCTTGGAGCTCCCCCCCCTAACCTACCCCGCCACGTCGGCAGCGAGGGTAAGCTTGCGGCCTGAGCATCGCCCCCCCCTTGCGTGCGCATACCTAATAGGTATTAGGTGCCGCGGGTTGGACGCGCGTTTTCCTCCCCTTACTGAATAAGGGGTAAGAGAAAACGCGCATCCAATTGCAGGCTAACAGTGCGCTCCGACGGAGCTCCGACGGAGCGCACTGTACTGTATCGGCCTGTGCGTCAGAGTAAGAAGGCCTCTAACAGTCCACATAGCAGACAGGAACAAGACAAGAGCACAAGGCCTTTATCAGGCTAAAATGAACAAAAGGACAAGGTATATTAAAGTACAGAGGTGGCCACAGCAAGGAGCAAAGGAGACTCAATGATGAGGCGGATAGCTGTGAGGGAGGCATGGTTTTAAGGCATGGTAGGGCTGCCTCATGTACATTTGAGGCAAGCCTGCACAGCTTAGACTGCAGCCCACTGATGACCCCTGCAGGCAGGAGGGCTGCACTGTAGCCAGGATGGTTACAATCTATCTCTGATTGCATTTGAAAACTGTGCATACCTATGGATACAGAGCTAGGATTATTAGACTAAAACGAGGCGGATCTCAATGAGGCCCTTAGAGAAGAACAGAGAACTTGTTGGTTAATATAATGCAGAATAATATGTATAGGGATGTGCAGTCATTTGAAATGAAAATGGGATGAATAAGTCCATTTTCATTTTGTATCAAACAAAACAAATTTGAACCTCCATAAAATGAAAATTTTGATTTTCATTCAGTTCTGGGGAAGTACTGCAAATAATGTGCACTATGGAAAATGGATGAGAAGAAAAAAATTTAAAAATTGAAACAATAACATGACAAACAAAAAACAAAATCAAAAACATAAACACATTTTTGACCTTGCACATCCCTATTATGTTGATTTGTTGAAAGGGAAATTACACCAACTTTATGATTTTATTTTAAATTCTTTGAAATAAAGGACAATAAACAAAAATATTAGGGGTGTGTAGGGTAAACATTTCAATTCATTTTTAATTTCCTTATTGGAGTGTCTTTTTCCACAAATTTTGTTTTGTTTAATATTTATTTCATTTTCTTTAGATTTTAAAAACAAAATAAACATTAAAAAAACACACCAAAAATGTAATGAAAAAAAGAAACGGGTGCTCCCGAGGTTGCCCATCCCAACCACATATCCCTCCCAGCTGCAAAATGCTGAGGCCAGGATTCTCACTGGCTCCCACTTACCCAGTACAGGGGTGATCCACTGAGGAGGCTTACGCTCAGGCAGAAGCCTCGGCCTTGAGTAGGACTAGGATATTGTAGGTCACCACGTCCCGATGCCTGGGCCTCAGCCTGGACTTAAGCCTGACACCAGGGTCCAACCAGGAGGCCAAGTCCTGAAGCTTGGGACTCGGCCTAGGCTCAAGTGTGATTTATTTATTTATTTATTTAACATTTTTTTCTATACCGACGTTCTGGTAACAATGTTACCAATCACTTCGGTTTACATGGAACTTAGAAATGACTTAACACGAATGTCTTACAGAGAACAGGGAAACTATGGAACTTGGACAACATTGAATTGAATAAATAATAACTTATACAATATACAATATATACAATTTTAACTAGCAGAATTTCTACAAATTAGGTTAATCATGTAACAAGTGGTTGAAGATTGGCAGGAGGGAAATTCAGATTAATTCAAGGATTATTAAGCAATGTGGGATAAAGAGATCATTAACCAGGAAGGAAAAGTGATATAAAAGATCATTTCAGGTGTAGGCTTGTGTGAAAAGCCAGGTTTTTAGTCTTTTTTTGAATGTGATGGGGCATTGTTCGAGCCTAAGGTCTGCGGGGAGAGAGTTCCATTGGTTAGGACCTGCTGTGGAGAAGGCTCTTTTGTTGGAAGATATTTTGAATGGAGGTATTTTTAGCGAACCTTTATGTGCAGATCTCAGTGGACGGGAGGATGAGTGTAGTTGCAAAGGTATCCTGAGGTCAAGGTGTGATGTTTTGTAGATAGATTTATGGATGGTAGAGAGTGTTTTGTAGAGGATTCTATATTTTATAGGGAGCCAATGGAGATTCTTTAGAATTGGCGTAATGTGGTCCCTTTTTTTGGCTTTAGTTAGAATCCTAGCGGTGGCATTTTGGAGCATTTGTAGAGGTTTTAGGGCAATAGCTGGGAGCCCAAGTAAAAGAGAATTGCAGTAATCAATTTTTGAGAATATGATTGCTTGCAAAATTGATCTAAAATCTTGGGGGTGGAGTAAGGTTCTGAGTCTTTTTAAGACTTGGAGTTTGAAGAAGCATTCTTTCACGGTGTTATTGATGAAGCTTTTGAAATTCAGTTGGTCATCCATGAAGACTCCTAGATTTCTGACCCGGGGAGATAGAGGGGGTGCTGCCTGAAGTTGAGTATTGGAGAGTTGGTAGTTGCCATCTTGGGAAATTAGGAGGAATTCTGTTTTGTTGGCATTTAGAATTAGGCAGAGATCAGCAAGGAGATTGGAAATGGAGAGGAAGCATGAATTCCAAAAATGAAGGGTTTCTTGGAGAGATTTGGTAATTGGAATGAGGATTTGGACATCGTCCGCATATAGTTAGTGGGTTAGATTTAGCTTAGAAAGTAGATTACAGAGAGGGAGCAAGTAAATGTTGAATAAGGTCGGAGATAGGAGGATCCTTGGGGGACACCTAGACTTGTACTAATCGGTTGGGATTCTTTGTTGTTGATCTTAACTTGTGATGTCAGGTCCCGGTCTGGAGACCGGGTCCCAAAGCCTGGGCCTTGGCCCGGACCCAGGCCCAATACTGGGGCTTGACCTGGAGGTCCAGTCGTGACCCCTGGGCCTCAGCCCAAGCATAGGCCCAATGCTGTGGCCCAACCCAGAGGCCTAGTACTGATGCCAGGACCCAGCATCTATGTTGTGTCTTGGCCGAGGCTCTGGAGTCAGGACCCGGTCTCTGGGTCAGGCCATAACATCGGGACCTGGCCTCCAGACTGGGCCGGGACACCGAATCAGTTAAGGGGTAAATGTTTGAGGCCTGGGCCTTGGTTCAGCTCTCAGCCAAGGACCCAGCAGCAGGCCAAGAGCCCAGCATAATGCTCAAGCATAGGCTGCAGCTACTGCTTTTGGTCCACGGCCTATTCCCTAGGCAAGGCCCCTGCTCCTAGCCTAGGTTTAGGCCTGACAGGTGACTTTTACCTCCCCTGATTTGCAAAACAAAATGACCCAAAACGATATAGGAAATTTTTCTTTATTTCCTATTTCATTTCTCCCGAATGCACATCCCTAAAAAATATATAAGGTGATTCCTTATTAGTGACTCAACTTAATACATTTCTTGACTTGCTTGCAGGATCTATAATCCTTTCAACAGGTTAAAACAATTCTGAAATTAAGGTTCATCAGTAAAAAGTCATAAATCCTGTGACTTGGGGCTGTAATGCTGCAGAGTAAGGGATTCATGTTTAGATCTACCTATCTGCTAGGCCCATTTGAACCAGGGCATACCTCTCAGGCCTGGGAAGAGAAGATGACTGCCACTAGTATGGCAACTCCATACACTCCAGCCCTTGTGCCAGCCTGCCTGGGCATGCTGTCCGGAAGAGGTAGAGTACCAGAGACTGCCAGGGAGGGGCAAGAAGGGAGAGAAAAAAGGATGCTATTTTGTAGTCAGCTAGAGGCTTTTCTGGCATTCTGATCCATTTTAATCAGATAAAGTTTTCCCATTTCATAAGATATGCACATAATTAGATATTGTCTGTTCACTCTCTCATGTGCTCATCATCATTGGCGCTGCTAATTGCCACTCCAAGCAACAGTAAAACAAAGTCTGACTGAAAATCTGGTGAAAGTTTCATGTTCTTACTCATCATGAATTAATGATTTGGCTGGAATTTTGTGGGTAACCAATCTGCATAGTCACACCAGGTTTGCTGATCTCTAATTATATTATGGAAACTAATTGCATCTGTTGGTTAAAAAGGGCACTGAGCATATTTTCCAGGGTTTGGAGAAAGAAAGTGTGAGAGAGAGAGAGATATGAAAAGACAGAAGGAGAAAAAGAGAATAGGGGACAAAGACAAACAAAAGAGATCATTATTTTATTCTGCAGCATTCCATGGACGCAAACTTTATCAAACCTTTGCTGCAGATTCACATGTGGCAACCCCTTGGGATCTCCACTAGACATCCCTTGTTAAGAACTTAGGTAGAGAATGTAGGAGTTGGAATTTACCACTTTGCTACAGCATCCACTGTGCAGTGGTTGCAGTGGTAGGCTCAGGTTCTGAGATTAGTGTGGAATTTTGAATCAGAGTTTGGAAGAATAGGAACTATTCTGTTTCTCCTTATTCCTAAGTGCTAGGCCTCACTGTCCTGGAAACAGAGAATAGGAAGCAAGCAGACACCTTTCCAGTAATCAACCTGGAAAAGTAGGGTTGCCTCAAATTTTGAGTTAAGAGATTTTCGGAATTCATTTTGAAGTTTTCTTGTGAATTCCTAGTCCTCGCTTAGGGAGGGAAAGTTCCTGCCTTGGGAAGGACAGGAGTAGAGAAGTTCTGCTGGCTTTATATCACATTCTGTGGATGGACAGCTGTGACTCACTCTGGGGTAGCCCCAGTACTGCCTTATGGTGACTTTTATTTTTGCATTTTGGTTTGGCAGGAAGTTTTTGCTACCTCCCTTCCTGGTAAGAAGTGCAGAAGGGAAGAATGTGTTTCTCGCTGAGTGGAGAATTGGAAGTGTTTATTCCTGAGAAAATCTTATGGTGACATCTGCAGAAGAGAAGTAAGTATTTTTCATCTGGCAACCCCTTCCTGGAGTTTTCACACTTGGACGAGAGAGGATGATTAGGAGCTGTGAAACGTTGGAGAACCTTGGATGTCAGATATTTGTTGGGAAGGGATTTCTGTGCGCACCTAGGATACCCTGGCCCACCTAGGATTTCCAAATACTGAAGGACATCTGCATGGATAAAGAGAATTTTGAGAAATGGATGTAACAAAGAACAAGGTGTGTAGTGTCAAATGATTACTAATGAAGATCTGCAGCAGTAAAGTTTAAATTGGAAAACCCACCCAGAGTGTCCAGTCTAGTTATTTGGCATTTACTCTATGCATACTAAATACTGAGAGTGACACCCACCTTGGGACCTGGAGAGCTATCCATCCTTCCTTTTGGAGAAACCCTAATCCAGGCTGTTGGAACTGTGAAGTGTTGCGTGTCCCGTCCGGGCCTGCTCACCTCACTAACTCCTCCATGGGTCCCGGGTCGTCCTCCCCTGCAGCAACAGCGAGCACAGCCAGGCCTTGGTGTCCTGCGGCGGCGGTCGCAGGGCCTTCCACCTCCGGCCCGGCCTCACGGCGGGGCTCAGCATCCTCCGTGGCGTTGGCCCCGCTCCTAGGCGCGAGTGCGCGCAGACCGCCCGGTCCCTTAAAGGGCCAGGGGCGGATCCCAGCTCCACGGCGTGCACAGATTGAACGCTGTAGAAATGGAAGTGCCTGCCTACACTTCCTTGCCTTGGCATTCGGGTCCTTACCTGGTGCCATGTGTCGTCCTACAGCTTCCTGTTCAGATGTTCGTTGGGATCCTTCCTCAGTCGAGCATTCCCTGGGACATCTATTCTGACTGGCGTCCGGTTCCACGGTGGTTGGGGTCCAGGTCCGGTGGGCACCTCGTTTGGGTTGATCACACCATGATTTCTAGTTTGCCTCTTCATTTCCAGTCTTTGTTCCAATCTTGTTCCAGTCCTGTTCCAGACTCTTTCCAGTCCTGTTCCAGTGTCCTTCTGTTCCAGCATCCTCCTGTTCCTCCGTCTCCCCAGGTAGTACCTCTCGGACTGTCTTCTTGGTACTGACCTCTGCCTGTTCCTGACTACATTGATCGCCGCCTGGATTTGACTTTTGCCTGTTTCCTCGACCACATCTGAACGCTGCCTGAAACCTGACCCCTGCTTTGGCTGACTACCCTCACTGGTATTGACCCCTGCTTTGGCTGACTATGCTACCTTGACTCTGGCCTTGATCCTTGCCTTGCATTCAGAGACTCTTTTCTGGCCTTCTTTGGCACCCCGGACTTCTAGCCTGAACATCGACTGCACATCCTTGATCATGGTGGGCACACCCCTGAACTTTCTCTCAAGGAAATCCTGCGAGGCCCACCTAAGACCAGGCGGCCCGGGTAACCAAGGGCTCAACCTGAGGGAACCCCGGGTTGCTAGTGGTGAAGCTCCAGCTAGCCTCTGTCTCCTCTTGTGCTCTGGTGGCAGGTGCTCTCTGGGTCTGATCAGGGAGCCTACCAATCCTGCACTAGGCCAAAGGTTCACCTCCCGTCGCAACATGAAGTATGACCCCTGCCTTAAGAATAATTATCAGAAGAGATGCTACACATCAATCATAGTATCTTGGTGTTTTCAATGGGAAAACGCCAGGGCAAAAAGTAAGACAATTTAGGTGAAGGAACAATAATTCAAAATATCCCTCTCTTAAATTTCAAAAGATCTCAGAATGCAAGTTGTCATAATACAGATGGCTGGTGCTATTCAGGGCAGATGAGGCTGCTCCACCCCTACACAAAACAGTAATTGTATTTTTTTAACCATTCTCTGAATCAGTGAATTTCATAAAGTCTCTTTTGCCTTGTGTGCTTGACTAGATTATAAAACCTATAGAGTAGAGGCTCTCTCTTATCTTTATAGTACCTACGTCTAGTAGGCTATAGAAAAGATAAGTAGAAATAGTAAAAGGAACTGAGTCTCTAAGAGGAAAAAGCTATTTTAAGTTAGGCTTTGAAAGATGACAGTGATGGTGCTGCACCAAGTGAATTCAGAAGGCATGGATTGAATTTTGGAGGTGACCCAAACAAAATCATTAGGAATTTTCTCGCTCTGTGGGATTACATAGAATGACTATATAGCTCCATATTTGGGGGGAAAGCTGAGCCAGGCCTTGTTTTATCCCATTGTATGACTGGAGATGTAGTTTTGATTTCCCTATTGAGGTCCCTAACAAATGCAGGACTACATCTCCCTGAGTACAGTGGGATAAAATTAAGATTGGCTCAGCTTGTCTCCCTGGACCTGGAGCTATATGGTTATCTAAGATAATGTTTCCCAACCCTCTCAAGAAGGCTCACCTAACCAGTCAAGTTGTCAAGATATCCACAATGAGTATGCATGAGAGAGATTTGCACACATTGAGTTTCCAACACATACAAATCTATCTCATGCATATTCATTGTGGCAATCCTGAAAACCTTACTGGATAGGTCTGCCTCCAGGAGAGGGTTGGGAACCACTGCTCTAAGATTACATGGGATTGATCCTATGTAACGGCATCTCTTTAGCTCACCTAAATTGTATATGATTTAGACCAGGGATGACCAATTCCGGTCCTCTAGAGCAGAAGTTCCCACGCCTGACCTGGGGGCCTCCAGCCAGTTGGGTTTTCAGGATAACCATAATGATATGCATGAGGAAGATTTGCACATTCATTCAACTATCTCATGCATATTTTTTGTGGATATCCTGAAAACCCGACTGGTTGGGATCCCCCAGGACAGGTTTAGGAACCTCTGCTCTAAAGCTATAAACAGATCTGTTTTTCAGGATATCCACAATGAATATGCATGCGATAGATTTGCATACAATGGAGGTAGTGCATACAAATTTATCTCATGCATATTCATTGTGGATTTGACTTTCGATAACTGGAGTTGTCCAGTCTTAATTTAGTCATTCTTATTTTAATACAGCATGCACAGAGCTGCCAAATGAACCAGTTTCAGGAGGAAGATTTTAGACCAGTCCTGCATTTCTGACAGCCATATCCTGATGTATTATGGGACCAGCACCACTGATGTTCATAGACAAAATCAGGGACTGCAAATACCACAATGCATTAAGATACAAGTTCAAAACTAGGACTGGCCAAAAAAGTCTCTCTCCTGGTACTGGGTAACTTGGCAACTCTGCATGTATGGGTGAAGCAGGATTTGAAATCAAAATCATTTAGTTTATAATTGAAAATCTTTTTTCTTTTTTTGTCATTGACTGTGAAGTAAGTTTCTGTTGATTGATAAATATGTATGTACTGTATGTATATATATATAAAATTATGGTTTAGAGTTGACTTTCAGCATGTTGACATTGCCACCTACAAATAAAATTTTCTGAAAACACTGATGCATTCCGCATTAAAAAAAAGGCTCTGAAGTGATATCAGAGCCTTGATCAGGAGCCCAAAGTCAACTCTAAAACATATATTTAACAAAAAAGAAAAGAAAAAAATGACACTAAATACATTACCACTGTATTAAAAAATACCTGCATCACAATCAACCGGACAGAAAAACAATCTGTCATAGGTTAATCTGTTCATAAGGCCAAGTTATTTAGGGCTTTAAATATCAAAATCAAAACCTTCAACTTTACTCTTCTAGTTGCTAGGCAGCCAATGCAGTTTGCAGAGCCTGAACATTATAGATTATCACCATGGAGCAATTCAGCTGTCACATGTTAGTGTATCTGTCACCACCCAGTACATTATAAGCAACAAATGTGGTAAGAAAACATCGTAATAGACTAGGTAGTTTTACCCTGCATGAGAGGGTACAACAGGGTCAAAGACCTTGTAATCTTTCCATTGCTGAGCCTCCAGGCTATAGGCCTGTTCGGCAGTGACTGTAGATTATCAGCATTATCCCACAGCCTAGCATGAACTATGCCAATAAGGAAAGGATTTTCTAGATTAGGAAACTTTATGAAGGCATATCTCCTTGTCTACTATCAATACCTAGATATTAGATTCCGACAACAAACAACACCGGGCCCTGACTTTTATGGTCTGGGAAGACTGATACACAGACATAAGGGAAAAAGCACAGGACTGCTTCTATGGCCGTCCATAAGCAAAGCACATCAAGTAACACTGAATTTTCAAGAAGGCTCATCACCCAATAAAAGAGAAACATGGGGGTAACCTGCACAGAGAGGCAGTTACTATCATACTAATCTTTCTGGGCAGACTGGATGTCCCATTTTGGTCCTTTTCTGCCATCATTCCTATGTTACTATCTTATCATGAATAGATTTTAAACTGTCCATTATGCTTCTAGTACATGATATCATCTCACCTTCCTCGATAGAACAGAAAGGCAGTGTCACAAAAGTGTATACGTTTTCATATTAATCTGTGCATCGGAAAAGAATTGATGATACTTCAGGCCATGATAACCAATCAGTTCCCCAAGTGTCCTTATATACACACTAGAAAATGCAGGCAGAAGTACTGATTGCTTCTGAACATGCGTTATGTATGGTCTGTGTTTTATTGAGCTTGAATGGCTATAGGGTCAGTACTCAGTTCAGCCACACGATGTCCAGTTAAGTTAGCGGGACAAGCATACAACACTAACTTGTGCCAGATATCCAGCAGCATGGGTATGCCACTCAATGTACCTGGCTATCTCAAAGTTAGCCCAAGAAGTTTATCCAACTAACTTTAGGACTGTTCTCAGGCAGTTCTAAAATCTCCAGCTAACTTAGCTGGATAGCACTGAATATTGTCATATCTAAACTGTATCACTATATTTGCTCTGACCCAAAAGACCTGGATAAACACATGAACATTCTAACAGAATCCTTCAAACAAAAAGGCAATCACTCCAAAATAGTCATAAAAAAAATTGCATCCTCACTCAAAGTACCCAGAGAAAGCAAGGTACCAGGAAATAAGAACAATAGAGTGGGCACCCCCTGTAATAATCTACAACATGAAGAGAGAACCAAAGAAAAAATCATAGAGGACCTACAAGGGTACTAGTGGAGGATGAATAACTGAAAAAATATTGCCTGAGCCTTTACTTCTAGCATTTTGGCAGCCACCTAAACCTGAAATAAGAACTAAACTCAAACAGAAACTCAAAAAGGAGAAAATGATACAAAACCCTGCAAAATACCATGATGTAAACTATGGCAGTACATTTCACAGGACACGATGGGTATATAGAGTAAATGTATAGAGTTTATATTCATGCAATGCAAAAAAGATTTGTGAAGCGAGTCAAAAATTAAGATAAGTATAAGTCGACACAGAAAAAATAACACATTACAGAAATTAACAAAATAGCACTTAGGAGGTGAACAATTCTCAAGGAAAGACCATTCCCTTAACAATCTCACAATCAAGGTACTTAAAGGGAATTTCTGAGCTATACAAGAGCACAAGACTTTTGAAATTAGGATGATCATTAATATAGGTAGCCAGGACTGACTCATCTCCCAGTACCCATCCTCTCACAATCACAATCAATAACAAAGACTTAGGCAATAAGTGGGGATCAAACAGGCCACAGCTTTATTGTACAACAATCAGATGCCCGAGCCAGGAATTTACATAGGCCTCCCTTTGCACTTGCCATCCACCAGCAAGGTGAGCAGATCCAGGCCATCCCAACTTTGAACCATTAACATTAGAAATATTCACACCCATGACCCCCGCCACCATCCAGCAAGGGGTCGTGACAACCAGCTCCCGCCACTCTCCAGCAAGGAACCTCACACAGGACAACTGCACCCAATTGTCCCGCCGTAATTCCGACCTGACACCTTACACCTGTCGGATCATTTTACCATTAAGCATCGCATTGCATCTCTATTGGTTCGGGCAACCCGCCACAGGCACAGGATGAACCCATCCTGTGACCCCCCCAAGGATATGGCTTGGATCCTTAATGCAGTAAATCCTCCAAGGCCTCCTGAAATGTATTTAAGAATAAATCCAGTCCTATAAATGATAGATGCACCCCATCAGGGCAAAAGAGCCCTTTCTCGCAGTCCCATGACCACTCGTGACGAATGTGACGTCCCCCGAACAATGTTAACCAAGAGCCAACTTGTCTGTTTGCCTTAGACTGGCAACGCTACCAAATCCTTCTATCCATTTCAGCAGGCCTCAGAATGATGTCGGACCAACAAATTACAGCAGCAGGTAGCAAAACTAAGACAGATATCAAGTGCATCCGGACGCCAAACCCCAATCATTTCCACCCAGATGAATAATCAGAATATGCAGCTGCCCAAAGCGCATGACACTCCTTTCTAGGCAGGGAAGTAATTTATCCCAAAGTTTGCCCCTGTGTCCCAACCATTGAATGGTTGCGTTATGCTGCGTGAAGTCCAAGTGAACCCCATAGGGACGCTCCCGGGCATGCTTAAAAGCCCACGTGACGTAGGAGTGTCCCACAATCCAGACTCGCTTTCCACGACTTTCAGGACCTGAAACGAGAGTAGTGTTAGTATGCTCCATTGGTTATTGATGACCCAGACGCATGTACTCCTTGAAAGCGCCCGACTTTCATTGCCCGATCCGCTGAATTACACCTCCTGACAATCCAGTGCGAGCGGCGGAAGTGGCTGTGCCGATTCGGAAGGAATGTGTTCCGAAGTGGGACAGGTCCAGCCCGAGGGCACTTAAACACAAACATAGCACTGCTTCGAATTGAAATTTGGTGAGCAGACAGCAGTCCGTGTATCAAAAACCTGGATCCCTCTGAGGGGCGCAGCTCTACAAAAGCTATGTAATTAGCCAGAGGACAAGTCCTGCAGTCGGGGATGGCTCCCAATACTAAGGACGCACCTTTTCCCATCTGATCCATTTTGGAATGAGGTATAAACAAAATGATGGAATTCACCTCCCAAGTGTCATTCTGGGTGAGCAACTTGGAAGACTCCCAGCCCTTGCCACTAGCTCATTAACCCAAAATGCCCCCAAAAACGCAAAAACGAAAGCCACGCGAAACAAGTGGGATTCGTATTCTGAGCTGCAGATACTTGGTAAAACATCCCATAATCTCTGTAGAACATCATGGGTAATCAGGCACCTCCCCTTGGTGACTCGGACCCCTTCTTTTGCCCAACCCAACAATAAACGACGTATCAGGAAACGTCCGCAAGGGAAACCCCAACCATGAGCCCGCATAAAAAATGAAAAACCCATCAGCTGTATAGCAACTGCTGCCCTTGAGGCCCCTTCAGTTTTAGCAACCTCGATGTAGCGCAACTTGTCAAAATTGGTAACTGGTCCCCCATGCCAGCCCTATTTCGACAGAAAGGACACCACGTTCTCTGCCCCTTTCACATAAGCTGACCATTTGGAAGAGGCTAGTGACTCTCGGAGCAATCTCCAGGCTTCTGGAAATCAAATCTCCAAAGGAAAGCCGGTACTAAAGCTCCCAGTGGATCCGCCTCTGGCGCGAGTTTCCGGAACATGCCCCACTTCGAATGAGAAAGAGAATCGGCCAATGTGTTAGAAGCACCCAGCACATGACGCGCCCAGGCGGTAACATTTAATTTCATGCATTGCAGGATGAACTCGTGCAGCAACTCCGAAACTAAGAGATTTTTTGCCGCTCTCTTGTTAATAACCTTGACTACTTCTCGGTTATCACACCAGAAAATCACTTTTTTGTTCCAAATCCACTCACCCCATAGTACAACTGCTACTATAATAGGAAACAGCTCGAGGAATGTAATGTTCTTGGTAATACCAGAATGCCTCCACTCCTCAGGCCACTGAGCCGCACATCATGCTCCCTGGCAATAAGCGCCGAACCCAATCGAGCCCGCTGTATCAGTAAACAGTAGAGATGTGAATCGTGTCCTCGATCGTCTTAACGATCGATTTCGGCTGGGAGGGGGAGGGAATCGTATTGTTGCCATTTGGGTGTTTAAAATATCGTGAAAATCGTTAAAAACGTGAGCCGGCACACTAAAACCCCCTAAAACCCACCCCCGACACATTAAATTAAATCCCCCACCCCAAATGCCTTAATACTTCATCAACTTTGGGAGGGAAGTACTTACTTGCCCTAAACCAATGGCAGGAAAACCGGCACACTAAAACCCCCTAAAACCCACCCCGACCCTTTAAATTAAATCCCCCACCCTCCCGAACCCCCCCCCAAATGCCTTAAATTACCTGGGGGTCCAGCGGGGGTCCGGAACGACCTCCTGCAGTCGAATCGTGTTGGTCTATGGCCGCCGCCATTTTGCGGCCGCCATTTTGCAAAATGGCGCCGGCTGAAGACAACACAATTCAATTGCAGGAGCCCATTCCGGACCGCCGCTGGACCCCCAGGTAATTTAAGGCATTTGGGGGGGGGGTTCGGGAGGGTGGGGGATTTAATTTAAAGGGTCGGGGGTGGGTTTTAGGGGGTTTTAGTGTGCCGGTTTTCCTGCCATTGGTTTAGGGCAAGTAAGTAAGTTCCTGCCCTCCCCCTTCCCCCGATTTACGATTTTTTAACGATAAATCGGGGGAATTGGTATTGTATCGTGGCCCTAACGATTTTTGACAATTTAAAATATATCGGACGATATTTTAAATCGTCAAAAAACGATTCACATCCCTAGTAAACAGTTCTAGATCATAACTTGAGACTGCTCCTGTCTGCCACAACAACTTGCCATTAAAATTGGACAAAAACCTATTCCATATAAGCAGATTGTCACGAATTCCCCGCGATATCTGGATATGGTGGGAACTTTTTTTAATGCCGGACATTGTGGCTGACAGACGACGCAAGAAAGCTCTTCCCATTGGGATAACCCTGCACACAAAGTTCAGACTGTCAGTGATTGGACCTGTTGTAAAGTCAGTTTCTTTGCACCCTGCGCCCAGACCAGTCTTTTAAGCTTGTTCACTTTTTCCTCCAGTAATCGCGACTGCATCGATACTGAATCTAATTTGATGCCCAGGAAAACCAGTCATGTAGAGGGCCCTACCATTTTGCTTTCAGCAATAGGGATACCAAAATTGCCTGTGACCTGGTGAAAACAATGCAAGAGGTCCTCGCAAGCACTCGAGTCTTGGCGACCGATGAATAGGAAATTGTCTAAATAATGTATGACATTAGATAACCCGGACTCCTGCTCAATTACCCAGTGAACAAATGAGCTGAAAACTTTGAAAAAGGCACACACGATAGAGCAACCAATTAGTAGGCATTTGTCCATGAAGTAACAACCCTCAAATCGAAATCCCAATAATGGACAACTCTCTGGATATATCGGCATAAGATGGAATGTTGATTTGATGTTGACTTTTGCCATCAAGGCCCCCGGACCAGAGAGATCATGAGGGATGAAGTTGTTGACTGATCTGCCCTCCAGAAAGGACAAATTGTGAATGAGCCTAAACGTTCCTGCCTCTTTTTTTGGATCACTGATAGGGGGATAAGACCAAATCAGGAAAAGGAGGCTCATTGAACGGCCCCGTGATGTGACCTAAACCAATTTCAGACACTAGTTTACCCTTAACAATCTTAGACATGCTGCACACCGAGGAACAATTCACTCCGCCCCCAACTCCCGAAGAGTCCATAAATGGAATAATAAAACCTTCCTAAAATCCTTGTGACAAGAACAAGGACATCTCTACGTTTGGGTACCTGAGCAACCAAGGCTTCAAGGCCTCAACTTGTACTGGTGTAGGTGCTAAGCCGAGGTCCTTATTTCTGGGTACCCTTTGGTGCTCCTCCTGAGATGGACCCGGCACCTGCACTCCCTTTGCCAAGTGCTTTCTGCATTTGGACGCTGGGTGACTTTCTACACAATTGGAACAACTGTGGTGGAATTTACAGTCGGGAAAGTTGCACGCTGAATGGTTGAACCGCCAACAGACATCCGACAAACCTGCTCCAGCTCGTCCTGTCCCTCCTGACCTGGCACCGGCGTGAAAGGAACTCCCGCCCAGCCCAGGGGTTGAACCTGTTGAACCACCCGATGCGTAGGAAGGAATCTTCGCATTCATCTGCATAAGTCACAATCCGACATCCCTCGTGCCCCAGAATATAAATTTATTCTCTTCCATATGGTCTCGGAAACGCTTGTCATAATTTAACCAGGACCAGCCTTTGTATTCCTTACTGGCTGCCAAAATCTGCGTACACTAACATTGGGCCATACTGGGAACTAGGGATGTGCAGACAAAAAGTTTCCGTTGATAAGTTGATAAGTTGAAGCTGAGGGTCGATTTCGTTCAATATGGACATATGGAGAATTCCATAAGTTGAGGGTCTGTTCACCGGTTCCCTAAATAAAAATTTAAACCCCTCACCCTCCTTAATCCCCCCCCCCCCAAGACTTACCAAAACTCCCTGGTGGTCCAGCGGGGAGTTAGGAAGCCATCCCTGCACTCGTCTGTGATTTCCTCATGGCGCCGATAGCCTGTGTCACAGGGGCTGCCGTGCCATTGGTCAGCCCCTGTCACATGTCACCGGCGCCATCTTGTACTCCTACCACATGACAGGTAGGTCATGTGGCAGGAGGTCGCTCCGGGACCCCCGTTGGACCCAACCGGAACTTTTGGCCAGCTTGGGGGGGCCTCCTGACCCCCCCCAAGCTGGCCAAAAGTTCCGGGACCCCCCCAAGCTGGACCCAATCGGAACTTTTGGAATACGTTGGAACTCGCATCACGAGTTCCAACGTATTCAACATAGCTATGTTGAATACATTGGAACGTATTCAACATAGCTATGTTGAATACGTTGGAACGTATTCAACATAGCTATGTTGAATACGTTCCAACGTATTCAACATAGCTATGTTGGCCTCCTGACCCCCCCAAGCTGGCCAAAAGTTCCAGGACCCCCCCAAGCTGGACCCAACCGGAACTTTTGGCCAGCTTGGGAACATCGCAGCTTGTTTCACATGCCTCGCCTGGTGCCATTGCAGCCTTCTCGGACTCCATCTCCAGCTGGGGACGCCACCCGGCCTCATGGATCAGTAGTGGGCGCCACATCTGGTCACACCAAATCACTGGTCTCCTGAATCTGCTAGAGCAGCGGCAAGAACATGATTTTTTTTTTTTTTTTTAAGCAACGGCAGCAGCGGCAGGAGACCTGAAGCACATCGGCAGGAGCCCCGAAGCGTGTTCAGGAAATGACGGCAGGCGAAAAGGTGCTGAAGTGGCTCCAGGGTAACCAAATCGGCAGGGCTCCAGCTGATTGGCTACCCTGACCCCAGGGGAACCAATGAGTTCCTGGCCCACTCCTCTGAGGATTGGATTCGTCCTCGGGTACCGCTGGCCAATGGATGAGCACGCCTGCATGGGCATGCACGCGCGGCGGCCCACCCTCCCCCTGGGGGCCGGTGCGGCTCATGCCTGGCACCCACATTACCCCCGGGTACCCCGATACCTCATCGGGGTGCCCTTCTCATACTTCAGCACTTAATAAATATGTTGGCTTTCTTATCCATTATATAGGTCTCCCGGAACTGTTAAGTATCCCAGTTTCTGTCACCTTTGTAAAAATCCCCACCCTCCCAGTCCACCCCTTTACTGGTCTGTATTTGCAATGCAACCTGCAACTTCCTGGCATAAACAAACAACCTCAAGGCTATCAAACTGTACTATTTAAACCCAGTGTAATTGTGTTGTTTCTTCAGTGACAGCTCTCAAAGCTAGCCACTGATATATTGAGTTAATCCAATTAAAAGATTTAACCTATAACATGTTTTTTGTCTATTATTTTTTAATGTACTGTTAGAATTCTACCTTTTATATCTTATAAAGAGATTATCTTTCACCAAAGAATCACACAATGTCTGAAAGGAAGTAACTTTAAGAAACAGCTCTGATAACTTGTTTAGATGGTCCAACATTCATGGTCTACTTAGAACCGAATCTATTAATAGAAGAGAGCTGCAGATCTACTGAAGTCACCACAGCCTTAAGTTGATTTGTTGCTTGCCACAGGCATTTCAATGTAATCTTCTTGGGAACATTTCCAGAAGAAACCTCTAACTTTCCAGCAGAAACCAAGGCCATTTTCAGGAAGACACCACAAATAAGAACTTCCATGGAAGTCCCTACCATTCACTGCTCCCACTGAGGCCAAGGGCCCTGTTACCTGTGGTAAAATGTTAGTAGAGATCTCCCATAGGGCTATAGTAGCAGCTTTTGGCAAGAGTCCAGGTCACGGCTGAACTAGTCACGGCTCCAACTAAGGATGGAGATGCTGATTTTAAAGGAATAATGACAGCAGTTACCCTCCCCCCCCCTCCCCCCAAGCTACATTAATGGATCTCCACTCTGCTCTTGCCAGCATAGTCATGGGCATACCAACTGCTACTTCCACTGGAGCTAAAGATATTACCAATTGCAAAATTCAGTCTGTGGCATGCGGTCTCGCATGCCACAGACATGTCGGTGGAAGTGGAGCCCTGCTCCACTTCCACCGACGTAGTCATGGCCAAGTTGATCAAAGCAGCCAGATGGGATTCAGTTCTAGAATCTAACAGCAACTCTGGTACTGGTTGAGTTCTGCTGGTAATGATTGATGGCTAATGAAGTCTGGGATGGGAGTCTGATTGAGGGTCAATGCTGCTGCGTTCAACCTACAAATAACATCAGTCTGCATTCCCAACTGTAGTCCTATTGTAAACTGCTGAAGAAAGGTACCAGACCAGATTTAGAATCTTCCCTGGGAAAAGCTCAGATTTTCTCCTTCCCTTTTTTATGATCTGAAGTTGAAGGGAGCATAAGAAAGCAAAAGAATGAAAAGATTTTCTTCCCTGTGAGGAAGGGGGAGGAGGTGGGGGAAGCATGAATCTAGCTCCTAATTGATTTCTTTTTTTTAACCCTGGCCTTCATTCCTCTATTCTCCTGAGCTTTAATTGGAACCAGCCCTCATCACTGCTCGCTTCCACCTGACCAGTCCTGCGCCGTCCGTTTGCAAATGCTTCCTATTTTTATTGGAAGCTGGTGCTCTTGCAGCAACTGAATGGGAGAGAGAACAGCAAAAGGGACACCACAGAGCCAAAATCAATTCTGGGCATGTTCTTCTCTTAGCTAACAGGCACCACAACGGCAGAAGAGGACACAGAATGCGTTTCCATTTTTAACAGTATTGGAAGTTTCAGAAGGGAGGCAGTGGTAACAATGGTTAACATTTTTTTTGGCTACAAAAAGACAGCATTTGCTTGCTAAAGAGGGTGAGCTGACTCCTCTTACAGTAGCGGCACTGGCAGTTAATCCCTGCACATTGTCTGTAGGAGAGCCAGAGTGATTGTTTTCTGCACGGGTGGCTATGGGAAGAGCAGAACTGATCTATAAATTCACCAGCAGGGATCTCAAGCAGACATTTAATCCATGCAATTACTGTGAAGAAATAGGAAAAAGAAAACCCACTCACTCCCAAACTGAGAGCCACCCCCTCCCCCACCATCAATAGTAAGGAATTGTTCTCTCACCCTGACATACTGCAGAGCCTGGGTTGCCTACCTCTTCCTAGGATCCTGTTGGCCCCACTGTCCTCCGGAAACCTCTCTGAAACAAGTCAGTCCCACGTTCCATTCCTTTAATAACTGGTTAGTTGATTGCTGCATCTGAGTTGCTGGAATTTTTTTTTTTTTTTTTTTTCTTATTGAGGCTGTTCTCGGTCTCTCCTCCCATTTCTGTCTGTTTTACTCTGTGTTATTCCTGAAACCCTGTAAAGTGTTATGTTACTGGATTAACCCCATACTGAATTTTTCTTTTCCCTTGCTTTCAAGGAAGTCATTCTCTGGGCACAGCCAGATTCCCTTTATTTCCCCTTCTGCTGCTATCTGTCCCGTTCTCTGTAGCTCCCTTTGACAGCTGGGACAAGATATTCCTCAGTCCCTTATGTATCCTCCTCTTCCTAGTCCCCTGCAGTGCACTGTAATAACTGATGCTCCCAAATGTCGTTTTTAAGGTAGACCAGATAAACAAAATCAACTTTCCTCTAACTCTTTCCCTGTGATCAGCCAAACCCCCTCCCCCCCCCAAAAAAAAAAAAAATCAATTTGTCAAACCCAATGCATTTCTTCGAGTGGAATCCTGCCTAGCATTTTCAAAGCAAGGGACCCTAAAAGAAAGCTATCAGAAGTTGGAAGGGCTACCCTCTTCTTTCTCTGCAACCCATCAGTCCTTTTCTGTGCCACGTTCAGTGCTGGCTGGGGACAGCTGCTAATCCCGGCATGTGCAGTGAGGGATGTGCTACCAGTTCCTCCTCCAGGGGTGACGCTCTTTGTCTACAGAAACTTACTTACAGCTCGATCCAGTAAAGTGTGCTCCGTCGGAGCGCACTGTCACCCTGCTCTGGACGCGTGTTTTCCCTTACCCCTTATTCAGTAAGGGGAGGAAAACACGCGGCCCACCCGCGGCACCTAATAGCGCCCTCAACATGCAAATGCATGTTGATGGCCCTATTAGGTATTCCTGAGCGATCCAGTAAGTAAAATGTGCAGCCAAGCCGCACATTTTACTCTAAGAAATTAGCGCCGCCCAAAGGTCGGCGCTAATTTCTTCCGGCGCCAGGGAAGTGCACAGAAAAGCAGTAAAAACTGCTTTTCTGTGCACCCTCCGACTTAATATCATAGCGATATTAAGTTGGAGGTCCCCAAAAGTAAAAAAAAAGTAAAAAAAAAAATAAAAAAATTTTGAATTCGGCCCGCGGCTGTCGGGCCGAAAACCGGACGCTCAATTTTGCCGGCGTCCGGTTTCCGAGCCCGTGGCTGTCAGCGGGCTCGAGAACCGACGCCGGCAAAATTGAGCGTCGGCTGTCAAACCCGCTGACAGCCGCCGCTCCAGGCCAAAAGGAGGCGCTAGGGACGCGCTAGTGTCCCTAGCGCCTCTTTTTCCTTGTTTGCACCGCGTCGCCTAATTTAAATACTGGATCGCGCGCACCGGCGAGGGGCCGGTGCGCGCGCCGGGAGAGCGGGCGTTAGTCCGCTCTCCCACGGACTTTACTGGATCGAGCTGTTAACTAGGGGTTTCCGAAACCACTGCTGCCCTTGAGCACATTCACCTGAGTTACTATTCTCTGCCCTGCTTTTAAAGACATATTTCTTTGCAGTTCTTTTTATATTTATGTCACAACTTCGCTACAGATCCCTTAATTCGTAGTCTCTGAGGCACCATTATCCTCTTAATTGCTATGTCTGGGAATACAGTAGTTCTTTCTGGCAGAAGGATCATTTCGACAGGAAGGGAAGACAGAGAAAAAGTGTATTCCCTTTTACGTTTTGTTAAGATTTTTTTTTTTTTGTGAAACTGTAAAACTGCTGAGCCAGCTCCTCTGGTCCCAGCAGCCTGGCCTCTCCTGGAATTCTCAGAGGAAACGGCTAATGTTACAAGCGTTAAGTGAGGTTTCTAAGAGGACACAGGGCTTCAGATTGTTTAGATTGGAAGCAGCCGGACAGCCTTCCAGCATCACCCGCTGCTTGCCAGAAGAGCAGGCGCTTGGCACTGGAGTGACCTGACAGTGCCTCTTAGGGAAAGCAAGCGAGCCAGCAGGGAACTCTGGGTGGAAAGTGCACAGGGAGGAAAGGAAACAAGGGGGGGGGGGGGGGGGGTTGGAAAAAGTGTGGTGAATGATTATTCTGGTCCTGTTTTTTGTTTTTTTTTTTAAACCAGGGATTGCAGCCTAGCTTGTTGTGGTTTAGGGGAGTTTCTTTATTATTAAAAGGATTTGCGTTTTCTCTTGTTTTCCAGCATCCTCCACTACACATTTGATTTGATTTCCAACCCTTAGCTGGACCTATCGCTGTCCTAGCCCCCACGCCCTGCTGCACTCAACTGGACCTGCATGCAACCCGATTGCAAAGCTTGCATTTTCAGAAGTAGCCATGGGGAGAGTAGGAGACAATGGATTTGGCGTTATGGAGCCCTTATTTGGAGCTTTCAGTCCTCTCCAAACTCCTTCACCTGCTCCCAGTATAAAACCAGGAACTACTGCTGGCCCCTGCAGACAAGACAGATGCATACAGAGACCATGACTCCTAACCCAGTCCCTGGTCCCAACAATGCTCATCTAATTCTGCTCTTGGGTTTTCCTGGCAGACAATACCACCACTTTGGTCACAGCCAAGGCTCTCTGTACCTCAGAAACAACCTCCAAAGGCAGCTAATCCATGAGCAATGCTAGGATATGTAAAGGGTACATCATAAGATTCACTGATGATAGTAACAGATAGGCCGATACAACAAAGCTGCGCGGAAAACGGGTGCTCAGTGTTGAGCGCCGCTTTAATGACATGCGTGCCCAACCACCTCTCCTGGGCATGCGATAGAATATTTAGATGAGGGGTCACGCTGCCAAGGAGGCTCTAGGGACAAATGTGTGCCCCTAGCACCTCCAGTTGGCAGTGGGTGCCCAGGACAGGTGCCTGTCAGGTGGCTGTCAGTGGGTTAGGAAAACAAACACTCGTTATTTGAGTGTCCCTTTTTCTAACCTGACATTTTTTGTAAACCTTTTGGTTGCTCTGACTTAACATCACCACGATATTAATTTGAAGGATGTACAGAAAAGCAGTATTTTCTGCTTTTCTTTACACTTTTTTTGGCTGCTCAGAAATTAGTGCCTTCTTTGGGTAGCACTAATTTTTGAGCATAAAAATGTATGGGTTGGGCGCACATTATTATTTTGGATCTGGGGAGAATAGCTAATACCCTCATCACATGCATTTGCATGTGATGAATGCTATTAGTTTTGTGGAGAGGTTGGAAGCACATTTTGGACATGCTAATCCCCTTAGGGCCGGATTTTAAAAGCCCTAACCCGTAAATCCAGAGGATTTACGGGCATGGGGGGGGGGGGGGGGGGGGGTTATGCGCACCGGGCCTATTTTATAAAGGCCCGGCGATGCGCGTAAAGCCCCGGGATGCGTCTAATTCCCAGGGGTTTACAAAAGAGGCGGTGCGGGGGCGGGGTGGAGGTAGGGGCCAGAGGCCTCCGGCACAGCGGCCATTTGCTGCTGTGTTGGAGGATCGCGTGCCAGCAGGCTGCCGGCGCGCGCAACTTGGCGCAAAAGGTAAGAAAAGAATTGGGGGGGTTAGGATAGGGCTAAGGGTCGGGAGGGTTAGAGGAAGGGGTGGGGAGGTTAGTTTAGGGGGAAGGGAATGGGGGAAGGCTGCGGGCATTGGCGTGTGCAAGGTGCACTAGTGTGCATCCCCTTGCGCGCGCCGACCCCCAATTTTATAACATGGGTGCGCCTGCGCGCGCACCCATGTTATAAAAGCCAGATAAACCAAATTGTCCCTTTCAGTCTACCCAGTTGAATTTCTTCCATTTTGGAGAAATGAACGTATACATTTTTATATGCAACCCAACAACCCCCACTCTCCTCCCCCCTATTTACACACACACACACACACACACACACACACACACACGCATTTTGCTTAACCTCTCAACCCTTTTCCAACCTCTGCCCATCATATCTGTTCCAAGCATTGCCCAGATTCTGTTAGACATGCCAGCTTACACCTCTACTGGCAGGCCATGTCAAACTTTGTCATCTCCAGCTTTGCTACGCACAGCTCAATCTTTCATCCAACATCCAGACTCCCTTTCATGTTTTTTTTTACCATTTTGGAATGATCCCCACAGCCACAAAAATTAGTGAGGCTATTGTACAAAGTGTCCAGCCTCCCCGTGTTCTCAGAAGCCTGGGCTTTAATCATGGTGCCTGTACGCAGGTTTCCCCAGCTTTCTTGAAAGCCTGATGCAACTGTACCACTGCTGTTAGGGTCGTAGCCATCGCTCTGTGAAGGCTATCCAAACACTTTCTTGGAAGTCTGATGCACTCATACTATTGCTTTTTAGGGTTATAACTGCTGCCCCATGCCTATTTATACTTTCAACACTGTATAAAACTTTCCAAACACAAGGCTCTCCCCCCCTCACAAAAAAAACCCAAAAAGAAATCTTTTCAATTTGAGCTCTTCTTATTGTCTTTACCAAACATGAGAATAGTTCCTAATTTGGATACATGAAACTTTTTTGCCTTCCAAAATTAAAAATGCAACTAAACCTTTAATACCCTCCATCATCTGCACTATAAAGCAGATTGCATGGACTGGCTGGCACACCTCGCCTGTTTCACTATCCTCTTTTTGCCCCAGTTATATGTAGTACAGGAAGACCGCTACCCTGCAGGGCACCAGCGCAGCCTTTCCATGTGGCACTTTCTAAAAGAAAAATGCTTTCACACTGAGCAACGCATACAGTGTTCACGAATGTTTTACATACACACACACAGGCCAAATAACATTCATCCCTCTGTCATAGCAGGCATGCCATGTTTGTCCCGAGACCGAGCAATGCATAAAATCTCCAGTCAGATACACTCTCCCATCTTTCCTAGCTGCCCTCTCCTCCCCCCCGCCCTCCCTGCTAACAGCCAGCCACACCAAAGGATTAAAAGAAATAGACCAGACCGTGACTCTAATTCCAATCGAATACAGCTGAGGAATAAGTTCTACTGTGGCAGCAATTTACAATAAAAAAAAAACCAACAACCCTGCAGTATAAAGCAGATTTCTGTTTACAAAGTATGGAGCTTTTCATTTATGCATGGAGCACATGGCTGCAGCTGCTACAGAACTGGAGATCTCTCCGAGTCCCTCTTAGGCACTGTTATTAGAACACCCCCCCCTCCCCTGAGACATTCTTTAAATATATTTGATTATTGCCACTATTATTATTATTATTATTATTATTATTAATAATAAAAACATGTATATTTCAGTCCATTAGAGATAGTTGTGCAGCCTGTGTGGGCTCTCTGTATGCTGGGTTATGCAATCATTCCCAGCTCTTAATAATAGATCATTTCTATTTAGTCTGCATAAGGAGAGTCCATTTTCATGAAGTACAAAGTAGAACAAAACCATGGTCCGCATGGTAGAGTTTTTCTCCTCTCATTGAGTGGGAGGAGAAGGTTTTGCTAATTCACAAATGACAAAGTGAAGAATAGTTCTGGAGACCTCCCCCCCCCGGAAAGTGAACATTGAGAATAAATCCCACTTCTTCTAATGGGCTACTATTATGTATTTTCTTCATACGGTATGTAAACAAGTCGTTTTAGTTAATGAAATTAAAGCATGTTTCTACTCCCACTTTATAGGATCATATAAATCTGGCAGAGCCATAGCTAAGCCTGTAGCCGGTATGGCCTTGACCATAAGTGCCATCCACCAGGGGCCACCATTGCTAGTTCTCACAATTTGGCTGAAAAGCTATCACCCTTCCACCCTCTTCAGCTCTGCCGCTGGCGGGAGAAGAAGAACTGCTCTGCCTGTTCTTGGTGTCCCCATCCCCCTTCCCTCAGGGCCATCCTTGAAAGGGAGAGGGGGGGGTGTCAAATCAGGACAAAACGCACCAATATGTCCACGCAGCTCAGAGGCAGTATCTTCTCCTGCTTCCCTCTTCCCTTCGGCAGTGAAGAGCAGCGGGGCAGCAGTGCCAGAATAAAAAGCACCCACCCCCTCCACCCCTCATCCCCTCAGCTGTGAGGAGCAGCATGGCCCATGGGACCGCGTGATGCATCAGCCTCCTCTTCCTCTTCCCCCTCTGCCCCCAGCAATGAACAGCAGCGCAACCTACAGGGCCGCAAGAAAAAGCATTGGCCTCCCCTCCCCCGCCTCCTCCATTCTTGCAGTCAGGAGCAGGAACTACTGCATGGCCCAGAGGCGAGATGAAAGAGGAAGAGTGTGGTGGGCCCTGGAGGCTGAAAGAAGAGGCTGCTGTTGCTGCCTCTTGTGCTTCCCGAGGGGGAAGCAAGTGAAAGAGAGAGAGAGAGAGAGTGTGTGTGTGTATGATTCAGCATATGAGAGAGTGAACGAGCATATATGTGTGTATGAGCAAGTGAGAGAAAAAGCATTGTGAGAGAGAGAGCATTTGTGTGTGTGTGGGTGGGAGAGTGTGTGGGGAAAGTTTGTGAGCAACAAACCCCTCCCTTCCTGCTCGCTGAAAATCTGACAATCTCAGGGTGTTTGGAAATTTAAAGTTTCCAGGTATAGAAAACATGAGATTTTTTTTTTAATCCTTATTAGTTGTATTAGGTGTATCTGCTGTTTTGAAGTTTTTATTGGCATTTGAAAATGTTTTATTTGAGTTTTTAAGTATTGCATGTTCAGATTGTTAGCTGTTTTGAAATATGTATTCTTTTTATTAGTATGGTTTTACTACTATGATTTAAGTTTATATTGTGTGCTGAGATACAACATCATAAACATAATCCAATATGCAGTGGTTCCTTATGCACATCAGGCAAAAAGAAGAAATACAAATCATAAGCTTTTTACATTTTTAGCCCTTTCCCCGAAATTGTAGCAGGAAACAAACTGACAATGTTAAAAATCCAACACCTCCTTCCCCTCCTCCCTACCCCATCCCTTCTCCTCCCCCCCCCCCCCCTCTATAAGTAACATAGGTCACACATGGTCAACACTTCATAAATATAAAACAAACTTTATAGAGAAACAAAACAAAAAAAACCCATAAAAGTAATTAAGTACTAGACTTCGGGCTCTTGCTGGTAAACTCTGAATATATCTGTTTCAAATAGTCAAAAAAACAAAACAACAACACCTTTGCAAAACCTCAGAGGCAGTGGCCATATTCTCCGTCTGCATGGTCCTATGTAACAAATTATGCCATTGCTAGAATGAAGGCAGAGAGGCCACTGACCAGACAGATAATATAATCTTCTTCACTAACATATAAACTTTTCTGATCAATAATTTCTTTTCTTTCCCTTGTTTTGATACCCAAGGTAGAAACATCATTGAAAAGCACAACTTCAGGGCTGAGCATAAGAATTTTCCCTGACCCCCCTGGCCTCTCCCTCCCCCCAGTTCCCCTTTTTACCCTACATCTATTCAAGAACCATACTATGTTCGGAGATAGTCTGTAATACAGTTCTTTTCTCACTCGAGGTTTTCTTCTACACTGTTTTTTGATCAGCCCTTGTCATACGTTATAACCTGTTATACTTTGTTCTCTCATCTATGTTAAATTTTAATTGATTTGATTGAAGATACTTGTTATTTGTAATTTTTCCAATTTTGGTTCGATGTAAACCCGTGTGATAAGAAACTTCGTCTTGAACGTCGGTATAGTAAAAAGATGTAAATAAATAAATACATAAATACCTCCAAGGAAGCTGGCGATTTTCCTCCAAAATTCCTGAAATTGAAGACATAGCCAAAAAACATGAAAGAACCCAAAGCCACCCCACATTTTAGACAGTAGGTCCACTCAGCCATTCTCATCTTATATTTATTTATTTTATTTATTTTTAATTTTTATATACCGGAATTCCTGTATGCAATACAAATCATTCCGGTTTACAAGTAACGAAAAGGTTGCCCTGGTCTGGGAGGTTAGACCGGGGTTTTGTACATAGAACATTAAACATTGAACAATAACAATCAACCATTAAACATTATTACAAGGAACATTGAAGGTAAAAATAACATTTAGCAAATGGCAATTAACATTATTAGTGTTTTGGAATAGAATGTGTGTGTACAACTTTTTACAAGGAACTTTAGTAGTGAAGATAATCTGCAAATGTACTGTTATATAGTATGTAAATAATGACTGTTGAATAAACTTAACGAATAAGCAAGTACATATATGTAATTAAGTGCAAGGTGTTAATGTCAACCTGCAGTGGTTGGAACTGAGAGTCATGCTGAGGTGCCTATTTACCCTCTGGGAATTGAAAGGCTTGACTGAAGAGCCAGGTTTTTAACCGTTTTTTGAACTCTGGTAGACTAGGTTCGAGTCGTAGGACTGGTGGGAGCGCATTCCATTGGTGTGGTCCAGCAGTTGAGAGTGCTCTTTTTCTTAGAGTTGATTTGGTTGGAGCTGCGACTAATGTGCCTTTGTAGGCGCTTCTGATGGGTCTGGAGGGTAAGTGTAGACGTAGTTGAGTTTGTAGAGATACAGGTGCGATGTTATGAATTGCTTTATGAATAATAGTTAAGGTTTTATATAGGATTCTCTGCTTGATGGGTAGCCAGTGGAGGTTGCTCAAGATGGGGGTAATATGGTCTCTTCTATTAGTGTTAGTTAGGATTCTGGCTGCGGTGTTTTGTACCATCTGTAGAGGTTTGATGCTGTTGGCGGGGAGTCCAAGTAAGATTGAGTTGCAGTAATCAAGTGTATATGCCAGAGCCGAGGAAAAATAGGCCCTCCTTAAAAATGTAAACTATATGTTTCTCAATGTTTGATTTCCTGTCAGTTGTCTGATTCTCTTAAAGCATCATTATAAAACCCTGAGAGGTGGGACCTTGCCCAAAACTCTGTGCCGTGCAACTAACAAATCAGCACAAGAATCTTGCAGAGATGCCCTTTGAAAGGTTTTGTATAAAGCAGAGATTGTGACCTTCTCCAACTCCATAGAGAATTTTTTTTGTAATCTGAGATGCCTTCCTTAAAAAAAGCATGAGATGGATCAAGAGAGTGCACATAATGGAGAAATTACTTACCTTATAATTTTGTTTTCCTTAGTGTAGACAGATGGACTTAGGACCAGTGGGTTATGCTCCCCTGCCAGCAGATGGAGACAGAACAAGCTGATATCATAGTATACTCCTTCAGTATTCAGCCCACCAGTATTCTCTTTAAAAGCAACTGTGGACAGACTACCAAAAAACTTGATTAAAAAACCAAAAACATAATTGTACCCAACGAACAATAAACACTTAACTCAAGTAAAAACCTAGGAATCCCGTCTAGGGACTGGATCAACACTTAACAGTAATCCCTTGGATCCAGAGCCCCACAAGAGGAGAGGACTTTTGACACACTTATTTGGCAGCCGAGGGCAGGAAGCTGAGACTAACTGTCTACACTAAGGAAAATGAAATTATCAGGTAAGTAATTTCTCCATTTCCTAGCGTGTAGACAGATAGACTCAGGACCAGTGGAATGTACCAAAACTACTCCTGAACAGGGTGGGAGGTTGCCCATGGTCCAGTCAACACTGGACGTGCAAAGGCTGCATCCTCCTGGGCCTTAACATCTAGACGATAAAACCTGGAAAAAATATGTAAGGAGGACCTCGTCACAGCTTGGCAGATATCAACGGGAGACAACAATCTAAACTCCGCCCATGATACTTTCTGAGACCTAGTGGAATGAGCCCAAACCTGAGTAGGCAACGGCTTTTCAGCATCTACATACATGGCCATGACCATCTCCTTAATCCAGTGAGCTACTGAAGCCCACAAAGCTGGAGTGCCCTGCTTACTTCAGCCTTGGAGGACAAACAGGCAATCCATCTTCTGGAAAGGTTCAGAAACCTCCAGACAATGAACAACAAGTCTCCTGACATCCAAGGGGCACAGAAGGCAATACTCCTCTGTATTCCTGACCTTATCCAGGGACAGCAAGGTAATGGACTGGTTCAAATGAAATTCTGAGACCACTTTGGGCAAGAAGGATGGAACAGTAAGCAGCTGTAATGCCCCTGGAGTTACCTGAAGGAACAGGTCCTGGCAAGGCAAGGCCTGCAGCTCAGAAATTTGACATGCAGAACATATAACCACCAGGAACACTGTCTTCAAGTTCAATAATCACAAAGTGTCAGAATATAGGGCCCACCAAAAACTCCAGTACCAAGTTATGACTCTACAATGGAACCGGTAACCTCAAGGGAGGCCTACAATGCTTCATTCCCTTCAAACAATGGACCACATCAGGCTGAGACAACAAGGAATCACCATTCACTGGGCTCTGAAACAGGCAAGACCCACAACCTGCACCTTCAAGGAATTGAGGGTTTATTCAACCCATCCTGCAAAATGTCCAGAATGAGTAGTGTCTTAACTGAAAGAGGAATAACACCACACTCCTCACACCAGGCCTCAAATACTGTCCAAACCCGCACATAGGCTAAGGAAGTGAAAATCTTTTGAGCATGGAGTAAGGTGGCAATCACCATAGAAGAATATCCACACTTCAACAGGCAAGACCTCTCAAGGCCCAAACCATAAGACAGAACCAAGTCGAATCCTTGTGAAGAACTAGTCTCTGCTGCAACAGATACATGCGTGATGGAAGATGAAGAGGAGACTCGACCAGAAGTCTTTACAGATCTGCATACCACAGACACTTGGGCCAGTGCAGTGCTACCAGGCCACCTGTAGCCTTCAATTTTGCAAATTATCCAGCCCAGCAAGATCCATGGAGGGAAGGCATAAAGTAACCTGTCTTCCAGCCAGAACTGTACTAGATCATCTATGCCCAGGGACCATAGATCTCTCCTGTGACTGGAGAATCTAGGAACTTTCACATTGTGAGAAGTCGCCAGCAGGTCTAGGAACGGAAGGCCCTAGCGATCCACAATTAGCTGAAACACTTTGGCTGACAACCCCCATTCTCCTGGTTTCAGATTCTCTCTGCTGAGAAAGTCTGATCTTACATTGTCTTCTTCTGCAATGTAAGAAGCCGAGATCATCTGTAGATGTCCTTCCGCCCATTCCATATGTAGGTCTATTTCCTGCAACACTTGCTGGCTCTTGGTTCCTCCCTGGTGATTGATGTAGGTCACCATCATCACATTGTCTGATATCACTTGGACCACTTGATCCTGTAGCCTATGACTGAACCTCAAGCATGCCAACCGGATCCCCCGGGCTTCCAGGTGATTGATGCTCCAGAGGGACTCTTTGGCATTCCAACATCCTTGGGCCATCAGCTCCTGACAGTGAGTTGCCACTGATGAAATTTGTTCCTATCGAAGTTGAATAAGGGAAGAACATTTAGCCTCTTAGAGAGACCCTATATTATTAGTTAGTTTTACCTTTAGATACATGAAATCCTCTTCAACCCAATACAACCAAAACCCATATACCCACTGAATCCAAGTTTCCTCAAGGAATGCTGATGTTTTTGACGTGTCCATATTCAATTTATAACCAGAAAACTATTCAAACCGGGTGAAAATTTCAAGCTATATGTAAAATCCGAATAAGGGACAGAGGAGCCAAGAGCTGAGAGTCTGAGATACTTCTCTTCCAGAGATATCCAGTCCCAAGAGCACATGGCTGGATCACCCTCCTAAGAGACTGAGGTAAGTAATCTAAACTTTGCACAGAGAGTATCTTAGCAGAGGAGGGATATTTATTTCCTTGCCTTTTGCCACAAATTCAGTATCTCATCTTAACTACTTCAACCTTTTGGTTGAAGTCAAGCATAAACCCTTGCTCAGCCATACAAGATAGGGAGGAAAAGAGAAGCTGATGGACTGTGGTATTTCTGAAAAAAACTGAAATCTGGCCTGCTTTCTGTTTAGTATCAAGTAAACCATTTGGGGAAGCTCCCCATGAGAGAAGCCTTTCAAATATGGCACTGCTCAACTATTTGATTTGCCATCTAGCCAGCTCCACCATCAAAAAGGACTTCAACAATTTTTTTTATTGTTTTTTTCCACACAATTTTATGTTTGGTGACATTGGGTTGGATCTGTTCCCCCCACCCAATTTTTTGAGTACTCAGGGGTAAAGACAATTTTTGAAAGCTGTGTGCTTCACTGTTCCCCCCCTCCCCCCCCCCCCCCCCACACACACACACCCACCAACCTTTCTCTATTAGTATTCCTTCTTTGTTTTTAGGGGTTTTTTTTACTATCCATGTGAGTATGTTGGTTGCCCTGGCTAACAGGCCATACCCAGAATTAATTTTGCATTGTTTGTTTTAAAATAAGAAAACTATAAGTTTATTTTATACTTTACTACTGTACTTTTCCCATTTAACGTTCTGGTTGGATTTACAATACTTACAATACTAGTAAAGGGTTAATTACTATTTATTCTGGTGTGATGATTTTATCTGATCTGTGGTACCAAAAGTGAGAGGTTGTTTGGGAAGGGCACAGAATTGTTTTGAGGTGACTGGAACCCTTTCTCATCCCCCACTCAGGCAACTAACTCAAAAGATAAATCATATTAGTGACTATAATTTATCAGATGGCACTTCCCAACCCAAGCATGGATAATTCATAGTTTAAACCAAGGTGTGTGTGAGTGGGGGGGGGGGGGGGAGAAGCACACTAGCATAACCTTCTTCCATGTTATTGGGGCATTTAACTTTGCCAAGTTCTCAGAACTAAATCTGGGAAAATGTACATGGGTCATAAAAGAAGTACACTACTCCAGATCATCCCCTAGGGCAGTATAAACGTCCTTATATTCTCCAAGATGTGAAGCATGCCTAGACTAAAATTGCACAAGCATCCCTTATGGTTCCTCAGTGCAACAATATGCTTAGGGTCACTAATATTCCTAATCAGACTAGACATCATTTTATCCGGCTTATCCCAAAAATGATACAATTTGAAATGAAAATATCTCATGCTCTTGTCAGCCATATGATAAATCAAAGAATTTATGGCTACTTGAGTACCCACAAATTCTTCTCACGCAGACTTGGACCTTGTCCGTGTTAGATTTCTCTTATCCCTTGTCAAACTATTTTTCCAGCCTTAGAAGTGTGGCATCTAAATCCCTCTTACTAATAGAATAAGTTAATATATTGCCTCTCAAGACCACTTTGGCTGTCTTCAAGAAGAGAATAGGATCTCCAAGATGCCATTTTTATTGTCCAAGAAAGGGTCCCACTTTTGCATGAGAAATTCTGAAAATCCCTTATCCCTCAGAAGATATGTTGTAGTGGGTTCCAACCCCAATTAACAATAATCCATATCAGGGCATGATCAGAGATTGTGATCTTTTCTACCTCTGCTCTATGATCCTAGAAAAACATCCTGAGGGTACCAAAAGGTTATCAATTCTGGAGAGAGTGGATTGAGCTCAGGATAAATATGAAAAATCCTTTTTGAATGGATGCAACACCCTCCAAGCATCCAACAACTGAAGGGAGTCCAATAAAAAACAAATGCCCTTCTTCGGGAAGCATCTCTGTGATTGAAGACCAGATGATCTATCCAGTGCTGGACTGTGTACACAACTGAAATCTCCCCCTAGAAACACAGTATTGGGATCGTATCATATTAACTTTTTCAGGATACTGAAAAAGAAAGAATGATCATAAATATTGAGAGCATATTTATTTATTTATTTAGCGCTTTTCTATACCGGCATTCAAGATAAGTATCACATTATGCTGGTTTACATTTAACAGGGGGTGTAAAATATAAATAAATTAATTAATTAAAAAACCTGTAACAAGTGAAAAGAGAAAATTCTGAAGTTACATTAAAACAGGGGAGTTCAAAACTGGGAAGAGGAAAGTCTAAAGGAATTTAACAGAGAGAGCAATTATTTACAATGTTCTAGGAATACAGTATGTTACACAAAATAATAGACTGGTCATGTATTTTTGCTTCCAAAAGCAAAAAGCGACCCAGGGGATCCCTGATCACGTTTGACACCTCCAATGGAAGTGCCTTATGTGTGAGAAGGGCTACACCAGCTCTCTTCGTGGATGCCAAGGTAAACCAGATCTCCCCCAAACACCATATCTTCAGTGTTAGTTTCCTACAAAAATGAATTCCTGTCTTTCTCTTCCTTAAGATTTTTTGCTTTTTAATAGGAGAGTTGATTCCTCCAATATTCTGTGAGATTATCTTAACACTTGCTTGTGTCACTCCACTTCATCAAGAAAAGTATTCACCAGCACAAAAATACTACTCATTTCAAACCAGTTCCTGGTGCTAGCCCCCCAGCCTAGACTCCCACTATTCATAAATAGTATGTGACCCAGAATCCCAGTAATCAAGAATAGTAATAAAACTACATCTCGCTAGAATCCCTCTCCCTCCAACCCCACCACTCACCCCCTATTAACTCTACAACTCCTTCTATTTCCCCTTACACCTCCCCCCACCCTCTTAGCCAACCACCTATCTTATATCTATTTCCCTTCATATAGGGAATGAGGCACAAACAATACACATGGGTGCCAGCCCTCCAATTCCCTCCACATCACCCCCAAAGTGGACACTGACCCCACTTTTGTCATTTAGATCTCACCCTCACAGTGTAAGGGCCTTACTAAAACAAGCTGAAAATGACCTGGGACCATCTCGCTTTCTGTGAAAACAAAACATGCAGGTTAAATAACAGAACAATGACTCAGAGAAGCAGTTTTGTCTCTGGGGCTCAAACAATTCATAAATTAAGTTTGTTAGCCCCCTTTCAAGAGTTATCTCAAAAAGCAAACATTGCAGACTGTCACCAAAGCCATTCTGTTGAAAGATGTCATCCACTTTGAGATGATATCAGCGTGCTCCGCACATCACAGAAGTCCAGTTAAGATTCCAATATATCGCTTAAGGAGCACGAACATACGATTTGCAGGATCATCCAATTCAACAATGAAACATAATCAGATAAAATATCCAAAACCAGAACATGGTAGCTTAGTTGGGATCCAATAATGGGAGCACTCCGGAAACTGCCAGTATTGTAAAATTATAGGAAAAAGAGCAAACGAGTGTGTTCAGTCAGAACTCAAAGCATGCTCTGCTTTCACCTCTGATTTTTCAATTGCAGTCATGAACTTCTCAGCTTCTGGCTCCGAGGTAAACCACTGTGTTGCTCCATCCCAAGTGGTGCTTAACTTTGCTGGGTAAAATAGATTGCAACAGACCTTGAGAGCATTCAATATTGCGCACAGAGGAACAAATTCTCTATGTTGAGCTTCCAATTTGGCAGAGTAATCCTGCAATTCTAGCCCTGTTTTGTTATTATATTTCAGCTCCTTACTTCCTCGAACCACATGTAGTATTGATTTTTTTAACAAAATTCAGCATGCGGGTGACCACCACACACAGCCTTCCCGTGGCCTCTCTCCATGGGTCAAGTCTGTGCATGTGCTCGGTGCAGAAGCGATTAATAACCCCTTCAAGGCTCAGTTACTGCGGTATCCAGGTCTCTATAAAGCACCGGAGTTTGCTGTCAAGCAAAGAGTCAGGCAGCCCCACAATCCGGAAGTTATTTTGCCGTGATCTATTTTCTATATCCTCCATCTTCTCCTCTAACTTCAGGATTGTAGGTTGCAGAGAAGTTAAAGCTCCCAGATGGAAAATATTCAGACTAATTTAATTAAATCAGAAAGTATAGCGGAGAAAAAATTTGAGAATATTGAGAACTCTCTCCGATACCTGAATCTTTGGATTGTTAATTTCCCTGTAATGAAGAAAATGCCTCCGGTGGATATATTTAAGATATATATGTTGGAATGTCTTAAAATTCCCAAGGAAATGACAACTGTGGTCACTAAAGCATTCTTTATAACTAGGAAATCTATGATTTCATCAGGAGGAGAAACACAGGAACAACAATCAATGAATATTTCTGAAATGCTGGAGATGTCGATACAAACAGAAATTCAAACAAGGGGAACATTACTAGTCTCATTTGCATTTCAATATGATAGGAATCTTGTGTTTAAATTTTTTTTTAGAAGTAGGATGTGTTCAATTCCATGGGCAACAAATCTGGATTTATCCAGACATAGTTCGCTCTACACAAGAGCGTAGGAAGAAGTTCCTATTAATGAGACCAGAAATGATAAATCATGGGGCTAGTATGTGCTAAGGTATCCATGTAAATGCCTATTACAAGTTCAAGAAGAAAAATATGTGTTTCTAGAGCCGGAACAACTAAGGGATGTTTTGGATGGGAAGGGTTGAAGTGTGATACTAGGAAAGTGTAGGGGGAAGAGCACCTTATGTGATGGTGGATTCTTACTTGAATTGTCTGAAAATGAGCTCCTTTATTTTACTTTAATATATACATCTTGGCTTCATTATTTCCTTAAGTAATTAGAGATCTGGTTTGAAATGTGAAGATATGTTTATTTTCATGCTTATGGAGAAATGTCCTGTAGGATCTCTATTCTTTGATATATGATTGTAATATATCTGAAACTGCAAAATAACAAATTAAAAAAAAAAAATTTAAAGTGCTTTTCTGCACTATTGTTTAAATGGTAAAGTTTATTATAATTACACCCCTGTTTCTTGTGAACCAGCATGATGGGACCACCATCTTGAATGTTGGTATATAAAAAAGTTAAATAAATAAATAAAAAAAAAATAAAGCTTCCCCACTGCTCCATTGGTTGTCATGCATACTCGATACTCTCTGCTCACAATCCGTGATATGACAATTAAAGACCTCCATCCATAGTACACTTTGCTTCCATTGGTTTGTTATACATTTTATCAAATTTAGAGTCAAAGGCCTGATCTACCGCAGCTGTAAGCTGAAGGACCATTGCATGGTCTAATGGGCCGAGTCAGTGATCAGGTCAGCTGTCGCCAACTTGGGGTCACGAATCCGTACCTTTTCTTTTTCTTTTTCCCAGCTCTGGTGGACAGACATAGCACGGCTGCGAGAGAAGAAAACAAGCTTCATAACATCTGAGCTACTTAAATTTAGATATTATTTGCTTCAAAGGGGCCGATGAAGGGGGATGAGACTGGGCAGCTCCAAAGCAAGAGACGTGCATACATGTTTCTGTAATAACAAATGTTACTCTTTAGTGATGGATGGCACATATCCTGAAGGGCCAGAAATAATTTCTTTATGTGGGCTAGCTCATCTGTTTTGTCCCCAACTTTTCTTTCTCGAGGAGGGGGGCTGGGGATTTTGTCTGTGGGGTGAAGGCTATCCTTCTTTTCCCAGGCAGTAGTGTTTTCCCTGTGTGGGTGTGTTATCATAGCTCTTTGGGGGCAGGTAGACTGACAAACCAGGCAGGACTCACTGGGTGGGTGTTCAAATTATAGTTTACTGTAATTCCTTGTAATAGAATCAATGGATGCAAAACATGAAGTGTCCAGTTACTTCCAGTGGTCCCAGATTTACATGAGACAGGGTTTGTTTGAGTACTCTCTGAGTCTGTGGAAATGTCCCTCCAGGCAGGGGCTTGGAACAGGGGTATCCTCCATGGAAAGGAAAGATGATTATCCCAAGGAGGCTGGGGAAATCCTAACAGTGACCGGATCCCTTTCCACAGTACCCGAGGTCCACGTGGAATCTTGACTTCACCTGGCAGTGTCCTGTGTCCCAGGGTGCAAACTCCGGATGGGGTCTCCTGATGCTTCTCCTGTGATGATTCTTCTTCAAAAGACAAGCTTGGCTCCCATGAGGGAAGGCCTACACTGGAGTCAGTCACTAAAAGTCTCCAGCTCAGGGGAAAAGAAGGGGAAGGAAAAATCTCCCTTTCCCCAAGAATGGAAAAAATACAACTTACAAATATAAATTAGGATCTCTTCCCACTCTGGGTACCGCAACCTCTCCTCATGTTAGTCCCTCCTGACCACCCTGGGCAGGGGATTCAGCCTGCCAGGTACAGAACAGATCAAAAAGGTGGAGATCAGGAAAAACAGGAAAATTCTCCTAATGTGCTTTTTCCTCCAAGCCCTATTACAGGAACTGGCAAGGCATGTGACTCTCCTCCTTTTGGTCAGACTGGGGGCCTAAGCACATGTGAAGCCCAACCTTCCCTTCTGAAAGTAAAACTACATCTGCCCCCTACTCCAAGGGCTCACCTCTTCTTGTGGTCTAGGACATCATCATCCATAGGCAGCTTTTGGGGGAGGGCTCACGCAGGAACGCTGTCTCCATTTAAACTGACATACATCCTAAGGCTGGGAGCTAGGGTCAATTAGTGGTTGACCAAAGGTCTGGCCACACAACAATATCCAAATCCACCTCCACCATGAGGGCCTGCAGATCTGGAATTTATTGCCCAGACTACAAGCATTTGTGCTCATAGCTTTCCAGCTTTTCTCACTCAGTCTGATGTGCTTCCTGGACACTTTTTCTGCTCTGTTGAGCTGATCTTTGTTAATTTCTCCACCCACTTCTTGTATTTGTCTGAGGTGACTTTCCAACTTCCTTCTGCAACCCGGTCCTCTAATTTAGTTTTCCTTATGACATATGATTTGAATTTCTCACTTAGAATCTCTTCTCCTGCCACGGACAGATGTAAGCCATCTTTATTATAAAGCCTTTTCCTTCTCCATACATGGCCCCAGTCCCCAATATATCCCAAACTTTCTTCCTTATACCAGGTTTTGAGCCATGCATTGAAGATGAATTTAAGCTAAGCCTTTCCTTCCCCTTTCCTTGAACAGGTATCACTTCTGAAAAGGCAGTAGTTTTTGCCGTATGCCCAATCTGCTTCTCCAGAATCTGGAAAAAATCCCTCTGTATTGTTTGGCTGCTGCTTTTAGCAAGGTCATTGGTCTCCAGATGGATGATAGCATTGATTTTAGAGTCCTTCTTTCTTCTTTAATTTCATTGACTGTGAGTATCCTGGAAGGCATTTAATTATTTTGTTCCCCTCAAAATGAGACCCCAAATTAGTGCCTCTAATGACTGAGTCTCCCAGCACAAGGATAATTCGTTTTGTTAATTTGTCCTAATATGGAACACCTTAAAGATAATAAAGATTTGCAAAGTACCTTGTTATCAATTATTGTACTTATGTATCCTAGCAAGATTATATTAGAAGAGCAAGCTCAGTAGTGGGTTGGTAGAGGGGTAGGGAGGGAGGATGGATGGGCTGGCGGGCAGACTTTTAATGGTAGAGATTATCAGCAAATAGAACTTTTCCTTGACTTGCATTTATTTGATAGAGACTAACTGATTGATTTGTCAGCATTCTGTGATCATGTGCTAAAATTTCTCCAAGTACAATTGTTACAATGCTGCTCGCTGAGCCCATCCCTCGAGCAGCCTCTTACTCACCTCGGCCCACGCCGCTGCCTTTTCTCAGCCTAGGCCACTCTGGATCACTGCTGCCACTCCTCTTTGCAGCCCTGGTGCCGCCGCCGGGATGCCTCTTCATGCGGCCCTGGTGCTGCTCCATTGCTCCTTTATGCAACAGGGACGCCGCTGCCTGCTCCTGCATCCCTGGGCCCTGCAAAGGCGTGCATGCCTCAGCTCACTATTTAAAGGGCCAGTGGTGGGAAAAGTTCCACAGTCCCAATGATGACATCATCAGTCTGCTCCTCATCCAGCCCTATAAAAGGGCTGCTTTCACTCCTCGGGGCCTTCAAATTGGACTTCACAGTGGTCTGTGGTCTTCCTTCCGGTCAAGGCCCTCCGTGGTCTTCTTCTGTCTTGATGGCTTTGTTAGATGTTCATAGTCTCCTTTGTCCTGATGTTCCTGGTCCTGTTCCTGGTCCTGTTCTTCATTGGAGCTCCTTCCTTGTCTCTTTGGCGTCCTGACATTCCATGTCCTGATGTTCCAATGTTTCATGTCCTGAAGTTCCTGATGTTCCGTGTTCCAGTCCTGGTCCTGATGTCCTCGTCTCCGGCTCTTCGTCCTGCTTCCAGGTTCCCTGCTTGTCCACCTTTCCTGGCGTGCCACCATGGTGGTCCGTGACCAGCCCATGGGGGCTGTGTAGGGTGCTTAGTGGCACAAGGCCTGTCTTCATGACTTCAGCGCAAGTCTCCGGAAGGCCCTTGCTTTTAACGCTGAGGTCTGTTCCTGAATCCTGAATCCGAGTTTTGAATCCTGAGTCTTGAATCCTGAGTCTTGAATCCTGTTCCTAGTCTTCAGAGTACCTTGTGCCTGCTTCCATCTATGCTCAAGACTCAAGCCAGAACTTGCTCCGCTTCAGCATGGTCTGCGACCAGCCACGGGCTGCTGTGTAGGGTGCACCTCGGTGCAGGCCTCTCCTGAATCTTCAACATGTTTCTGGTTCCAAGTCTTCACTTTCTTGCCTGGAGTCTGTTTAGCTTTTGGCGTGGTCCTCGACCAGCCATGGGTGGCTGTGTAGGGCACTCTGCGGTGCAGTGCTCACCCTGTACTAGGGCCTGAATCCTGAATCTTCGCCTGAGTCTTCCAAGTATCCTGGATCCTTGTCAAAGTCTTCCAAGTTCCACATAATCTTGTCCGAGTCTTCCAAGTATCCTGAAGCCTCATCTGAGTCTTCCAAATTCCTTGAGTCCTTGTCCAAGTTTTCTAAGTATCCTGAAACCTCATCTGAGTCTTCCAAGTTTCATGTATCCTCATCTGAGTCTTCCGAGTTTCTGAGTTCTATGTCTCATCTGGTTCCTGCCCTCAGCCTCCTTCTGGCCTTATGCACTCGTTGTTCTCAAGCGGCGGGTCTGGAAGGGCTACCGAATGGCTACTCTTGAGACCAGCATTGCTTTGCTGGGTCTCACCGGTGCATGTACGTCCAGTGGAGAGACGAGCCTGCCTTGTTCCAGTTCCTGATGTTTCAAGTCTTGATCCTGGTCCAGCCTTGTTCCAGCTCCAGCCCGTGCCTGAACACTTTCACCGCCCACAGTGTGTGTCTTGGGGCTCTTCCCTGAGCCGCACCATACCCAAGGGCTCACAATCTCTCTGAGCAAGCGACTGCACCTGCACGCTCGCAACAACAATCAGCACATCTTATGGGGTAATATATGACAAGGTCCTGATGGCTGCTTTGTAGTATAGAGTGGGGTGAAAATGCAAGTAGTTATATTGTTTAGGAGTATCTGTGTTGAGAATGATTATGCAAAGGCTTGAGAAATTGATGTTGTCATAGTTAAACATATCACAATCCAACTGTATTTATTTATTCACCTATATCATAACCTTAATTAGTGCTACAAACTCATTGTAATATGTATTAAATGTGTCACTGTGATATTGGAGGTATAGTTGAGTAGGCATTCCATTGTTCATGTGTTGGGTGTTTCACTCATGAGCAATTGCATAGGGGTTGTGTTTTGTATTGTGTTGGTGTAGTTGATGCACATCAGCAGTTGTGCTGGAGTTATGTTTTGTCTCTCGTCATAGTAGTGCTGAAGTTAGAATGCATATTTATAGAAGCTTATTAGATTCAGAGATTTTGACCACAATTCCAAGCTAGGAACATAGGCTCTCAATTGCTGAATAGACCTCTGATGAGCCAGACATGTGCTCATACTGGGCAAGAATAAAGTTATAGCGGGAGCTTTGCTTTAATCAGTTCCTTCTGTGAGGGTACAGTGACTACCACATAGTCTACAGGAGACCTTGCCAGCAAAGAAAGAGCAGAAAAAAACTACTAATAATAATCTTGCACTCACCAATCTGAGGCTCCGGGGGAAATATAACTCTTAGGAAAATTCTTAGCTTTATATGCTAGGGCAGCCCTGTGCTAGGAAGTGTTAAATCCCATGCCAGTGGCTTTCTAAGTCCCTGCGGAGCCCTCTCAGGGTATCCAGGCAAGGGAGGTGCTTTCTTTTGAAACAAAATAGGAAATGCCTGCAACATTTCCTATTTTGCTTTGTTTATGAAAGAAAAGGAAAGAAAAACAAATAAAATGTCATTTGTTTTTCATTCCCCACGCCTCTCGTGGTTCTCCATGGACTTTCCTGTACACCTCATAGGCCTCTCCTGGACCCCCTGAACCCTTTGTACCCCATCAGCAGATTTATTGTGGACAGGACAGATCCCCAGTCGCTCCTGTCCCACAGGTGCTGTTTCTCAAAATATCACCAGCCGTCATTAGGTCACTATAATTTTGTTGTATGACAGAATCTGCTGTGCAACAAAATGGTGCCAGCCTCAGATCAGCCTGAGCTATTTTGAGAAATAGCAGCCACAGGACAGGAATGACTGGGGATCACTTCTGCCCCCATTAAGTCTGCTGCTGGGGTAAGAAGGAGGTTGGAGGGGTCTAGGGGAGCTGAAGAAACAATTATTTTTTGTCAATGGGTGGCCCTGGACCAGATATTGTTTTTCCTTTCTTTTCTCTGTGTTTTATTTTGTTTTGGCTAGACAAAAAAAAAATTAAACAATAAAATAAAAAAATTAAAGGAAAAACATAGCAAAACCATTTTTCTAGGCTATATCTCTAAATATTACTGTGATATGGCCTAACAAGAAGTCATAGAATGGATCCAGAAACTGAACCCAAAGTACGGAAGAATCCAGTAAATAGTATGGCCACAAAGGAACCACTGGATTCACTGCTGAGATTCATGACTTCCATTCTCTTTCCTTCCAATATAGATCAGCTTGCATTTCTTTATATTTGATGATAAATAACAAAGTGAGTTGATGAATGAGAGATGGCAAATAAACATAAAGCAGGCAACATATTTTCATGTCCTGAGGGTGCCATTTGCAAAATCAGCTCTATTAACTCTAGGCCCAAACAAACACTTGCTGATGAGTATTCTTAATATACTGCAGAAGATGGCACAGAAATTATAAAGAAAATAAAGAAGCATACCACAAAGTCATATGCATCCTTTATTAATATTACATGGTACATATGTTTGTTCTGGCCAACGCAGCTATGAGAAACCTGCTGCAGAAATATTGAGCTGGATCTTGCTCCTAATAATGCTGAGCTTTTAACTAAGACATACCGTTATAGCAACAAATACTATTTGGAAAAGGATAGCACTGGTGAAGAATCAGTATTACTTGGTAGCTGGTTAATAAATCTTTCCAATTAAAATTAAAAAAAAAAAAATACTGTTTGATACATGTGAAGTTACTATAACTTTTTATAGTTCCAGAACAAGTAACTGCAGGGAGGGTGACTGCTTAAAATGACTTGATGTTGTTACTAGAGTCACTGAAACATATACAAATATAGAGGTCCATATTCAAATATATTTAGGTGGATAACTAAGAAATTACCTGACTAAATGAAAATTTGGCCACTCCTCTAGCTAAATTCTAGCTGGATAACTATTTAGCCAGCTACAATTTGTCTGGATAAGTCAGGGGTGGTCCAGAGGTGTTCCAGGGAGGAGCTAAGTTAGCCGGATAAGCTATCAAATGTTGAAAACCCCGGCTGCGGACTGCCGCGGCCGGGTCCCCCTCACTTACCCGGCAGTCACCGGTCTCCGACGCTTCCCGCAGTCCTGGCGGCTAGGCCGCACCGAGCCTCCACCTCGGCATTCTCCCCACGAGGGAGATGCTGCCGACTGCCGCTTGGGCTCCGCCCCCCTAGGCGCGCACGCACGGCCTAGCTCCACTTTAAAGGGGCAGCGGCGGGAAACCTCGGCCCGGCCCCCAGCGATGACATCACAGCTTAGGGCTATTCAAGCCCACTTCCTGCTCCTTTGCCTTGCCTTGTCAACAGGTCGTCGCTTGTGAGAAACTAGTTGCTGTTCCTGTGTGTTCCTGATCCTGCTTTTCCTGTTCCTGCTCCAGTGTTCCTGCTTATTCCTGATCCTGCTCCAGTGTTCCTGCCTCCGCTCCCGAGTTCCTGTGATTCCGCTCCTGCTTCCGCTCCAGCTTCTGCTTGATTCTTTGGTTTGACTTCGGCTTGGTTCCTGGATTCTCCTGTCTGCTGCCCGTCCTGACCTTGGCTTGTTCCTCGACTTCGCTAGTCCCTGACCTCTGGCCTGCTTCTTCGTTTTGCACCTCTGCTGCCCACCTCGACTCATGGATCCGTGTCCGTCTCTTCTAGTCTTCAGCCTGCCACAACCCGGACTGCTCTTCAGACCTCCTCCACCAGGAGACCTTCGCCTAAGTCCTGCCAGCCCCAGCACCCAAGGGCCCAACCTGCGGGGAACGAGGGTTGGTATAGGTGAAGGTCCTGTCAGGTCTCCTGGTCCTGTTCTGTCTCCCGGCCTCGAGTACCACTGTGAGGCCTTCTTCCAGTGGATCTTCCATCCTCGAGCCGGCTCAAGGGTCCACGTTCCCAACATCCAACTAACTCCGATATTCAGAGTTAGCCAGATAATTTATCCAGCTAACTCTGGTCAGCCCGTACACCTGTCCTAACATTAGCCGGCTAAGTTTAGGATATCCGGGTATTTTCAGAATTGCGGCTGCACTGCTGAAAATATACTAGTTAGCCAGATAAGTTTATCCGGCTAACTAGCAGAGCCACACAGTGGCTGAATATGGTCCTCATAGAAAATTATGGTGACCAAAGACCACTGGACTTACCTAGTCTGCAGATCCTACCTAATCTAAAGCTTTCCCTTCACTTCCTAAAATCCAAAGAACCTCCGTGCTTCTTCCATGACCTCTTAAATTTAGTTACTATTCTGTCTTCCACCACCTGTATGGGAAAGGCTAGTTCTTGTATCCACCACCCATTCTGAAATGAAATAATATTTCCTGTTAATCTTATCTCATGAGTTCTTGTTCTAGACTTCTTTTCCATTGGAAAATATTTGTTTCCTGTGCATTATTTATACATTTCAGTTATTTACATAGTAATACAGTAAATAATGGCAGATAAAGACCAAAATGGTCCATCCAGTCTTCTCAGTTGAGATTTGTTCAGTTTTGGTAGATGGGCATACACATTTCAAAATGCAACACAACACATACTGCCTCCCATCTCCATTCTCACCTATGTCATCAACCCTACCTCTCAACCTTTCTCCCATTTCTCTGTCGAGCATACCCAAAATACACTACACTGATGGTCTACCCCTTTGCTTTCTTGGAACCCCGATGCAATCATACCACTCCTGTTTAGGGTTGTAATTGTCTTTCTGTTTGCCTTACCTCAATGCTTTCTTGGAGGTTTGATGTAATCATGCCATTGTTGTTTAAGATTGTAACCACAGTTTAGGGTTGTAAACACCACACCATGTAGATTACCCCAATACCGTTTTAGGAAGCACAGTGCAGCCTATCACTGCCAGTCCATGCAGGTTTCTCCAGTGTTTTATTACCATCTTCTTGCTCTAGGGAAGTTCTATTTTTATCCCATCCTTTTTTGAATTCTGTTACCATTTTGCTTTATTTTAAGTTTGTAATTCACCTAGGATTTTAGATAGAGACAGTAATAAATATTTTAAAAACATAAATGTCTCTCTTTTATCTTTGCTCTTGTTCTCTTTCATCTAGCATATACAAATGCAGGTCCTTTACTTATTTCATAGAGCTTATGGTGCAAACTCTGTATCACTTTGGTAGCCCTTCTCTGGACTGTCTCTACCCTGTCTATAATCTTTTGGATGTTCAGCCTCCAGATGAGGTTTCACCCTATATGGTTACCTTCAGGCTGCTAGACTAAGGGCTATGGTTATAATGGGGAACTTTTCAGTTAGTGGGAGGTTCTGGGTAGTGTATTTAGAGCGAGGAAAAAAAGAGAATTCCTTCCCCCAAAGGGAATAAGGGTTTTAGAGTGAATTTAAGGTGCTTTCTCAAGACAGAAGTCAGCAGGGTGTGGCCGCAGGGTGCAGTCCTAGTTGGTGCCCAGAGGGTGTCTGGGTGGAGAGGATTTAAGAGCTTGATGAACTGAAGAATCCAAGGAAGGTTTCCAAGTAGACGGAGGAACCCTCAGACATCTAGGGAAATTGTGGGCTTATCTTGGGAAGTACCTTTCCAATTAAAAAAAAAAAATGGAATAATGTTTTACTTATATTGATAATGTTGTTCCTAGGTGGAATCTCTATGACTTTTTACATAAAATGACTGCATGCCCCTGAAGAAGCTATACAGCGAAACACTGGCCGTGTTGGGCTGGTTGGATTAAAACTTTATAGAGTTTTCACCGTATATTGTTTTGACAACAGAGGACATTTTAAGTAAATTTATAAATACACCAAAAAATATATATTTTTGCATTAAAGGTTTTTTTGAAGGTGGATGATTAGAAGACTGGTTGGTTGCTTTATAAGTTTCACAGTGTCAGGCTTGCTGACATCTTCTAGGCTATACTATATGTAATTTTTGGTTTCCACTTCTTTTTTGGTGATAATATTGTGTGGTTAACCATTGACTCTCCCTGATTTAGCTTATCTTGGGAAGCCCAGAGAATGTGAATGAGAGTGGCAGAAGGAGAGGAACTTTCAGTGTTTCCAGTCATGGCCCAGGGAGGGTTTTTTTGTTTTTTTTTTGGGGGGGGGGCTGAACTGGGAGGAATCCCCATTGAACATGATCTATTTTGGAGTGAAAAGAACTGTGTTTAGCAGCTGTGAAGGGATTTGTGATTGGAATGAGAAGCTGGGTTTTTTTTTTTAATTCTTTATTTAACACTTTAAATCAAACATACAGCAATTGGAACCAATAAAGGCATAAGCATCAGAAGGAACATGATTCATATTGAAAGCAAGCACAGAAAAAAGACATATGCATCGTAGAGTTGGAATTACACAGAGTTTGCCGTATAGTAATCTAGAAAGGGTCTCTACACCGCTAAATATTTATAATAGGTATTCTGCAAGTCATGTCTCAGCAGTTTGATATCTGCAATGTCTCTTACTTGCTACCTCCAACAGCCCAACAGTGGACTAGTTTTCAAAAAAGTAGCTATGGTGAATCTGGTAGCCACTAATTGATGTTCCACTAATTTCCAATTTTTCAATGGAATACCCTATCCCGATCATTTACCCAGTAACCCCAAGGCAGGCCTGATAAAGACCGCATATCCCAGGATGTTAGCAACCTCCTGCATAACCTCATCCCAAAAATAACGTACACTTTGGCAGTGCCACCACATATGTAAATATGACCCCATCTCACCACAACCCCTCCAACAATCATTACATATACCCCTGAAAAAATCCTGACATAGAACACCAGGGTTCTGAACATTCTTTATAGAAGTCTGACCATTTAGGCTACCTGTTTGATACAGATGGAATTCTGGTATGCATCCCGCCAAATGTATTTCCAGTCCCTAACCATTAATTGAAGATTTAGATCCCCATTCCAAGCATCAATAAGAGACTGTGAGGTTTGACTTCCATATTTACTAGCAAGCAATCCCTTGTAACATAATGACAGCAGAAAAAGACCAAAAATGGTTCATCTAGTCTGCCCAGCAAGCTTCCCAAGGTAGTAACTGCCACTCTGTGCAGATTACCCCATGTTTCTCTTAAGGGTAGTAACTGCCGCTAAGTGCCAGTTTAGCTTTTATATTTATTCCCATCCACAGTGTTTATCCCATGCCCCTTTGAAATCCTTCACAGTTTTAGTCTTCACCACTTCCTCCGGAAGGACATTCCAGGCATCCACCACCCTCTCAGTGAAGAAATATTTCCTGACATTGGTTCTAAGTCTTCTTCCCTGGAGTTTCAAATTGTGACCCCAAGTTCTACTAAATTGTTTCCAGTGGAAAAGGTTTGTTGACAATTATGGATCATTAAAACCTTTCAAGTATTTGAAGATCTGTATCATATCACCCCTGCTTCTCCTCTCCTCCAGGGTATACATATTCAGGTTCTCCAACCTCTCCTCATAAGTCATTCGATGGAGACCACCCACCATTTTGGTTGCTCTTCTCTGAACCGCCTCCATCCTGTCTCTGTCTCCTTTGAGATACAGTCTCCAGAACTGAACACAGTACTCCAGGTGAGGCCTCACCAAGGACCTGTACAAGGGGATTATCACTTCCCTTTTCTTACTAGATATTCCTTTCTCTATGCAGCCCAGCATTCTTCTGGCTTTGGCTATCGCGGTGTCACACTGCTTCGTCAACTTCAGGTCATTAGACACTATCACCCCAAGGTCTCTCTCCTGCTCATGCACATCAGCCTTCACCCCTCAATGCATATAGTTCTTTTGGATTACCGTGCCCCAGATGCATGATTCTGAACTTCTTGGCATTGAATCCCAGCTGCCATATGTTCGACCACTTTTCCAGCTTCCTTAAATCCCATCTCATTCTCTGTACTCCTTCCAGTGTGTCCACTCTGTTGTAGATCTTAGTATCATCCGCAAATAGACAAAATTTATCTTCTAACCGTTCTGCAATGTCGCTCATGAAGATGTTGAACAGAACCTAAAGCCGACCCCCACTTGTGCATGTCTGAAGTACTAATAAATCTTTCTAGTTCATTCAGTGTCCGTAATGGCCCAGAGATGCATAGCTGCTCAGACAAAGCCTGATGCACCTGCAAATAGGTAGCAAGTCCATCTGGGTTGAGATCAAAGTGTTCGACAAGTGTCTGATAAGTATCCATACCATCATCCCTCCATGACTGTGCAATAGTAAATCTACCACTTTGGCCTGTTCTTTCTCCAGGGCTAACCATTAACTAGGAGTATCGCAAATCCAGATCTGCAAGCAAACTAACCTAGAAGCCCAATAATAAGCCTGCAGATTAGGTAGTGCCATGTCACGTTGCTGTTTATCAAGCCACAACTGACTTAGATTTATATGAGCGAGCTGAGAATGGCAAATAAATTTACCCATCAAGCTATGTAAATCCATGAAAACCTGTACCGGAACTACACAGGGAACCTGCAGAAACAGAGATAACAATTTAGGAAAAATGTTCATTTTTATCAAATTAATGTGACCCGCTCAAATTATAGGAAGATCATCCCACATATGAAAGTTTCATTTTGTTTTCCTCAAGATGTCCAAGTAATATGAAGAATAAAAGTTACAAAAGTCTCTTGGGATAAAAATACCTAAATAGGTAAAGCTGGCTAATACCTTGTGGAACTCTCGAAAACAATCAGGAATAAGCATTTTAGGATCATGAGGAAAAATTTTGGATTTAGAAAAATTGATCTTATAACCCAACAGCCTCCCATACCTTTCTATCAAGGATAACAGAGATAGAGATAGAATGAGCAGTTAGGTACATAAGGACATCATCAGCATATAAAGAAATCTTCTGCTCTCTCCCACCGAAATGAAGACCATGAATATGAGCACTTCGCCTAACTGCTGTCACTAGGGGCTCAATAGATCAAAGAGCAGGGGGGATAAGGGGCAACCCTGATGGGTACCTCATGCTATAGCAAACCATGGAGACATTGTGAGAAGTCGCCAGCAGGTCTAGGAACAGAAGCCCCTAGCGATCCACAATTAGCTGAAACACCTCAGCTGACAACACCCATTCTCCTGGGTTCAGACTCTCCCTGCTGAGAAAGTCTGTTTTTACATTGTCTTCTCCTGCAATGTGAGAGGCCGAGATCATATGTAGATGCTTTTCGCCCATTCCATAGTAGGGTCTATTTCCTGCAACACTTGCTGGCTCTTGGTTCCTCCCTGGCGATTGATGTAGGCCACCATCATCGCACTGTCTGACATCACTTGGATTGCTTGATCTTGCAGCCTGTGGCTGAATTGCAAGCATGCCAACCGGACCCCCTGGGCTTCCAGGTGATTGATACTCTAGAGGGATTCTTTGGCATTTCAACATCCTTGGGCCATCAGCTCCTGACAGTAAGTTGTCACTGATGAAATTTGGTCCTAGTGAAGTTGAACAAGGGAAGAACATTTAGCCCCTTAGAGAGAACCTAAGTTATTAGTTAGTTTTACCATTAGATACATGAAAGCCTCTTCAACCTAATCCAACCAAAACCCATATACCCACTGAATCCAAGTTTCCTCAAGGAATGCTGAGGTTTCTGACTTATCTGGCATTAACACATAATGCAGAGTCCAAAAGAGAAAGCTCCAGTAGAGGCAATCAAAAGCCTTTTCGGCATCCAAAGTTAGTATTAAAGCTGGTTTACCTGCTTTTTTCACCATATGTAGAAGATTGAACAATCTCCGCATATTGGTAGTGGAGACTTGCCCCTTAACAAAATCTGTTTGATCAGGATGAACGAGATCCAGCAAGAATGACTCCAGCCACAGCTGCAAAACCTTGTCCGAGATTTTTAGAACAGAGGTAAGCAGAGAAATGGGTCTATAAGTCCCACATTTACTAGCATTCTTGCCCTCTTTGGGAATGAGAGTTATAATCGGGCCCGCCAAACTACGGTACCCAGACCAGTAGCTCCTTCACCTGCCCTCTGGAACAAAGGAAGCCAAAAAGAACCCAGATCCTCAAAAAAACATTTTATAGACCTCTACAGGGAAGCCATCCAGACCAGAAAAGTTTCCATCTGGAAGCTGTTTAATGGCACTTTGAATTTCTGACATGCAGATGGGTGAACCCATCTTCTCCATTTGAGCCTGCTGCAACTTTGGGAACCCAAGACCACCCAAAAAATCATCAATCATAGAATCATCCAAAGTCAGAGGGGAAACATAAAGCTCAGAAAAAAAAATGGACAAAGAGACTTTCAATCCATGCAGGATCTTCCCACCCATAGGCATCTTAAGCTCTAAGAAATGAGATTTACCTGCTCAGTGTTTGACCATCCTGGTCAAGAAAGTACTAGGTTTATCACCATGCTCGTAAAATTACATACAAAAATACTTAAGACCCCGAGAAACCCAACTAATCTCCAAACTATTAATCTCCCGATGAGCTGATTCTAACAATTTATAAACCCGAATAGAGACGTCCCATTTATGCTGTCTTTACAACTCCTGAATCCTCTTCTCCAGATTGTCAGCTGCTTTTCTACATTCCTGATAGATAAAACTAGCCAAGCTAATAATTTTATCATTCAAGAACGCCTTAAGAGCCTTCCACCGCAAAAGAGGTGAATAATCTGCCTCCGGATTAAATTCATTAAATTCTAATCTAGCATCTCTCATCAGAGCTGGGAAATGCTTATCCCCCAATAAGGACGTATTTAAACACCAAGTGAAGAAACGGGATCCAAGAAAGGCAAGGTCTATCGAGATCTGGACAAGATGGTGATCAGATAAAGTACAGGGCAAGATTTTACTATCCGTGACTCTCGAGTAGAAATGGAGTGTGCACATAAAATAATGTATTCTGCTGTACATATTGTGTTGAGGAGAATAAAAAGTGAAGTCTCTCTCATCCAGGTGATGCTTACGCCAAATATCCAACAGAATAAGCACCTCAGTGATATTTGGAATCTCTCCCAAACCACCACCCTCCCTACGGAGGCATGAAGCTTTGTCTAAACCAGGATCAGGGCACATGTTCCATTCCCCCTGATACAAAAATTTACAAATCCAAATTGAACCAATTGATCAGTAAACTTTTTGAAGAACACCCTGTGATTGAAATTAGGGCCATAAATATTGACCTGGGTAAAGACAGTATCATAGAGAGAGAGCAATCAAGTATAAGAAATCTACTGTCCGGGTCAGAAAAAGATCTCCACACATGAAACAACAGAGATTTAGCTATTAGGATACAAACCCCTGCTGCTTGAATTCCCAACTTCAATTTCTCATGCTCAGACTTACAGGCCGATACAGTAAAGTTCGCGGGAGAGCGGGTGCTCACCCGCTCTCCCGGCGTGCGCACAGGCCAGTGCCCTGTGCGCGTGATTCAGTAAACTAAAATATTTAAATTAGGGCCGGCGGTAAAAAGCGGCGCTAGGGACACTAGCGCGTCCCTAGTGCCTCTTTTTGGACAGGAGCGGCGGCTGTCAGTGGGTTGACAGCCGATGCTCAATTTTGCCGGCATCGGTTCTCGAGCCCGCTGGCAAAATTGAGCGTCTGGTTTTCAACCCGCAAGCCGCAGGCCAATTTCAGACTTTTTTTTTCTTTAACTTTTTTTAACTTTCGGGACCTCCAACTTAATATCACCATGATATTAAGTCAGAGGGTGAACAGAAAAGCAGTTTTTACTGCTTTTCTGTGCACTTTCCCGGTGCCGGCAGAAATTAGCGCCTACCTTTGGGTAGCTGCACATTTTACTTTCTGTATTGCGCGGGAATGACTAATAGGGCCATCAACATGCATTTGCATGTTGCGGGCGCTATTAGTCTCGAGGTGGGGGGAGGGGGGTTTGGACTCGCGTTTTCAACGCGCTATTACCCCTTATCGAATTAGGGGTAAAGCTAGCACGTCCAAAACGTGCGTCCAAATGCAGGTTAACATTGCGCTTCACTGTACTGTATCGGCCTGTTAGTAAGGTGCGTTTCCTTTAACATCAAAATCTGAGCATTGGCACATTTAGCAAACTGCAGAATACGTTTACGTTTAATGGGAGAAGAAATCCCTCGGACATTTAAAGAAATACAGTTAAGCCCCCTTACTCATTACCCCATTGAATAAAAAAAATAATGAGCAGAGTTATCCATGGCATGAACCCCCAAATTTGGGAGATAAATAATATAAAACCTCTGTGTGCCTAAAGAACCACCTGAGCCAACACACCAGACCAAGGAAAATGAGCGAATGAAAGAGAAAAAGAAATCAGTATAGGTAGCACAAAGCAGCCATGTGAAGAAGTGAATCAATTCCCCACATATTATGAACCAAGAAACCCAACACCCAAGTCCCAATACCCCCCCCCCCCCAAAACCCCAAGACGGAACCAAGATACTGTCCCAAAAAAACCCCAGCTGCTTCAAAGAAAAATCTGGTCCATAACCCCCTAGATGGGAGTTACTTCGGATTGAGGGGAGAACCCAGTAACTCCAAATCCAATTGCACCCAAAAACTATTACAAATCAAAAAAAATAATGCCACAGAACCAACCCAAATTCAAAACCCTAACCCACCCAGATCCCCCTCACTAGCCAAAACCCACTCAGAAAGGAAACAAACAACCTTGCCAGCATATCACCCAACCAACACCCAAAAGCCACCTACACCCTGGCAAGATATCCGCAAAACTGCCCATTGCGTGAAACTGTAACAGACACTGGCAGTGAAAAGGATAAGAAAAGAGAGAGAAAAGAAAATATACAAAGAAAACAATAGAGCAAGAATAAAGAAAAACAAACAAACAATAGAGAAAAATAAAAACAGAATAACCACAAATGGAATTGCAGAAGGATGCCAATCAGAAATCAAAGCAAGTAATACCATCCAGAAGAGTCCAGCATCCATAGCATTAACTTCAAGGTCCACCACACCAGAGTAGCATAGGAAAAGGACATGCCAAACATCGGAGGCCAATGTAATCTCGGCACACCCACAAAAAGATAGAAGAGAATAAACAAAGGAAGTCAACCCAGGAGCAAAAAAAAAAAAAGGTGCAATCATTCCTGGGGCGTGTCACAGTTACAAAAAATCAAAAGAGAGAGGCCATATGACTTCAAGCCCACCTCACAAAAGAGGCACCGGAAAAACAGGCAATCATCCAAGAAAAAGAGGAAAATAAAGAGAAAAAAACAAAAGACAGTGTCAGGTCCAGCCTCCAAAGGAAGCCCAAAGTATGCACAAAATCCAAAAAATGCGTCCTGAACAGTGACATAAAAAAGTAGAGAATACTGAATAAAAAACAAAAAGGAGACTGCCAGCATTAATGGAAGAGTCAGCAGCAATTTGCAGAAAGTCAACTTTCGTAGTGTAGGAAAGAAAAACAGGAAGAGCAAATCACGACTCGTGTTTTCCCACCAAACATAACCAGGTAGTTTGTCTATACAGATTGAAGTTGCTGACGCACCAGTATATGGCTGCTGCGTTCGCCATTTTTGCAGCCATGTGTCAGTTTCTTTAGCCATATTAAAGGTCATATATTTTCCCTGATTGCTTACCCACAACCTGGCTGGGTACTGCAGGGCATATTTAATCTCATGTTTCCGCAGCTCTCGTTTCATGGCCGCAAAGGCTTGCCGCTTGCATTGTAAATCGGCCGAGAAATCAGGAAAGAACGTAAGGCGGGTGCCCTGATAGTGAATGTCCGCCATTTCATGAGGAGCAGACAACATTTTCTGCTTGTCCTGGAAATAGTGCAATTTGATAAGCTCTGGGCCATCCCCCTGGAGGGGGAACCGGTGCCAGACTTCAGTGGGCCCAATCGATCTTCATGTGGCCCTTCGGGCAGGGAATTTTTAGTAATTCTGGGAGCCATGTTGAAAAGAAAGCACAAGAATCTCTACATTCTGCCCGCTCAGGCAAGCCAATAATACGGATATTACAACGTCTGGACCGGTTTTCCAGGTCATCCATCTCTTCATGGAGCACAGAAACATTACACTCCAATTTCTCTAACTTCACCCTGGCAGAAGTTGCTGAGTGTTCAAGTTCAGAAATGCTCGTCATTGCCTCATCAATCTGACCAGCAGTTTCCTGCAACATTTTAACGGATTTGACAACCTTATCTACAATAATACTCAAGCGTTTGTCCAGTTTCTGTTATATACGATCAGCCAATTTCTCCAAAAGGGAATGTATATAGCCGTCGTGTTCTGGTGTCCCATCAGCCTCCATGTCCATATCCAGATCCCTGTCCAAGGCCGACTTGTCAGAGCAGACTTCCTAGTCCTTCTGGGCTCGAGCAGCAATTTTAGCGCCCTTTGAAGCCTTTTCAGCCCACATCAAGGGCAGCAATCGTTATTGGAGCTTTTAGATTGCAACATGGTAAATTATTCTAGCAAAAACCCACAAAGAACAGGGTGAAAAAGCAGATCTGAGTGGGATCATGAACGAGCAGTAGCCACCTCATTCACCGCATGACCGGTTAGTGGACCGTTGGGCCACTAACATTTTTTTCTACCTTTTTCTTGCTCTAACTGCACTTTGATTTTTTTGGACTTCTTAGAAAAAAAATAACTCTGCCCTTGTTTGGAATAAACCTAGTGCTATTTTCTTGTTGGGTGTATGACTCCCTTTGGGCCCCACAGCTGCTTTGATATTCCCCAGTGGATTCTTCCAGGGCCGCAAAAAGGTCTTTTTCTATCCCTGCAGCTAAAGTGACCCCCGGCCCACTGAAGGGGAGGGGGGAGGTCACACCTGTATACAGCGGTATCATCAACTTTTTTCCTGCTGGTAATCTCTCTCTCTCTGCCTGCATCACCATTCTTCTAACTCTTGCCCCCTCTTCTGTTACATTGTTTTGCAACCTTGAAATCCTCAGTTATAATAACCTAAAGATTCTTCTTCTGATTGGTGCCCATCATTACCTCACCCTCTACCATGTACTGTTCTATCGGATTTTTACACCTCAAATTCATGAGATGTTTTTGCATTTAACCTTGTAATCTTCGTAGAACAGGTGTTCTGGAAATTAGACAGAATATAAATTACTGTAATAATAATAATAATAATAATACTTAAATCTTGATTGCCAAATTCTTGAACAGTCCTTGTGCTTTTGTAGATCACTCCTCATTATGTCTACTTGGTACAGTCCAACCTGTTGCAGCCCTTTCTATCTGCAAAAAGACAAACTGTTCCTACAAGCCTTTCTGAAATATCCCTTATAATAATATTGATTATAATCAATTGATTATATTGAATAGAGCTGGATACAGGACTGATTCTAGAGGCACTACCCTGAGAGCTCTTCTTAGCAGGGACTCCATTTAAACCATTACCTAACTCTGTTGCTTATTTTTTAAACCAGCTTTTAACCCAATCACTCTAGTAACACGTGTGAGATAAAGAGATATCAGCTAATACAGTAAAATACTAATAGTATGAAATATTCCTTTAAAACAACATACATTGCATTTCTTTCTCAACTTACCTGTGCACTCTCATTTTTGTGATGCGTTCATGAACTCTGGAAAAATCTCACGTTGGGCACCTGAGTTAGTGCTACAAGTGCATGTGCCGCCAGATAAACATGTTCGTCTTACCTCCGTTTTTCCATGTTTCTTTCCATTTTTCAAATTCTTCATCTAAATGAGAATCATAGGGTCATCCTACTTACTGCAAATGTGGAAACAGAGAGATTTAGCTTAATATTCAAAAATGTGCTTTGCAGTCTCCTCTTTTAAAAAAAAAAAGCAGATTTCGGCACGGACTGTGTTTGCCTGTTGTCTGCATCAGAGAAAAATGACTTCTTTTTTTTTTTCCTTCCATTTCTCACATTACAGTCAATTTAACTGTGAAAACAAAACTAAACCAGGTGTGCAGCGACTCTCCACTCGGACGTCTGCAAAGCGCGGTGCATAGTGAAAGGTCAGGGCCATCAGGGATGATTTTCCAGGTTGGGAGGGGAAGGGGTGGTGCACCAAACCTCTCTCTTTTCCCCCACCCAGCCTGTCCCCAGTATTTCCTTTCCGCTCATCGGGTTTTGGCAACGTTTTTCCTGCGGTCCCTCCTCAAGCTCTTCCATTCTTCCTGTGGGCAGTGGCCTGGACCGGCTCCCGGGGCCATGGTGGCTTGGTCTTCTTCAGGCTGGGCGCAGCAAGCAATTAAATAAAAGAGCCCGGACGGCGCGAAAAACCATCCACTCTTTTTGGCACTTCCTGCATTTGCTCCACGATGGTGTTTGGCAGCTGGCCAAAGATTCCTGATCGGTGGCTCGGCCTGATCAGTCACAAAGTCACTACTGACAAGACAACTACAAAAAAAAAAAAAAAAAAAAGCCCAGAACCCAGTGATATAAGGAATGCAGTAAAACTGTGCGCTGAAATTCAGCATGCGGTTTTTTAACTTATGTGGCATAAAATAATATTACTCCTGATGCAGTCAGCAAATATTATGCTAATATATTGGGAGTTAAAAAAAAAAAGCGCAAATACAGAAATCTGTGCACTTTTTTATTCAGAGGGGAGTGGAGTCTCCAGTCATCTGCTAGAGGTACCCAAGACCCCAGGCCCGAACGGCAGGGGCAAGGTTGGCTGCCAGCGGAGCCCCTGCCTGGGAAGGGTGCTGGCCTCTGGTGGTGGCGCAGGGTTTGAAGGATGTCCTTTATGACATCATGATACTGATTATTAACTAATCTTTAGAAGAGAGCCATGTTCCAGAGAGCTTGAAGAGAGCAGCAATTAATCCTGACAAAAAGAATCCTGCTCTAATTATCTTCTTGTCTCCAACCTTCCTACTCTATCCAAGTTGTTGGGCAAATGGGAGAGGAGACAACTGCTTTTTTTTTCTTCTAGGATCAGGATATTTTAGATGATTATGAAGAAAGCATGATACAGAAACTTTAGTGATCTCTGTTGGAACATGGACAGGAACCTGTCAGGGTTCTTACTGCAGCTGGATATCTCTGCGGCTTTTGATTTGGTCTGTCATGAGATTAAGCATGTTCAATCTTTAAGTGGAGTAGTTTTGAAGTGGTTTATGTCATTCTTTCAGGAGAGGAAACAACGGGTGCACGTGGGTGACTGTTATTCCTTATGACACACCTCGAAATCAGGAATACCTTAGGGCTCAGCCCTGTCTTCAGTTCTATTTAACATTTACTTACTTCTGCTGTGAAAGATTTTAGCCTCTTTTGCCATTTATTATGCCATCTACACAAATGATATACAACTGTTTGTACCGTGCCAAGTGGATATTGGGGTGCCTTCTGAATTATTTTTTTTTCTACTATTAACAGTATTTCAGCCTTTCCAAATGTTCTACCAGTCTTTGAAATCAGTCCACTCAGACCTGTCCTCAGCAAGTGCGGCCACCTCCAGGGCACATGCAGGAGCTGCATGGGCATATGCTTCCTTTAATAAACATGAAGCAGCTATAAAACTAGCCAGAGCTAGAATTGGAGAAGAAGAAGAAGAAGAACAGAAAACCGCCCCTGCCACCATGGTTGCAGCAGCAGTAGCCTCACGCAGGAAGGCTGAGTTCGCTGCTGAGCTAGAAATGCTGCATGAAGAGAGGAAAACAGCGGCCCTAGTTAAGAGCCTTGAAGCAGGTGCAGGATAGGAAAGTGGGGGGAGCCAGACTGATCAGGTGGTCTCACAGGATAATATTCAATATCCAGAGACTATGTCCTAGCCCTTGCTGAGCATGGCCGCTCACACTCACAGCCCACAGCCAGAAGAGATAACAGTTGCTAAGATAATGCAGCCTGCGTGTGAAGTAGACTCTAAGTCTAACAGAAACCAACTCAATGCATGTTCTACCATGGATGTTAACCCCAACCACAATGATCCACCCAGTTGTATGCTTGCAGATGCACTACAACTCATGAGCCAGACATGCATGTGCAAAGAGACACTCTGCTTCAAGCCCACACCCCAGCATCCTACATAAATTCAAATTGTATTCAAGACAGGGCTGAGAGTGTGTCATCAGCAAGAACACCTTACTCAGGAACCGAATGCCCGTGATCAACCTTGCACTATCTCAAAGCCTAAAAGTGGCACAGTGGAAAAGAAATGTAATGACATGCCACACAATAGCATCCTGCAAGCACTTCAACACCTGGAAACTGAAGTCTCAGACAAATCAGATCTGCCATCATGAGCTTGTCAGTTGAAGGCTCACTAACTTTGAAAACCATTCTGACAACTACAAATTGTACCCAGCCCTTCGGTCAGCCACGAGGTGGCCCCAGGTCCCTTACCATCAGGACTAGTAACAGCATTGGGATTTTCCATTCTCTTTCAGTCTCTCCCCTGGGCAGACTGTGATTGGTTATCCCAGGGGCATAAGGCAGAGCTAGAGGATTAGAGAGTGTGGTCATTTTGGGTTATGTTCTGAAGAGTAAGAAGCTATTTTTACTTTCTCCCTGCTCAGTTGGGCCCACTAATCCAATTTCATCTATTTTTCTTGCATTTAGAAGAGAGTCCTCATCAGTACACTCCCTGTCTGAGAGGGTCTGTCTCCCTTTTGAAAAGAGAGAGGTTTTTGTAGATTTTGGTCAGCTTTTGAATTTGATTTTTCTTATTCTGGGGAACACTCTGTGTTTTGGAGAGGGGCAATCCCCCAAATCCTGAATGCAGGAGCTAGAGACCTGTGAGCAACCTCTCTGCTCCCTAGAAGAAGCAACACCAGTAACAGCACTACCCAGAGTGAGATATTTTGGATAGAGACATTTGAATTGTTCTCCTTTTTGTTAGCATGGAGGTTTTCTCCCACCCCTCTGCATACTTGGAAGGAGATAGAGGGCTGTAAGCAGAACTGTAACATCAAGCTTCTCTCCCAGAGAGGTCAACTGAGGTTGTACCATCAACCGGATCTCCATCCCAAAAGGATCAGGACACAGGCTGTGGACTTCAGGCTGAACTTTGTACTCAGGTAGGATCTTTTCATGGTGTGGGATTCCCCTTAGGTTTCCCAATCTACTGGGCTGTATACCCAGATGAAGGGACAGTGGCAAGCTCCCTCCCAGGAGCTGGAGAGATGGACACCAGCATCCTAGCAGAGAGACTTTGTGAATAGTTCAACTGTACAGTTTCATTTGTTAAATGTTTGTGGGACACCGATTGACTTTTTGGAAATAATCGGTAAATTTGATTTGAACACCCAGTCTGAGTCCAGCCTGTCTGTCCTTGAGGAGAACACCACACCAGAAAGACACACACATGTCAGGAGGGACTCTTCGTCACCTGGGCCACAAAGGATTTTCTTTTCCCCACAGAGAGAGCTCACTCTCTAGGAAGTGCAGGAAGGCAGGAAGGATGGCAAGAGAGCCCCGATTAACACATATTTTGATGGCTCTAGGGGAACCAACGAACTCCTGACAAAGGGTAACACATGCTTGGAGATTTACATTCAGAAGCATCATCAGAGACCTGAATGTTACCACAACTGAATTAATGAACTTTTTAGTGAAATGGCTGGGGAATGGGTTCTCAGAACATGTGAAGAGGTTAAGATGGGTGCACATAAATATAATCCTCAGCAGGTCTAACAATGATGTGGCAAAGAATTGAACAGTATTATGACTGCCCTGAAGTCATTGAAGATGCACTCCTCAGAAGATTTGAGAGCTTTCCAAAAATCTGAACAACAGATAACTGTTGCGTGTCCCGGCCGCGTCCACTCCGCAGCCGGCCCTGCTCACCTTTCTCTCCCGTCCATGAGCTCAGCCTCTCCTCCTCTGCAGTAGCAGCCAGTTTGCGGCATCCCCGGCTCCCCCGCTCACAGTATTCCGACCAGGCCTCACAGTGGGGCTCAGCGTCCTCCATTGCATCGGGCCCCGCCCCCTAGGCACGCGCGGACCGCCCGACCTCTTAAAGGGCCAAGGGCGGATCCCAGATCTGCGGCACGCCCTGATTGACAGCAGGATTTAAGGAAGTGGTCAGACACCACTTCCTTGCCTTGGCAATCGGGTCGTATATTCTGGTGTTCTCTAGTTTGCCTGTTCCAGCGTCTCCTGTTCCAGCGTCTCCTGTTCCAGCTTCTTCCATGTCTTCTGTTCCAGCGTCTCCTGTTCCAGTGTCTTCTGCATCTCTTGTTCCAGCGTCTCTCCATTCCTGGTAGTACCCTTTGGACTGATCTCACGGTACTGACCTTTGCTTGCTCTTGACCATGTCTGACCGCTGCCTGGAACTGACCGCTGCCTGTCCACTGACCTCATCTGACCGCTGCCTGGAACTTACCTCTGCCTGTCCACTGACCTTGTCTGACCACTGCCTGGAACTTGACCTTTGCCTGACCTGATTACTCCCGGATTGACTACAGGTACTGACCTCTGCTTCAGCTGACCATTCTAGACTGTTACTCTGGCCTTGATCCTCACTATCCACTCAAACACTCTCTTCTGGCCTCCTGTGACCTCTGGACATTCTTGCTTGGACATTGACCGCACACCCTTATTCGTGGTGGGCACTCCCCTGCGCTTCCTCTCTAGCAGACCCTGTGAGGCCCACCTAAGACCAGGTGGCCCAGGTAACCAAGGGCTCAACTTGAGAGAACCCCAGGTTGCTATTGGCGAAGTTCCAGCTAGCCTCTGTCTCCTCCTGTGCTACGTATCCTGGTGGCAGGCGCTCTCCGGGTCCGACAGAGGGACATACCAATCTTGCACCAGGCCAAGGGTCCACCTCTAGTGCAACAATAACCATAAGCTACAAGAACATGAAGATTTGTTTCTAGAACTGGAAGTGGCCAATTGTGAACCATATCTCCTAGGCATCAGTTTTCTGAACACTGCTTGTGGAGTAAATTCAGTTGTGAAGAAACTGCTGCACAGCCTGCAGGAAAAATGGGTTTCCCTAGGCTGAAGATATAAAATAGAGAATAACATTGCCTTTCCTTCATTCACATTTTTTTCCAGTTTCATCCAGGGCCAAGCAATGACAAAAAAATGTTCCGATTCAAATTTGGCGCATCAGATGACACCTCAGATGTAACCAGTGTAAACCATCCTCGAGATGAAATATCAACTAAAAGGAATGATAGCCCAACAAAAATACTAAATCTGTTCATAATACAGAGGTGTCACCCACTACATCTGTACCTCCTGCTTCTCTCTTCACAACAAATAGGAGATTAAAGTACCCAGACAGATAATGCTCTCTACCCAAGAAAAGAATGTAAAAACGTGCTCAAAGAGTGTGGAATCTATTTCAGATGCAGCTCTTCAACAAGCTATCTCTCTAATGACTGTAAGGTAGTCATTAAGGGCCTGATTTTAAAAAGCATTTACTCGAGTAAATGCACTTTGCTCATGTCAGTGGGCTTTTGAAAATTGCTACAATATTTGCCATTGAATTGTCCATAGGATTTACTTGCGTAAGTGCACTTTCTGTGTGTAAATGGCTTTTGAAAATTGCTACAATAGTAGTTACAATTTACGCGCGTAACTCCTTTTAAAAATTACCCCTCTGTGTGTACAGAGTGTAACAGTGACAGACCTTCACCCAACTGCTGCAAGCCTAAACTCCCAGAATGCTGCTGCCCCCATATTGAAGCACTGAGGGGAGAGCCATGTTTCTGAGATGTTAGAACCTGAAGTCACACACAAAATGCACTGAACTCTGTGGAGAGGGCCATGGTAGAAGGTTCTGTTCCAATATCTGCCTATAGCTACTGTATACCCCAAGGAACAGCCTGAGAAATCAGAAAAGATGTACGTTATCATGGATGACCAAAGCAACAGGTCCCCTGTCAAGGAAAGAGTTCAAGTGCATCAGGAAGTCAACGCAACCAGGGCAGTAGCATTATGTGCCCCAGTGATCCAAACCCAGCAGGACCACATCACAAGATGCAGACCACATGGCTAACTGGACCTGAGTTCTTTACAAACAGCGATGATGGATTCTCAGCTGAAAGAGCCTCCTTCAAGCTCTTGAATCCTGGCTTGCACACAGAAAGCTGCCCACTGGTAATTGTGCTTGCCATTAACATCTTTCCTGAAAGCAAATTGGAAGCACATTGATTTCACCATTTTTTGAAGTCGAGCTATGGCATACTTCATCCATATTGTGCTCACCTTCCATCAGACCCCTGCAGTACAGCAGATGCATGTTACCCGTGGCTTCTCTACTCAAAACCTCACATAGCTGAAGAACTCTCGTGTTCAGAGAATGTCATCCAGCATTGTGTACAGAGAGAATTATGCTCAAGAAATCAAAACAGCAAAACAAGAAATGATAAAGTCATTCATCAGACATGTCACTGAGATAGTGCTCCTTATGTCTCATAAAAATACATGAATGTTTGGATTATTGCATATTTTTGATAGTTCTTTGATTTATATAATGTTTCATAATAGTGGTGTCTATGATACCAAATGGGGAGGGTCTGTCTTCATAGAGTATGTATTTGTATGTTTCTTTAGTATACTGCCATCCTGCATCATCTTGTGGCATTGCTTGGTTTTCTACAAGATACAAGCTTTCTCTATCTTGATTGGCTATTGTCTAAAAGTTTATGAACTTATTGGATCTGTTCCTGCTCGATCTCTTTCTCTCTCCTTTTCTTATTGGTCCCTTTAACCAAAAGCAGCCTGGAACAGTTTACTTCCTGGAAGTACTTTCAATTAGAAGAAAGCTCTTGGCAAGCTAACAGCTCTTTTCGAGCCCTGCCTCAAGCTCTGCAGAAGAATTGCTTTTCACCATTTATACTCCACAGTGTCTATAAGGTTCTTGTTGTTTCCTTCAGATTACTGGGCTTCCAAGCAGATCTTATCACACCTGTAACAGTCTCTCCTTTATGTGTGGCTATTATTGATGCCGTCTCATTCCGTGACTGTTGAATTGTTAATCATTCTAATAAATGTTGCTTGGTATTCAAGAACTGAGTTTCTTCTGGTAACTGAAGCTGGGAAGAAGATTTAACTGACTGTCTAGGCACTTAAGCTACAAATCGAGAACTAAGGGCAGTACATTAAGGCACTTAAAGTTTATCTCTCTATGGATTTTAGGTCTGTAAAACAAGCATTGTTAATAAGTAAACTATATTAATCTAATGCATTATATTTAGGTCTTTCTGAGACTTTATTGTGAGTGCTTCTATTTCTGAAAAACACAGCTGCATATTTCATTACTTGGGGCAAAAGCTAGGGATCATAGTTTTCTCAAGCTAAAGGTTTGATGCAAAAAGGTGCATTCAGCACTGCTCACAGTTTAATCCTCAGTTGTATGCATGTTTTTTATGCACAAACTCTACAGCCAGTGCAGCAAGGAGTTTTGCACATAACAAATGTGCATACAATATTGTGTGTTTAAGTTAGTGCCTTTGCATAGAAATTCCATGCTAATGATGGCATTAGTTATTACTCCCCAAAGCAGAAAGGTAGCTAGCTTACTTTCTGTTTTATTAATGCTGGAAACTTAACTTCTAGTGAAAGGCAGAATAAAGTTTCTAGTGCTAGTGCCAGTGTAGGGGCAGAAGTTAGAGTTCTAGCGCTGGGACTTGTAATTGGAATTTTATGCATAGAAAACATTCTTTGTGCACATAAAGCATGTTTTACAAGCATAAAGTTTGATTTATGCACACATAAAATGCTCTTTCCATCAAAAACAATTTTCATGTGTATAAATAATATTTTATTCACAGAAAACATGATTTATGTGCACATATTATTTTCCAGGATAAAATATGGTTTATGTGCACAAAAAATACTTTCTGTGCACAAAGCATTTTTGTGCGCATACATCTTATTTTATACATGGAAAATGTGATTTGTGGTACATAAACCATGTTTTCTTTGCATAAACTTGTATTTCTGTGTGCAAAGCTTTTTCTGTGCACACATTTTCTGGCTCGTGCACATTTTTTAACTCCAATTGCAGTAGCATAATGTTAGCTTACTTTATTGTGAGTTAAAAAAAATTAGCTTGTGCGTTAAGAAACTGTGCCTTGAATTTCTGCACCCAGTTTTAATGCTCAGCTCTTTGCATCAAATTCTTAAAGAGTTGCACCGGCTACCAATATGATTTTTAGTACAATTTAAAATTCTGCTTTAATGCATAAGGTAGTCTATAGCCAAAGTCCCTCTAGTCTTATGAACTTTCTGGACAGATATGTCCTGGGGAGGATGTTGCGCTCTGCTGGATAAAGTAAACTTGCAGTGCTTTCTTTACATAGCTACAGGCTTCAGTTGACAAGAGTTAGGTCTTTTTCACATACTGGCCCATTATTATGGAATGCTTTTCCCAGGTTCTTGAGAGAGGAAACAGACTATTGAAAGTTTATAAAATGTTTGAAAGCCTTGATGTTTGGGCAAGCTTTTTCTTAGATGCTCTTAAATGCTGTTGTTTTATGTTGGATGTTGTCTTGTTTTTAAATGAGTATGTTGATTTGTGTGTTTTTATTTTTTTTTAAATGTTTTTTATTTTTATTTTGAATTATGTAACATGAATTTATGAAAGTTCTATTTGTAATCAGCACTGAATAGATTTATTTTTGGAAGGTGCAGAATCTAAAAACACATACATAAATAAATAAAAGAACGCAACAGGGGCAGATGAAAAGCCACTTTCCCCTCCCTCTTCTATCCACAGGTGCAAACAAAGCATATTTTGTGCATATAAAATAAGATTTATGTGCACAGGGATGGTAACTTTCAAATGGGTGTGCGGGCGCCCATATACATGTGCATATGGGTGAGTGGCCAGATATATGTAGCAATTTTATATTCTGCATGCACATGCGCACGCATGTTATAAAATAGCCCTGGTGTGTCTACATATGCTCCTAACTTTAAGCATCTGCGTGCACAGCAGCGTAATTCAGCTTTGGGATGTGCAAGTGAGGGAATTTTAGAATAGATGCACATCCAGTCCATGACCAGTTTCACCAGATTGTCCTCCAGTTTGCCCAGCCCAGAGCTAGGTCCTCTAAACCTCCCTGATTCTTTAGCCTGCACTTCTCCCCAGTTAACCCAGAGTCCTCAAACACTTCATAGATGCTTGAAATAGTTTTATTAAGATTTACAGCTCCTCTGTTGTGCATCCCAGCTGCGTGGGTGTCGCGACCGGGCCTTCTCACCTGGCGTTACCTTCCACAAGTGCAAGCTTGCCTGCTGCTGCGAACACCCAGCGTCTCCGTCGCTCACTGCAGCCTCCCTCAGCATCTCCATCCCTGCAGGCCTAAAAGCGGAGCTCCTGTCAGGGCTCCGCGTCTTTGGCCAGCTCGGCCCCGCCCCTAGGCATGCGCGCAGACGACCTCTCCATTCTGAAAGGGAGCAGCATGGGAAAACCCTGAGAGGCCAATGCTGATGACATCATCAATGCTCCATATATAAGGCAGGGCTCAAACCCCTGATCCCTGCCTTGGCAATCGGGTCGACACCTTTGGTGTGATAGTTTGCCTCTGTTCCAGCGTCTCCTGTTCCAGCGTCTCCTTCTTCCCATGTCCTTCTCAGGTAGAACCTTTCTGGACTGACTTATTGGTACTGACCTCTGCCTGCCTGACCATTCTCTTGCCTGCCACCTGGAACCGACCACTGCCTGCCTGACCACTCTACTGTCTGCCGCCTGGACCCGACCCTTGCTTGTCATGACTACGCACGGACTGATTCTGGTATTGACCCCTGCTTTGACTGACCTCTCTTGGACTGATACTCTGGCTTTGACCTTTGCGCTTCACTCAGACACTCTCTTCTGGCCCCCGGTGACCATTGGACCAACGCACTTGGATAACAACCGCGGCATCCATATGGCTAGATCTGCAGGTGCTGCCTGTCTCATCCGGAGGACCTTTCTGAACTTTTGCCTTCCCGAGGTCTCCGGAGCTTCCGGTTCGGGTCTAGCTCACCCATTCTGCATCAGCCGTGCACCCTTGCTCGTGGTGGGCATACCTCTCCGATACCTCTCCGGGAGACCACCGGAGGCCTATCTAAGTCCAGGTGGTCCGGGTACCCAAGGGCTCAACCTGCGGAAACCCCGGATTGTTATTGGTGAAGCTCCAGCCAGCCTCTGTCTCCTTGTGTGCTCCACCTCCTGGTGGCAGGCGTTCTCTGGGTCTGACCAGAGGGCCGTACCAATCCTGCACTGGGCCAAGGGTCCACCTCCAGCGCAACATCCTCCATAGCAGAAGGAACTTTGCATTGAAATATACCTGTGTGCGAGCCCAGGCACATAGCTACTTGGAGGGCATATCTCTTGGCCCAACTCTGGAATGCCCATGCCCCACACACATTCCACCTCTTTTTTCCCCAATGCGAGATTTTTGTCCATCGTTACTTATGCACTTGTGGGTGGCTTATAAAATGTGGATGGACACGCGCATGTGCTAGATGTACACCCATCTCCCAATTTTGACGCACATCCTGCTTTTGAAATTCACCTTAAAAGTGCTTTTAGCACAGAAAAGCGTTTCTTGTGCTCATAAATCATATATTTGTGTGCATGAAGCATGTATTCTGCACATAACTTCAGACTACAGTTTCCAGCATCATAACTCCAGCTTCTACCTATTGACCAGGGTTGGCCAACTCTGGTCTTTGAGAAAACAAACAGGCCAGATTTTTCAGGCAATCCACAATGAATATACATGAGATAGATTTGCATGCACGGCCTCCATTGTATGCAAATCTATCACATGCATATTCATTGTGGATATCCTGAAAACATGGCTAGTTTTTGGTTCTCGAGGACTGGAGTTGGCCACCCCTGCTATAGATTAAATTAGCCTAGAAACTTTATTTCATCTCTAATTAGGAGTTAAGTTTCCAGTACTAAGAAAACAAGCAAGCAGCCTATGTAGCACTTTACATGGGGAGTGGGGAGGGGAGATCATAGCCAGAGCCCCTTTATTCCTGTCATAGATTTTTCAACATTCTGCAGCAAGAATTAGCAATTTTGGTGGCAAAGGTTTCAAAATTCTGTGGCGCATTTGCATAATTTTGCATAACAATTCATACCCCCTGACTATGCAAAAAAAGTCAAAATGAAAACCATTAATGTTCTTTGTTTTTTAACTTTATTTAAACTATATACAAATAAAAAATGTACTCAGTACCTTCAACTTCACCCCTCTGCTCCTGTTCCCTTAAGGTCAAAGAAAAAGGAGAAGACAACAGGAGGAGGAGGAGGAGAGGAGCTTTCTCCTATTGCCTGCAGTCTGTTGCCAGGGGAGGGGCTGGAAAGCCAGAGAGATAGCTGAGACTGAAGGCAGGCACCCTGATGCTTTCTTCAAATGAATGAATTAAGGGGTGGGGAAGCTTCAGTTAGGATGTGTTAGGAGTCATAGGTTAGTGGGCCCTTGGCTTGAGGTGAGAGATGGTACTGCCCACGGGGAGGAGCCCCACTGAGCCTCACCATCGGGAGGTGAGATTTGAGCAATTGGTGACACAGCCCAGCGAGTATAGGGAGAGCAGAAGACTGGGGTGTGTATGCGGTTCCCAGAATAGGTCGCCCTAGTGGTGGAGTGCTGAGCAGGCCCCAAGGAGTGGGGAATGCAGGCAGAGTAAGGAGGCGTGCTTGCAAGGGTGACCCCAAGGTGTGGAGCCACAGAGAGTGTCAGCACGGGAGCTGTGACGAAGGCTTACCCGAGAAGCGGGGAAGCCCAGGGGTCTCTGGCAGTGCAAGAGGACACTACCCTGAGGAGAGGGGGAGAGCGGTACAGTCTCTGAGATAGGCAGGACGCTACCCCGAGGAGTGGGGAGCGGAACGTAGTAACAGTAAAACACAAGGCGCTGCCCCGAGGAGCGGGGGAGCATGGCTCAGTCCCAAGTTCACAACGTGCTACCCTGAGGAGTGGGGACGCGGCAGTCACAAGTGAAGGCAATGGCCTGCGGAACGGGGTACACCGGCGTTGGGTCTCCACGAGGCAGAATAGTGAGGCAATGGCCCACAGGGCGGGGTACACCGAAGTAGAGTTTCACGGTAGAGTAGTTCCTGGAGCAATCCCGAGAAGCAGGGAAGATGGCAGACAGCGTCCTAGGCGCAGGGCCCTCTGAGGAGCGGATAGCCAGAGACAGGAGCAGGGTGTCCCACACCAGGGAGCAGGAACCAGGAACCAGTGTCTGTAGCGAGAACAGCAGGATTCAGCAAGGAGGGAACTCGTTGCCAAGTCAATTAGAGCAAGGCCCCGATGGTGCTTAAGAGTCCAGGGCTAGTGATGTCATCAAGGGGAGACGCGCCTGAGGTTCCTGCCCTGGCGTCCTTAAAGGAGGGCCATGGAGCGTGCACGTGCACGCCTAGGAATGCCCAAAAGAGACATGGCAGCCGGTGGCGTCCTCGCTGCCCTGGGGAGTCCTGGAACTGAGCCATGAGTGTTGGGAGCGGCTTGCCACAGCCTCGAGTCTTCCCAAAGGAGAGAGGGCAGCAACACACGAAGTGAGTAATAGCGGTCGCAGCTGTCTGCGACCAACGGTCATAACATGATGATGATTGTGTGGCAGGTTGTCAATTATACATGCAATCGCGGGAACTTAAGGGCACTACTAATAGCTAATTCCTTCATTAACTTCAGATTTACATGTGAAGGCATTAACTAAAGTGCTCATTTTTATGTGCACAATTTTTGTACGCAAAGCTCCTTGCTGCATGGGGAGTACAGTTTACACTCAAAAAATGTGTGCATAACAGCGGGTAGAATTGTTTGCTCTGCTGAATGCACGTTGCTACATCGGCATCTCAATGAGGTGTCCCAGAAATACGAATAAAAATCTATTTTGTTCGCTGAACTTCTTTATATATCTGTGGGGGGAAGTTCTCCACTGTCTTGAGTCAATATCATGGCCGCTTCCCAAGTTACAGCATTGGTAAATTTGCCTGGTGTTTATGCAACCTTTAAGGGTCACATGTTTAAATGGAACCTATTTATTCATTTAATACATTATCCACTTGTCTCAACCCTGCCATACAAAGCAATTCACAGCCTTTAACATGTATTTTTCAATATCAATCTGATCTTTCAATAAAGCACAAAGCAGCCAATTTGAATTGGCGAGCAACCACTCATGAAGAACCTTAACCTTTATGTAGCTGTTACATTTCACTATACACAGTGTTTTGCTGATTTCACAATGGAGTGTTAATGCACATGCAGTTTTTGTTTTGTTTTCACAGCTAAATTGACTGTAATGTGAAGTACTGAAAAAAGAAGAAATAAGTTATCTTCCCCAATGCAGATAACAAGCATAACCCAGTCTATGTTGAAATCTGCTGTTAAAAAAAGGAGACTGATATTTTTGAATATTAAGATATGCACTAAATCTCTCTGTTTTCACATTTTTAGTAGGATGGCCCTATGATTCTCCTTTAGATGAAGAATTTGAAAAATGGGAAATGGGTGTGAAATGATGATTTTGTTTGGTGGTCCAAATGCATGCAGTATTTGTAGCACCAGCTCAGATGCCTGAGTTGAGATTTACAAGAGTTTATGAACATCCCACAACAATGAAAGTTCACAGAAGTTATGGAAGAAATGAAGAGGTCCATATTCAAAAGCATTTAGCCAACTAACTCAGAAGTTAGCTGGCTAAATGAATATTTGGGCACATATCCGACTAAATTCTAGCCGGCTAATTAGTTAGGCAGCTGGAATGTAACCAGATAAGTTAGCGGCGATTCCGGGGGCACAAATGGGAGAAGCTGAGTTAGCCGGCCAAGTTAACCGGCTAACTCCGAAATTCAGAGTTAGATGTATAACTTAGCTGGCTAAATCCGGTTGAGCCAAAGAGCTGTCCTAAAGTTAGCCGGCTATAGAAAGCTGGCTATATTTCAGTATGGTGGCCGCACTATTGAATATACATCCAAAGGTAGCTGGCTAGGTTTATCTGGCTAAGGGGGTCATTTTCTAATGCTTATCACGTGCAATAGCTTGCATGGGGCGGAGTCGGGGTAGCGAGGGGAGGAGTCGGGGCGGCGAGGAGGCAGACTCGGCGGTGTCTTTGCTGGTGGCGATAAGGTAAGCAACGTTATCATCGCCAGTAGCGCGCCCAATAGCGCCACCTTTCACGGTGGTGTTATTGGGTGCGAAAGCCGGCAGCAAAAACACCGCGGTGATGCGAAGGCTGCCGGCTTTCGCAGGCCCACCCACCCGTTTTCGCTGGATTCACCATTCTCTGCGATAGAATGGTGAATCCAGGCCTAACTTTGCTATCTGGACAGTGATTCATTATGGACCTCAAAATTAATGTTTTTTTTCAATTTAACATTTCAAGCTATGGCTCTGTTATCTGATATTTGAATCGATTAGCTGCACTAACAAGCCTTCCTTTCGCTGAATTGAGATAAACGGATAACATAATGGTTTTATTCTCATTGTTTACTCATGAGAGGGCCGATGTAATAAACCCATGCTAAACATGAAGCTAAATTTTAGCTTGGGTATCGGTTTACTCACATCATAGAAACCTGTGGTACTTCGAGATGCAAAAAGCTAATGCCTGCAAATGCCCTGTGAGTAAAAAAATACAAGCTAAATGGAAAAAGCATGTTTTTTTTACTCACAAGCCATTTGCATGCCATTAAACTGCAAATCCCCACTAAAATAATGGCTCTCTCTCTCTTCTGCTCAGCAAAGTGGTACATGTGCAATAGTACAGATCTCCTAAACGGAAGTGTAATTTCTTTGAACAATATTATGAAAGCGTTACTACATAGATCATATTTTTTTCTTATCATTGCAAACCAATGTGTTTCAAATTTGTGTATTTTTTGGGAAATTTATTTTTTTTGAATGACTGGATCTTTTGTGGTAGCTGAGTTATCAGTTATCATTATCAGCCTCCTGGAGGCAAATAATGCTAATAAATAGTCCTTTCCTTGGCATATCCCTGGCGTTGAACTGCTGGCACAAACATGCTAGGCAGTGCAACAATTTTTTCCTTGCTAAAGCCTATCACACACTGAGGTTATGTTATCATGGAAAAATCCACACTAAAACATGGGTTAAAACCCATGCTGGGGTCTGCGCGGTTTATTACATTTGTACCAAGGAGAGCAGTCTCTATAACTAAGTCACAGGATCACCACTCATGGCTTCCAGAAACCCCTCCCCTCACTCATGATCACTGAGGGACCAATGCAAAAAAATGTGGTGAAATCGGGCACTGAGTGTTCAGCGTCTGCTTTCCTAACGTGCCCCCAGGTACCTCCCCTGTGGGCGCCATGCAATATTAAAATTAGGAGTCGCGCTATCAAGGAGGCATTAGGGTCGATTGCACACTCCTAGCATCCCCTTGACAGCGGGTACCCGGGAGAAGCAGGCAGTCCGTGGCTGTCCGCCGGTTAAGAAAATGGACGCTGAATTTATCAGCATCTCTCTTCCTAATTGGCGCACCTACCGCCAGTACTTTAAAAAAAATTTTGTTTTTTAATCTTTCGTTCCTCTGACTTAAAATCACCATGATATTAAGTCAGAGGATGTACAGAAAAGCAGTATTTTCTGCTCTGGGCAGGCGTTAATTTCTGAGCGCAAAAATGTGCGTATTGGACGCACATTTTATTTACTGCATCTGGAGTGAATAACTAATAGTCTCATTGACATACATTTGCATGTGATGAGCGCTAAGTTTCCTTTTGTCTTGGATGCGCATTGTGGAGGCGCTAATCCCCTTATAGCATAAGGGGCTGTGGACGCTCCTACACAACCCGCATCCAAACTGCAGGTTAAAAGTGCGCTCAGCTGAGTGCACTGTATTGCATTGGCCCCTGAGAGAAGAAACCTCTAAGAGTGAATCATTTTGTATTCTACATATAACAAAGAAAAACTCTGCTTATGTGAAATAAACAGACAATATCTGTTTTATTTTAATTAAGGATGCAAGGATATGTGGCGTGAAGGACCACGTATTGTGCATGACCATCTGAAACAGAATAAAAATGAGAACTAAAAGAAAAATAAATAGAATAAACCTGCCAAGAAAACATTTAAATGAATCAGGTAAAAAACATTGAGTTCATTATCGGTCTGGAATGTGACAGCTTTCCCTGATCTCTTGCAACCCTTCCTACTGGACTATGCCTACATGTTGTTCTATGATGCCTTGATGCCCATGCCTTGATGCGCTTACCTCTCTATTTGTCCATAAAAGTCAATCCTTTCCTTTAAAGTCACTGTCTCCCTCTGCCTCTTACCTTTTGCTCTTTAGGCTTTCTCAATTAAATTAAGAACATGGCAAAAAATTATTCATTAACCCAGAATTATTTAGAGCCATGTTCTTAATTTAATAGTTAAAATAACACCTGCTGCCTTTGATCTCTTTCATAATATTCTGTTACTGCCCAGTGATTTGTTGACACCTCAAGATGGTCACCCAACTGATTTGTAGAGACAAGCGCCATAGCTATTAAGTGTTTCAGCCTATTTTCATTATTGAGGATACATCTAAGAGAGGGAGGAGAGAGAGAGAAGAAAGAGCGTCAATTTGGCTTTAATATTTAATTCAAGTTGCACTGCAGTTACAGTTTTAGTGAAATCTTAGTGGGTTTTGCTATGCCACTTTGCATTGTAACAGCTCTGTATTGTACATTTACTACTAAATGCAGGCACCAGCTGGAAACACTTATGTAGAAACCCTTTGGGATCTCCACTAGCTGTCCCTAGTCAAAGACCTGGGCAGTGAGTGTAGGAGAAGAGCAAACCATTTGCTAAAGCAACCCCGTATGGTGGATGCAGTGGTAGGTTCCAGCCTGCTCAAGGGAAGACCGTGTCAGAATTCTGAGTGGCATTTTGGTTAACAGTCAAAGGAGAAGAAGCTGTATTTTTGGCCCTGGTTTCCCTATCCCTGGTGGGCTAGGGCTTACACCCCTGGCTGTCCAGGATAAGAAGAAAGAAGACCTGCTGTGCCATCTTGCATTGTGTGTGGTGACTCTGTATTAGGGATGTGAATCGTTTTTCAACGATTAAAATTATCGTCCGATAATGTTTATATCGTCTTAAATCGTTATAGAACACGATACAATAGAAATTCTAACGATTTATCGTTAAAAATCGTTAAATCGTGTTAGTGCGCACTAAATCGAGTTAGTGCGCACTAACTCCCCGTTAGTGCGCACTAACTCGATTTAGTGCGCACTAACTGAAAATGATACAAATAAACACTTTCCAGGTCACTGAAGGTCAGTTAGGAATGAATATGTGTTCCTATTGGCTGGCTGCCCTCTTATCTATTGATGTTACCAAGGTTACCACTGAGGTGATGGTTGGGGGGATGGGAAATGGAACTGGAAACTAACGAACACCAACAGAAAATGAAACAAAGTGTTCACACTTCCCAGGTCAGTAAAGGTCACTTAGGAATGAATATGTATGTATGTATTCCTATTGGCTGGCTGTGCTCTTATCTATTGATGTTACCAATATGGTTGGGGGGATGTGAAATGGAAACAGTTGGAAGCTTGACAAAAAAAGTAATGTAATGATCAGCACTCACGTGACTAGAACTTGTTTGTTTATTATTTTTGTTAGCAGGCACCTGAAATGCTAGTGCATGTTGAATTTGCCAATCACTGTGCATTTTAGAAAGGTGGTCCTGGCTGGAACTGTACACAGTTCAAATATATGTACTTGATTGTTGGTAAGTGTATTTTTTAAGTAGCCACACTGGCACCAGTATGTTTACTTTTCCTCCTACTTAACTCACTAGCTCAGCTTTGTAAGAAGGGCTTCTCTGCTTGTGTGTTGTTTTTGTTTGGTGTGAGGAGAGCAGAAACATCAGATCTTTATTCAATCTACTACAGTCATCTCTTACAGTGCCCTATCCCTATTAATACCAGGAGTGTTGTGATCTTCCTGCACACAGTGCCCTAACCCTGATACCAGTCTGAGACAGCTCCCTCCCTGCATTACTAGTGAGAGGCTGGCTTCACAGACAGGGGGGAGCTGCCTGACCCTCACTCCTGACTTCCCCCATGTCCCAGCTAGTGAATGGTGTGTGGGTGAGGGGGGGGGAGGATGGTGAAGTCTGAGACAGCTCCCTCCCTGCATTACTAGTGAGAGGCTGGCTTCACAGACAGGGGGGAGCTGCCTGACCCTCACTCCTGACTTCCCCCATGTCCCAGCTAGTGAATGGTGTGTGGGTGAGGGGGGGGGGGGGGAGGATGGTGAAGTCTGAGACAGCTCCCTCCCTGCATTACTAGTGAGAGGCTGGCTTCACAGACAGGGGGGAGCTGCCTGACCCTCACTCCTGACTTCCCCCATGTCCCAGCTAGTGAATGGTGTGTGGGTGAGGGGGGGGTGGTGGATGGTGAAGTCTGAGACAGCTCCCTCCCTGCATTACTAGTGAGAGGCTGGCTTCACAGACAGGGGGGAGCTGCCTGACCCTCACTCCTGACTTCCCCCATGTCCCAGCTAGTGAATGGTGTGTGGGTGAGGGGGGGGGGGGGGGGGGAGGATGGTGAAGTCTGAGACAGCTCCCTCCCTGCATTACTTGTGAGAGGCTGGCTTCACAGACAGGGGGGAGCTGCCTGACCCTCACTCCTGACTTCCCCCATGTCCCAGCTAGTGAATGGTGTGTGGGTGAGGGGGGGGGGGGGAGGATGGTGAAGTCTGAGACAGCTCCCTCCCTGCATTACTAGTGAGAGGCTGGCTTCACAGACAGGGGGGGAGCTGCCTGACCCTCACTCCTGACTTCCCCCATGTCCCAGCTAGTGAATGGTGTGTGGGTGAGGGGGGGGGGGAGGAGGATGGTGAAGTCTGAGACAGCTCCCTCCCTGCATTACTAGTGAGAGGCTGGCTTCACAGATAGGGGGGAGCTGCCTGTCCCTCACTCCTGACTTCCCCCATGTCCCAGCTAGTGAATGGTGTGTGGGTGAGGGGGGGGGGGGGGATGGTGAAGTCTGAGACAGCTCCCTCCCTGCATTACTAGTGAGAGGCTGGCTTCACAGACAGGGGGGAGCTGCCTGACCCTCACTCCTGACTTCCCCCATGTCCCAGCTAGTGAATGGTGTGTGGGTAAGGGGGGGGGTGGAGGATGGTGAAGTCTGAGACAGCTCCCTCCCTGCATTACTAGTGAGAGGCTGGCTTCACAGACAGGGGGGAGCTGCCTGACCCTCACTCCTCCGGGGTATTGTGATCTTCCTGCACACAGTGCCCTATCCCTGATACCAGGGGTGTTGTGATCTTCCTGCATGCAGTGCCCTATCCCTATTAATACCAGGAGTGTTGTGATCTTCCTGCATGCAGTGCCCTATCCCTATTAATACCAGGAGTGTTGTGATCTTCCTGCATGCAGTGCCCTATCCCTGATATCGGGATGTGTGCAAGAAGATCACAACACCCCCGGTATCAGGAATAGGGCACTGTGTGCAGGAAGATCACAACACCCCCAGTATCAGGAATAGGGCACTGTGTGCAGGAAGATCACAACACCCCTGGTATTAGGGATAGGGCACTGTGTGCAGGAAGATCACAACACTTCTGGTATTAATAGGGATAGGGCACTGTGTGCAGGAAGATCACAATACCCCTGGTATCAGGGTTAGGGCACAAGTTCTAGTCACATTGACTGATCACATTACTTGTTTTGTCAAGCTACCAACTGTTTCCATTTCCCATCCCCCATATACTGTCAGTAGGAAACTTGGTAACATGAATAAATAAGAGGGCAGCCAATAGGAATACATATTCATTCCTAAACTGACCTAACTGACCTGAAAAGTGTCAAATTGTATCATTTTCAGTTAGTGCGCACTAACTCCCAGTTAGTGCGCACTAACTCCCGTTAGTGCGCACTAATCGGAAAAAACGATTTTTAACGATTTTTTAACTAAAAAATCGTGCCTAAGACGATTTTCTTGCCCTGCCACACGATTTCTATCGTTAAGACGATATGGAAAACGATTCACATCCCTACTCTGTATATTTGCTTTGAGAGTACATTTTGTCGGCCACTCTTTCTGCCTAAGTGGCCAAGAGAGAGGGCATTCTGTGAGGGGCCTTTCATCCAAAGGTCCTGGAGCATTTGAAGAGGAAAACCGTGAGGAAGAGGTATTTTTTTCCTCTGGAGACCCGCAACAGAGTCTTCCCTCCGGGAAAAGAGATGATGAGAGAGAATGGATTTTCTGGAGATCACCTGCATCTTAGGTATATTATTTTGGGGGAAGGGAATTCCACCCATGTCTAGGAAACCTCTGCCCACCTGGAATTCTTACTTTTCCATGCTCTGGAGAGTGAGATATTACTTGGAACCCAAATACTGAGAAACAATTGTATGGATTAAGGAGTAGTTTTGAAAATCAGTGTCTGGATATGGATGTGAAGGAGTAAATGTATATGGTGCAAGTTAATTTCATTGGAAGATATTCCATAGTAAAGTTTTCTTTCTGAACACCATTCCTGAGTATCCAGCCTATTTATTTGGGTATCTACAGCTCCAGAGTGTACACCTAATTATATAACACTCATAGCAAGAGACACCACCAGCGCCTTGGGCCCTGCAGGTTTTCACTCCCCTCCATTCAAGCAACCCATGCCCCAGGGCTATTTGGGCTGTGTGAGGACTTAGACTCGGGACTGAGTGTGATCTCTGCTTTCCCAGATAATACCAGAAAAGGAAGTACAATTAAAACCAGGGCTCACTGTGGATGCATACAGTAGGATGTACGGCAGGATTGCCAACCAACCAACTATTGGCCAGCCTAACCAAGAGGCCAGCAGCTGGCATGACATTGAAACCAGCAATTCTGCTAACCAGCAGTCTGAACAACTGCCTCTCCCATCTCGCACCCAGCTGGTTTCTCTGGGTCTGCAGTCCTTACAATGTCCCTCTGGCGGTACAGCTCCCAGCTGAGTGGGAGAGCCATCAGAAAGCATTTCCTCTCTCCTGCTCTGCTGCCCCTGCCTCATTTCAATGCCTATCAGTTCTTAGCAGGAGAGTCAATAGGCAGTGGGAAGGAAAACACTGCAGCACAACATGAAAACACTGTTTTCTGTCTGCTTTGCCTCACTAAAGCCCCCGGCTGCTCTTGCTTTATTACTGGCAAGATTCTGTGTGATCTTTAAACCCAAGTAAAGGAACACAGAAAAGCAAGAGAGAAAACAAAGGAAATGACCCCGTCTTCAACTTGCTACCGTCCTTGATGCAGCCACTGTCTGTGGACTCGGGACCCAAATCAGAGAGGAGTGGAGGTCCAGGAGGAGTTAGAATGGAGCAAAGGAACCAAATACGGAGGCTGGACTAAAGGCATGGGGGGCTGAGGGAATGGCCATAATGTTTTCAGTAGAGGTGACCTAAGGTGGCAGATATTGATGGGGGGGAGGGGGGGGGGGGAAGGAGGCAGTGAAAAAAAAAATGTCCTTCCTCATGCAGTGAAAAAAAGCCTCTGCTGCAGCTGCCCCTCTAATATTTGTCTGCTGTAAGACTCAGTGCTGTAACTAGAATAACTATCTAGTGGCATACCGAGGGGGTGGGGCAAATGCCCCGGGCGCTGACCTGTAGGGGGTTCTGATGGCTAACATAGGTATCTCTATGGAGAGGCCCATGTGACTGCCGGTGGACCTCATCCTACTGGCACTGAAGAAAAGAAGAGCCCTGTGCAGCCACCGTTAGATTTCATCCTACTGGGAGTGGGAAATGAAAAGGCCAGGCTCTGACCGGGAGCAGAAGAAGAGATAGCCTGCTCTGCTGCTCCTCCTGTGCCAACCCTGCGGCATTCAAAACTCACAAGGCTAGAAGTTCCTCTATGCGGATCTCGCAATACACAAGATCAGTATCGAGGAAGTGCCAGCCCCATGAATTATGAATACCACAGGGCTGGCACAAAGGATGAGCAGCAGAACAGGGATCCTCTCCAATAGGCATGTGGCGGTAGCAGCAGCAGCAGCGAAAGAATGAGAGTCTCCAAGGCTGCTGGCAAAAGAGTCACCATGCCTATCTGCAAAATACAGAGAGGGGAGCCTGCCTTGGGTGGGTATGAATGAATGGGAGCTTGCCTGGTTGGGGGGGGGGGGGGGGAGGGATGGTGAAAATGAATGAGAACCTGTCTGGGAGAAAAGTGAATGAGAATGAATGGGGGCCTGCATGTGGTGGGAGATGGGAGAATGAATGGGAGCCTGTGTGTGTGTATGTGTGTGTTTATGTGCGTGTGAGAAAGAGGATGTGGGAGCAGGAACATGTGAAAGAGGTAGCTGATTTGTGTGTGTGAGGGAGCCTGAGAGTGAGAACTGGTTTGTGAAATGGAGCTTGTGAGTGTGAGTAAGCCTCTGTGTGTGTGTGTGTGTGTGTCCTTGGTGAGGCCTCACCTGGAGTACTGTGTTTAGTTCTGGAGACCGTTTCTCAAAAGGGACAGAGAGAGCATGGAGGCGGTCCAGAGAAGAGTGACCAAAATGGTGGGAGGTCTCCATTAAATGACTTTTTATTTTATTTTATTTATTTATTTATTTAATTTTATATACCGGCAACCGTTTGCACATCGTGCCGGTTTACAGATAACTTAAAACAAGGATATATATAGGCAAAGCCTTTACAAGGAGGACTTATGAGGAGAGGTTGAAGTGTCTAAATATGTACACCCTGGAGGAGAGGAGGTGCAGGGGAGATAAGCTACAGCCCTTCAGATACCTAAAAGGTTTTAATTATGCACGATCAACAACAAACCTTTTCCGCTGGAAAGAAACCAATAGAACTAGGGGTCACATAATGAAACTCCAGGGAGGACGACTCAGAATCAATGTCAGGAAATATTTCTTCACGGAGAGGGTGGTAGATGCCTGGAATGCCCTTCCGGAGGAGGTGGTGAAGACAAAAACAGTGAAAGATTTCAAAAGGGCATGGGATAAACATTGTGGATCCCTAAAGGCTAGAGGATGGAAATGAAGAAAAGAGTGTATTGGGGTAACTTGCTGGTGTAACAGATACCTCCCTTAACAAATAAGCCTGCATAGATACATAGAAATGACGGCAGAAAAAGACCAAACATCCCATCTAGTCTGCCCAGCAAGCTCCCACACTTATTTTCCCATACTTATCTGTTTCACCGACCACCAAGTTCAGGGCCCTTGTTGGTAACTGTTTGATTCAAATTTCCTGCCACCCCCTGCCGTTGATGCAGAGATGCATACTGTTGATGCAACTCCATCATTGCTCGCTGCTTCAATGGCAGGGGGGAAAGAGGAACTGAATTCAGACAACAACTAACGAGGACATTGAATTGTACAGTCTGGGAAAACAAATAAGCATGGGGGTAACTTGCTTGATGCGGCAGTTACTACCCATAACTTATAAGCCTGATACTACAATTCTGATGTAACTCCAACATTGCTCTCTGCTTTAACAACAGGGGGTGAAAGAAAATTGGACTCAAACAGTAACCAAAAGAGCCCTGACCTTGGCGGTCTGAATGCCTGATAAGTATGGAAAACTGATAATTATGGGAGCTTGCTGGGCAGACTGGATGGGCCATTAGGTCCTTTCCTACCATCACTTCTATGTTTCTATGGTTCTATGTGCGTGTGTGTGTGAGGGAGCCTGTGAGAAAGATCATGTGAGAGTGAGAGCCTGCATATATGTGTGTGTGTGAGAGGGAGCCTGAAGGAGTGACAGCTGGTTTGTGAAAGAGAGGATGTGAGGGTGAAGGAGTCTGGGTATATGTGTATGTGTGTGTGTTAGCCAGTGAGAGGGAGAGCCTATGTGTGTGTGGGTGGGTGAGAGCCTGGGTGGGTGAGGGGGTTTTGTATGAGATCCTGTGCAGATGTATGTGTGTGTGTGTATAAGAGAGAGAAATAAAGTTTATGCGGGGTTCCTACCAACAAATCCACAAAATCACAGACTGGCTAGAAATAAAAAAAATCTCAGGTATGGCGAGCAAGAGATTTTTAAATTCTTATTAATTTCATTACTGGATATTGTTTGATGTGTCTGCTGTTTTGAAATATTATATTGATGTTTTGGGAAATTCATAAACATTTTTATGGAGTTTTAATTATTGGATGCTCTGTTCATCAGTTGCTTTGAAATATTCATTCTTGTTGATAGTACAGCTTTACTATTATGACTGATATTTTATATTTCTTGATTTTATTTTTGTTGGTCCCTTATTCTGTCTTTGATAGGGGTCTGTCAGATGACAGTTATGGAGAGCAGGGGATGTTTTTTTTTACCCTTACTGGGTTTACTTATTGGGTGTTGTTTCCTGTGTGCACTGTTTTGAAATATTTTATTGATGTTTGGGAAATTTTTAAAAATTTGTAGGAATTTTTAATTATTGTATTTTATTCTATTCATCAGCTTGTTTTGACATATTTATTCTCTTTATTAGAATGGTTTTACTATTATGATTGATATGTTATATTTCTTGATTGTTTTGTTTTATAAGGAATGGTAATATTTGTTTATCTATTTTTATACTGCATACAGAGTCTGACTTGTTACTGTTTCCAGTCCAGTTTTGTCAGGACATTTCTATTTACTTTATGGTCTCTTTATTCTGTATTTGGTTAGGATCTGTCTGTGTTCAACATGTGTGACCAAGGTGAGGTATTCTGCTAAGTATATAATTTCTGTAGAGGCATCTATAGCAGCCTGACTTGTTCTGTTTACCTAATAGGGAATGTATTAGTATTTTAGGACCTGGTGTAAAAAGAAGTGAATAAGAAATAGAAAGACTAGCTATATTGCTGTTATATTTCTAGATCTGTTATTTTATTTTGTAATAATTAACGGATCGATACTGTAAAACCGCGGGAGAGCGGACGAACACCCGCTCTCCCGGCGCACGCACCGGCCCTTCGCCGGTGCGAGCGATCCAGTATTCAAATGAGGTGACGCGGTGCAAACGAGGAAAAGGTGGCGCTAGGGACACTAGCGCGTCCCTAGCGCCTCCTTTTGGCCTGGAGCGGCGGCTGTCAGCGGGTTTGACAGCCGACGCTCAATTTTGCCGGCGTCGGTTCTCGAGCCCGCTGACAGCCACGGGCTCGGAAACCGGACGCCGGCAAAATTGAGCGTCCGGTTTTCGGCCCGACAGCCGCGGGCCGAATTCAATTTTTTTTTTTTTTTTTTTTTTACTTTTTTTTACTTTTGGGGACCTCCGACTTAATATCGCTATGATATTAAGTCGGAGGGTGCAGAGAAAAGCAGTTTTTACTGCTTTTCTGTGCACTTTCCTGGCGCCGGAAGAAATTAGCGCCGACCTTTGGGTCGGCGCTAATTTCTTAGAGTAAAATGTGCGGCTTGCCTGCACATTTTACTTACTGGATCCCGTGCGCATACCTAATAGGGCCATCAACATGCATTTGCATGTTGAGGGCGCTATTAGGTGCCGCGGGTGGGCCGCGTGTTTTCCTCCCCTTACTGAATAAGGGGTAAGGGAAAACACGCGTCCAGAGCAGGCTGACAGTGCGCTCCGACGGAGCACACTTTACTGTATCGACCTGTATGTATGATGTTTCTCTGTTCCTGATATGGGGGATGGGGACAATCTGGTAAAAACACAAGGTCCCTATACATAAAAGTTTGCCCAGGTTCCCATAAGTGGTTAAAGAGGACCTGCAATCACAGATTCCAGAGTTCACTCTCATATCTATATTGAGAAATTATCATGATGATAATTTGTTTGCTTTGCTGAGCAGAAAGCATGGTACGAGCAACTTTAGACATAGGTTACCAGTAGGATAAATAAATTAAGAACATAAGAACATGCCATACTTGGTCAGACCAAGGGTCCATCAAGCCCAGCATTCTGTTTCCAACAGTGGCCAATCCAGGCCACAAGAACCTGGCAAGTACCCAGTGAGTTGTTTCTTTACATAATGGATTATATGTATTACTTTATTTCTGTTTTGAGTTGGTCAATGTTAATTTCATTGGTAATGTCCTACCTTGGATGGAGCGGGAGATGTATGTGTGTGACAACCTAATAGTGCCTAGGCGTGACAAAAAGCTAAATCTATCCTTGTTTGTTCATGTTGTAATAGGGGCTGGCCACTGGTATTTTCGGTGTGTGATCATTTGTTAATAGGTAATAATGTGCTTATGTATCTGTTTCTTTAAAAATGTGGGCTGTCAAATTAGGTGCCAAAGATTGAAGCAGGAGGTATAAAAGTATGGTTTCTGTTGGGTTTTTGTCTTTTCTTCCCCTGCCCTTTTCAATGTTGGTTGGGATATAGCAATCTCCAGAATATATGACTGTAAATCAGGCCTGAGAGTTGGGAGGCCCAGGGACCCTCCAAGGGAAGTAGAACCCTTCAGGGGTGCCTCCTCTCAAGGGGAGAGGCTCAAGGCCCTGATGAAGTGGAGGTTGTCTGTTTATCCAGAGGCATCAGTCAGAGAGGAGTAAGCAGAGAGGCTGATGGCCATGGAGGTATATGGAGTGGGTTCCTTCCCCCTCCGGAGGAAATAACCAGGAGGCCAGGAGAAGGCGTTCGGAGGTGGGGGTGAATCTTCAGGAGGGAGTTCTCAAGGGGTGTCCTTGATCTGCGGTGCCCGGGGAAACCTGCATTTGGCGGATAGTGATGTGGAAGCTGTAAGGGAGAAGATCCAAGACCATAGGAGGCGTGAGTAATGTTATGTAAAATGTAATTACGTATTTCATCCCATTGGATGAGAATTCTGTATGGGTATGTGATGAACAAAAAAACCCTAAGGCATTGAAAAAGTTAAGCAATGTAGTGAGAGAGATTATGCTGAAGTTACAGGTCAGCATTTGCTCTGTGTTGGGATGATTCTTATGTGTCCCCAAATATTAATTAACTATGTGTGATGGTAACTGTTATATGGAAGTTCATGATTCTGCCATTGTTCAATAACAATTTTGTAATGTACTCTCATCCATGTAGTTTTGGCTGTCTGGATATTCCACATAATAAAATTGTTGTTCATTGGAATTTAAATAAATGTGTCCGCTCCAATTATTTAGCCAGCCTGTAAGAGTGAATGGGGGTCAGAGCCCATGGAGGGGAGTGAAAGAGATTCCTCCCTATCCTAACAGTATAGAGGGAAAAAGAGCTAATTTTAATCGTGATGTCACCAGCAAAGTCCACTTCACCATCTGCATGACTATTTTGAAGAACCCACAAAATAAATTTGGCAGGGACGACCACTGCATAACAGGGAAGTTCCATTCCATCATTTTACATACCCAGTTGGGAGGCTAAAAAAAGATACTATTAAACAAACAAAACAGGCTCAGCACTGATGGGCAGACTTAGGCCGCATCTTTTTCAGCCATCATATTTCCATGTTTCACTTTAATTGAAGCAACTCATTGAGTCATATCTTGCAAAGTCTTTTTTTAGTACTCATCCTTCATTCAAGTAAATGTAGCTTAGCGTGAGAGATTCAGTATGTACACAGTTACAAACAAGAACACTACCCGCCCTTCCTCCTTGCCCCATCTGAATCTGCCAGCAATCGTAGGGCTGCCAATAAAAAGATACGTGTTCACAGAAGCCTAAACTAGTTTCACATAAGGTTAAAAAAAATGCAATCTGCTGCAGACGAACTTTCATCGTTCTCCAGGATTTGGGAGGCCTTGCCCATGAAGAAATGAACTGTGTCAGTTAACATCCCGAAAACAATAAATCCTTCAAAGTCTGGCTCCCTTTTACTGAATTTGTACAGCATCAACATTGCAATATTGGCAGGCCCAACACTTGCTATTCATCTTAATCAGATGTTCTTTTCCCCTTCATGTTGGTTGCATAATGTCCAGAATGATGGCTGATGAGTCAGATTCCAAAGACAGTGCAATAAAAGCCTCTGATACAGAATTTACATATTACCAGGATCATATATGCCGGTTAGGTACCCCTAGGCAAAGAAACAAAAGAGGGGTTCTCCATTAAAGAATGCAAAAGCCAGGTGGATGAGGGGGGGTATGTAGCAGTCCCTCTCTGAAGAAGCACTGTGATGAAAAGAGATGTCTCTCAGCCATCCTGGTGGAATTTTCTTGAGTGGTGAGGTCTCATTTCACCCACCCTTTTAAAGGCGCAGAGGGAAAGCTGGTGGCAATTTTGTTTTGTAGCCCTCATGTTGCTGGTTTGCGAGACCCCTGCACTTTTAAAAAGATGGGCAGGTCCGACAGGAAACACTTCCGCTCGCAAAATGCCACCAGGATGAAGGAGTGGGAGGCGCCCTTAGGCAGCTGCCGTCTCTGCCTAGCAGGAAATCCGAGTCTGACTATCATGAGGCACTGGCTGGTGATGAGGCTTTTTAAAAGCGTTTCTCTGTTTCTGAAATTCTACAGTCACAGACGGTAACTTTTAAACAGCCACACGGGCGCACACGCACGCACGTGTACCGGCTCGCGCCAAAGGAAAGGGCCATTTCATAACATACATGCATGGTATAAAATAGGATGAATGTGCATACATGTGCACAATTTTACATGGACACGCACATGTGTGCATAAACGCCACCTCTACCGCGTAAGGGACACTTGCCGATGCAATTACCGGTTTCCCCAGTTTGCCCAGATAATGGATAGGACTTCCTAACCACCCTAGTTAAATAGCCTCTTTTACCCTGATAGCACCAACCCTTAAAACCCCGTTGACTAGCCTATTACTTACATGGCATCCATGGCAGTAATAAAGTTACATAAAGAGTACGCCGACGTTCGCTCGTGTGTGTAAATACTTATGCACACATTTCAGGTTAAAGCTCTGGAACGCTCATGCCCCGCCCAGGCCCCACCCAGACCTCCACCCATGCCCCGCCCCCTCTTGCAACTTCTTATTTGTGCATGTATGGGGAAATACGTGCGTACGCAGGTGACTTTTAAAATTCCCAAGAAGCACGCCAGCCCTATTTCCACGTGCATCTCCTGGCTTTTTAAAATTCACCCCATATTGTGCCATAAACCAAGGTACTGTACAAGAAATAGCAGATAAGGTATACAATGAATCACTGCCAGAGAAAGGTACCTGAGGCCAAAGGAGACAAAATAAACTCCCCAATGATATGTACATCAGTTTTCAGAACAACCAAAATAGACAGATTGTTCTAATTATTGGCCCAAATGTATTCAAATATGTCTGATAAAAATGTCTCCTTAAAATCAGAGCAGTCTGAGGCTTTTATGAAACAGATCTGCAGGTTCCTGCCATACTTAAAGTAACTAGCTGTAACTGTTCTATTAGTAAGTAACTAAGTAATGTAATGTACTCGTTTACTTTTCTATGGAGCTAACTAAAGGTGTGGCTGAAAACTTTTTTTTTTTAATTTCTAAAGGTATAAGAGTGCATGAAGAGTAAAGCTTTTGTGAATGTTTGGTCAGATATTCTACAAAAATTGGCATATTTTCAAAGTTATTCACCACCAGAGTTCATCCGGGGGGGTGGGGGTGGAGGGGGTGTTACAGGTTGAGATGCGGGGAGCGGGCCCTGGAGATCGAAGTGCGGTGGGAAGGGGCTGTGGGTCATCTGGGCCCCATCTAGAAGTTGAATCACCATCCTTCTGTCCCCCTCCCAGACGTTCAGGTGGGGGACGACCCTCAGATTCCTAACCTATGCCTTAGATGCTATCCTGTTAAGAAGCCTGAATGCTGTGACAGTGGTCATGGCTGCGGTATGAGCCATTCCCATCATTTTTCTTTTTTCTCTTTTACTTGTGTTACCCTTTGTTAGGAGTTCTGCTACTCAAGGGCATAGTCAGGGCAGTGTGGCTGTAGGCACACAAACTCATTTTTCCTCTGGGGCTACTCCGGCTAGCGCACTTTGTCCCAAGGGGTGGGTCCTTTTTGGGGGGGAAGGCTTAAGCTTATGGCCCAGGTGGTGGTGGTGTTTCTGGCTCCTTCTTAATAACTTTAATGTTGTTCCTGGGACAAACAGGCAGGCAAGGTACTCAGTGTTCAAAATAAAAGTTTACAGATTTTTTTAAAGTTAAATCAAAATCCAATTTATTCAAATGATTGATATTACAGTTGTTAATCTTCCTTTGGGTAGGTATCCTTTTTCTTAGGGGCCTGGCATTAAATTTATACTTCCGTTCTATGAGCATAAACTGCCCAGGGATCCAGGGATAACCTACTTGTGGGGTTTCCCCATTGAACCCGGAAAAATCCTACCTGAGTCCAGGTGTTAATTCCCTATCACCCAGCCTGTGTCCTGGTCCCTTTTGGCAGAGATCCTGTGTGTGTGTGTGTGTGTGGGGGGGGTCTCCATGATCTTGGTCTTTCATGAAGTTTTGTGACTTCTCAGAAGGAAACATCTGTGGTGGACGGGAAACTGACTGTCCCCGGCCTGTTTCCCAGTGAGAAGGGGTGGATCAAAAAACCTTCCCACAAAACAAAATGGGAATGTCTTCTCTTTCTCAGAAATCTCTCTGTGGCTGATGTTATGCTCTCACTGGTGCTTGCCTCATCTAAGGAGTAGAAAAAGGCTCACAGGTCTCCAGCCCTTGTCCTCTGGGTCCAGTGGATTGCCTTCTCCAAAAGAGCTCAAGGTTTACACAACAGTCCCAATGCCCAAAAACTAGGATAAGTTCTAGCCATCAAAACTCCCACGCTAGCTAGTGCTGTCACTGGTGCTTGCCTCCTCTAGGGATGGCTCATAGGTCTTCAGCCTCTGGGCCCTTGAAAGGAGACCAAGGTTTTCCCCAAAATGAAAATTCAAAAAGGAATCCGGCAAAAATCTTTCTTCTAAATTTAGGCAAGAAATCTCAGACAGGGAGTGTACTGAGGGGAATCTCCTGGGGAGAGGAATCCTTCAATTGGGCAGAGGGCCCAACTTAAAAGGGGAACCAAAAGAGCTCTTGCCTCATCAAAGGCTAAATGATCACACTGAGCTTACTGATTACCTCACTAAGTTCCCTGAGACAACCTATCACAGCCCTCCAGGGTGGGAGGGGCTGAAAAGGAGTGGAAATCTCACTAAGCTGTAATTTCTGTTTAGTCAGGGGTATTGCCCCTTTAAGAGAGGAAGGCCCTGCCGACCTTCAAGTTTATATGCTGCTGACAGCAGGGAGTTGAGGGAGAGCAGCAGCAGGGAAATCGCGGGGCAGATAGTAGACCATGAACTTGGAAGTTTGGGCCCCATTTGTGGTGTTACAAAGAACAGCCCACAAGAAGGGATGGAAGGAGAGGGACCTGCACTGGGTGCAGCCAGAGAACCAAGAAGTAGCAGCTGGAGCATGGGACACAGCTTCTGCAGTGATCTACCCAGCCCCACAGGCTCTCAATAAGTGAGTCATGGTTGGGGCTAGCATAGTGGCACAGGTCCCTGTAAAGCCCGAGGTCCTGGGCAATCATCCTAAATTTGCATTCCCCCTCCCATCCCCCAATGATGGCCCTGTTTACCATAGGCTTTGATGGGTGTATTTCTATGTGAAAGAGTTAAAATATACAAATTTACGTGTTCTGCAGTTTGTACCTGTTAAGAAAACAAACAAGTGAATGGGAGTGGGGGAGGGGAGAGAAGGATATGAATGAAGTAAAAAAAGAGGCACATTTTCCTGTTTCCCATTTAAATCAACAATGAAATAATGTATGGAGGTGGCCAATTATTTGTGAAATTTTCCACAAAGGCATAAAGTCTATTACAGAGCCGAATTTATCTTGTCAGCACCCCTAGAGGAGGTGAGGGTCCCCCCAGGGATGCAGTGAAAAGGGTGCCTTTTCCCCTGCAAAGCGGTTCTCTCTCTCTCTCGCTTAAGATAAAGATAAAGATAAAGCTGTATAGTTTGTACAAAGTTACTCTTCTCTTTATACCTTTTTTCTACCCTATCAGTTCTTTCATGTTATTATATATAACCATATAATGTTTTATGTTCTTATATATAACCATATAATGTTTTTTTTAACTACGATATGTTATTCTGTTCATTGTATTTTCCTCCTTTTCAGTTCAATGTAAGCCGGCATGATCTGCCTTACGAATGTCTGCAAAGAAAAGCCTATCTATAAATAAATAAATAAACAAACAAACAAACAAACAAATAAATAAATAAGTACTGTTCAGCCTTAGTAGCAGTGTCCCATCAGACCTGCCCTCTTAAAGGCACGGGGTGGGCTGTCAACATTCCAATCCTGCCAGTCCATTCCTGTGCCTTTAAGAGGGGGGGGGGGGGGATGAAGGTGCTGCCACTTAGACTGAGCAGGGCTTAACAGAGAGGGATGCCCCGGGGAAGGCAGTGCTCCTTTCCCCGAGGTGCTTCTAGGCATGGGGCCTGCATGACCCAGGGTTCAATTCACATTTTCTGCAAATTATTTTTGCCTTAAAAGAAAGAAAACAACTTTTAACCACTTTGTATACTTGGGCACAGAACTGCCTGCAGTCTGCCCTTTCTGAAAAGAAGGGCGTATTGAAAGGCAGGTGTGTTTTGCTTATTGCGGTATTTTACATCTTCAAAACCGTGTCTTAAATCCAAAACCAGCCTGTGAATGAATCCTCTTCATTCATTTCTCTTTATGTCTTCCCTGCAAAACGGCTGGAGAATTTAATCTAATACCAAAGTAAAAACTTGCTGAAATAAGTTGATTTCCATTGCACATGGGTCCCGTGTTAATAAAACGCTCACTAGGACTAGAACCCATTGCTTTTTATTTTTGTAAATTATTTTTATTATTCCACCTCTTTGCTTTATGAGTAACTAATAACTGCAGCTAACTGAAACTAGTTACAGATTACCTAATTGCATATGACTTATAAATGCTTACGTTTACAGAATACAGTGTGAACACGTTGCCTTCCCTTTGCTAGCTGAAAAGCACGCTGTGGGTTGGGTCTCTGAGCTTCCTTTGCCCTGCATGTTCAGCCAGTCACAGCTCTTGCAAAGAGCCTCTTCAAAAGAGTGGAGGAACATCATCCAAAGAAGCAGAGGCCTCAGTCTCAGCTCCCATTCCCATTTCTCTTTCCTTTACCTCTTCTTTCCCTGCAGATCTTTTTTGTTTTTGGCGTGCATATATATATAATATATCCATGCAAGAAGCACTTACCTTGGATCCTGGTGCAGGAAGATCCAGGATTGTTTGACGTGTAACCTGGCCTGCTCTTCATTACCCAGCACAGAAGGCTGGGGAGATCTGTTGTATTGAAACCAGATGCAGTCCGATTTTATGTTACATAATGCTGGCAGCACTTCCCTGCTCCGCTGCAAGCCATCCATCTCTCCGCAAAGCCCTCCCCTTTGTCTGGGACCAGAAAGGGATGAACATTTTCATTCCTTTTCTAGAACGGCTCTTGTCGGCTTACTACCTGGTTTTTTTTGTAGCCAGGAATCCCTCGAGGGCTGGTCTGGCCTTGTCTCCCACCGAATCTTTTCATCACATTGAAAGCTGTATTACCTTTCTGACCCATTACCACAACCACTAATCTCACCTTTACTATTTCACTGGTCTTTCCTTCTCAACCTAAACTTGTCTCATGCTGTACTGGTCTAGCTCACTCCATCTTTCTCTGACTAGAACTGATGTGAACCCCACTAAGGGCTTTCAGAACGTTGCTGGAAAGTTTTCAGGACTTTTGGTGGAGAGGCTGTGAGTTTCAGAAAGGTTGAGGGAGAGAGCTGAAGGCACTACAGCTCATGGAGGGGCCCGGAGTATTACAGTCTGGGAGGGTGAAGGTTTGGGTGACTGGAGATTCTCTTGCCGAAGTCACCGAGGACTGTTCTAGTGGGTTGCCCTATGCTGCTGAAAAGAGTGGTATGCATATGCAAATGAGGGAACTGTGATGAGGGGACAATGCTGAAGAGCGGCTCAAAAGAGAATGTGAGTATCCTACTGATGTGGAAAAGCTGGGGAGTCATTTTGTTGCTTCTTTTCTTCCATGGGAGCACCATTTTGGAGGAAGAAAGTTCTGTGGTGGTTGTTGCTGAAGCTGGGTTAGCCATGCTATAACAACCTGTGAACCCTCATGAAATCATTGCCCTTTCACTGTTTGCAGTCTCTGACTGCTGGGGAACCTCAAGCTTGTAAAATAAAAGTTCTTTTGTTTGAAGATACATCTTGCATCTGATGTGGGGGTGCTTTAACAGGTATGTGCAGGGACAATGCAGAAACCGGGGTGCAGCCAGCTGGATGGAATACAGCCCAGGCCTCTGGGCCAGGTGCCCGCTGCAGAACCATTTGTTCAATCCTGAGCCCCCAGAGGCTGGTGTCTAGCTCATACACAGGCATCAGGCCTTCTCTCATTTTATGTGCCCCTTCAGGGGATTATACATGCACACTATAATCTCATTAGTATTGGAATTGTAGAAGTCATAATAAAATATTAGTTTATTTGGGTGACTTTCTGGTCTCCAAGAATCAATTGGCTTATTTGAAAGGCTTATTGCTTATTTTGGCATATTTTATCATTTCTTGCCCTCCCAAACTGGTAACACTTCAGTTGAGTGTTTTCACCCACAGTCCACAATACCTACTGATCAACCACTGAGTAAAGAACTTGTAGACCATCAGGATTTGACGTCTAAAGAAGTTACAAGTGGATGGAGAAAGAAAGGTCGAAAACGATGAGGTCGATATATTCAAAGGCATTTATTCAGAATTATCTGAATAAATGCTTTCTTTTGGATATCAAAGGCGTTTATCCATCTAAATTTTAGTCAGATAAGTGATTCAAAGAATATCGCCTGTAAAGCAGCTGTTAAAAAAAAAAAAAAAAAAGCTCCTGTGGCTTGATCCAGTGACCCCTGAAACCCCCAACTCCAACCCAAAGATCCTTAGGCCCACTTAAGATACAACATAAAAGTTTCAATAAGCCCTCTGGCCCCTCCTTCCCCAGATGTAAAAAAAATAAATGTTAGTGCTGCTGCTTTTTTAAATCCTCCCCTTTCCTCTCCCACGCCCACTGCAAGCAATCTTTCCACTCTCTGAGCCCCAGACCAACCACCCCAAACCTTTAAAGCCACTTGAGAGCTTGGATCTAACGTCTGGCTCCCAGAGCATCCTGCAGGGTTCTCATAGCCGCAGTGGTCACGTAAGCTCGAGGTCTGAATGTTGTGGAGCAACATGTGTACTGTTACCCACATTGGAAGGAGGTCTTCCTGGGATTGTGTTTAGGTTGAGAGGAGGCAAGGTGGGTGCATAGATGACATTTTAAGAATTGCATTGCCTACTTTTCCAGCAAAATTATATCTGCACAAAACCCAACATCGGTGCCTAATTTTCTTTCGAAAACCAATGCAAAGACAGTGGGGAAAGAATATGCATGGATCTGGCATTAGTGCAGGCTATTTGAATTTTATCCCCCGTGACAGGCCCCTGCCTAATTCTGGTTCTAACAAGCTATCTGATATAGTAGCCAAAAATACCTGCACAAACAACTTGCAGGTGAACAATTTCTCTGAGGTCCATATTCAGACAATCTGGATAGCAAAATTAGCTGGATAAAGTTATCCTGATAACTGTGGAGGTATATTCAATAGTACAGCCACACTATTGAATACAGCTAGCTATCTTAAAGTTAACTGGCTAACCCTGTTATAGCATTTTCGCATGCGATGAGCACCATAACGCATGATGTGATGCAAATTTTTAAAGAGAAAGAAAGAGAGAGAGATTTTGTAGGTGGTACCATAGTAAGCAGCTATTTATGTTACTATAGGAGGCTTACCTACCTAGTAACTCTAGGTGAGGTTTAGGTAGTAGTGTAGGGATTAGGGGCCACTTTTACATGCAGAGTGAGACGTACGCACAGAACAGTGCATTCTTGTGAAAATTTGATGTCCCTCGGAGTGAGGATGAGATTTGCACAATGTTCCCTCAACCTAGCTTGATATTACCCAGATAGAGAGTCCATCAAGCTAGGTTGAGAGAACATTGTACAAATCTCATCTTTGTGTGAGTTTTCTCACTCCGAAGGACATCAAATCTTCACAAGAGTGCACTGCTCTGTGCGTACATCTCACTCTGCATGTAAAAGTGGCCCCTAACCTCTACACTACTATCTAAACCTCACCTCGAGTTACTAGGTGGGCCTCCTATAGAGATATAAATAGCTAACTACTACAAGCACATTGTAGATAGTCTCTCCCTCTCACTTTCAGTTTTCTGAGGCATTAGGGTTTTCCAGAGATGTACAGGAGGTTTTTAAATACATGCAGTAACCAAAATACCCTTTTCACTGTCCTGCTAACAAACCCTTAGCAACAGACTCACACAGCTATCTTCCACCAGCATGGAACTCCTTGGGGTATCTCTCGGCATCTGCTTTCCTGGCAGTCTCTGCTTCTCTCACAGCCCCCAAGAGAGACTTCACTCTCTTTAAATAAGTTAGATTAGTATCACCCTGCATCCCCTTCACCCCCTCCTCCTGTCATCTGTAGAACTTTCCAGCAGCCTCTTGTACATTGCTCCTCTGTTTCTTAAAACAGCACTAGCTCTTTTCTCTGCTTTCTCCACTGGTGTTTCCCATGCAGCATACTCTGTATCTCTAGTTAGCTTCATCCTCCATATCTCTGAATGGCTTCAGGCTACGCCGAGTCCTGACTCTCACAGCAATTAAAATGTGGTATAAAGTTGTGGAGTTTTTAGCAGCAGGCTGTTTAATATATTCGTTGTAAGGTATAGTGCGGCCTAACAAAATAATGGGATGCTCTTAGCTCCTACCTGTTTATAATGCTAAAGGGATGTCAAAGACCTAATTTATGGAATTTTAAAGAACTAGATCTCCCTCTGCCCACAACCCTACCGCAGTCATCTTGACAGAATAGGCACTATGAGATAGTATGCACTTATGTTCTCCATAGGGGTCCCTCCTCCATGGTACAGGTGTCTGCTCTAAACAGGAGGTCTGTGTGGAGGTGAGGCCCCTGTGGGGAGCATGTGCATGTGCTGTCTTACAGTCTCTGTTTTGCCAGATGCTGTTGCTGTATCTTTTGCTGCTGAGGTGGCAGATAAAAGGAGAATTAAAGAGTGCTGGAGCATGTCCTGGGAGAGGTCAGCAGGTGACTGGTGAGGGAGGGGGCAGTGAAACAGGGAGGTTGCACTGGTAGCCAGTGCAAGTTGTCAATGAGGAGCAGAGGCTGCAACGAGGGCAAGGGAGCAATCACTGTTGGAGTTGGGCACAGTGGCTGGCATGTGTCTATGCTTGAAAGGATTGGTTGGGTGTGAGTGTGATGTGGTGGATTGATAGTCTCTCAAAAATTGTTCCCTGATAGCAATCCTATGAGTATGCAACAGCAATGAAAACTTTGCACACTCTGCCCCCTTCCTGATATTTTCTCCCTCCCCATCTGCCCAAGAGGATTTCTTTGAGGGATTAAAGTCTCATTTCTTGACTAAATTCTTTAGAACAACTTTTACAGTGTCTAGGACTTGCCCTGCATTAGCAGTCATCCCCCAGCACCCGTTTCCTCATATGTGCAACCCGAGCACTTCTCGGGTTACCGTAAGCTCTGGGTATTTAGTGACCGTGTCAGCTCGTCAGAGTAGGATAGATATTAGGAGATCCATGCAGATGGAGCCCCTCCTTCTGCAGGGGTTTGTCATGGCCATCCCACTAGTAATGTTGTACAATAGCTCCCCAGCTACAGCTCGAGCTAGTACAATGCTTCTATTAGAGCTAATTCTTGTTGGCAGATATATTTAAAGTTAGGTTTTAAAGGCGCATTTTATTCTGCACACTTTTTGTCAAATTGCTGCTATTCAAATTATTTACTTGGGAAGCTGCAATTGATTTGTTTGTAAGCTAAATTTTCTAATATGCTGTAACTTGCATTGAGGGAACTCCATATTCAAAAAGGCGACATATAAAGCCAAGTAATAAATACATGTAGCGGTTGCCCCATTTTGGTGCTTTATCCTTGACTAGGGGTGCTGCGGGTCTGGGTTCAGGTCTGGACGGGGAGGAAGATTTCTCTTCTGGGGCCCCTGGCGCTTTCGATCGCAGTCTCCGTGATCCCCTCACACTCTAGCTCAAATAGTTCTGGGAGGTGACAAAGAGTAAAGAAGCAGGGAAGCCAACATCAGCACAACAGGAAGAAACCAAGAATCACAAACGGGGTCCCTCCATCCCCCTAGTAAGTCCAAACGGGGCTACACTCAAAGAAAGCACTGGAGACCATTGTTGGTGTTCAAATAAAAATATAGTTCTTTCTGTAACTTAAAGAAGAGGATCCAGATCAAGATTACAAAAATAAGAATCAAAATACAGCCAATGATCAATAAAAACCTAATGCTTTCTCTGTCCATCATTCTTCTGTTCCCTTCCTGCTCTTGCAGCTTCACCCTGATTGAAAATATCCTCACCAGTGAGACTGGGAAAACTAGAGTGTAGTTCCATTTCTGGCATGAACTGGGCTACAAAAATGATTCCCAAGCAAAATATCCAAACTGGGTTCAAAAGTCAAACTCTTCAAGCATACTTCAAACTCTCAAAAAAATAACAAGTCTCTTGAGGTATTGGCTCAAAAGTCCACATTCTTCTCTTCACCCAATCTGTTAACTGGTCAAACGTGTCAAAAGATTTTTGTCCCAGCCCTTTGGGATACTGAAGGTATGCCCTTCCCTCAGGCACTGATCAATCAAAATTCAAAAAATCTTACAAAAAAAAAAAAATCTTCCTCAAGACCTCATTACAAATGCTTGAATTGCCTTCTGTGATTTCCAGGGGGAATCTCCAGCTCTCCAATTACCTTGCTTTAAGATCTTGGAGAAATCTTTTGCTCATCCAGCCACTCTCTATTGAAAACTCTCACCCATCCTGCTCCTCAACCATCAACCCTCTGAAGCACTGGGCATGCTCCAAATCTATCTCAAAGATCCTATCCTCCAAAAAGGAAGGGTTAAAGCAATGAGAGGAATCAAAAATATCAAAAGCCCTCCTACAACTTGTAGATAGCAGAAATCATGTAGGGATTATGTTAAGGACTTGCATAGACATGTCACATTAATAAATACACTTAGCAGGCTAATTCTGATATTTAGAGCATAAGAAATTGCCATGCTGGGTCAGACCAAGGGTCCATCAAGCCCAGCATCTTGTTTCCAACAGAGGCCAAACCAGGCCATAAGAACCTGTCAATTACCCAAACACTAAGAAGATCCCATGCTACTGATTTAATTAATAGCAGTGGCTATTCCTAAGTAAACTTGATTAAAAGCAGTTAATGGACTTCTCCTCCAAGAACTTATCCAAACCTTTTTTGAACCCAGCTACACCAACTGCACTAACCATATCTATCTGTCTGCCTCAGCTCCTCCAAGTCTGCTACTCTGGTCTCCAGAGATCGGACTCATTCCCTGAGAGCCAGGAGCTCTTTGCACTGAGTGCACACATATAATCTCTCACCGGCGGGTTAAAAATCATACATGTGACACTCAATGCAAAAGACTGGAAAGCCCCCCCCCCCCCCCCCCTTTGCTGCTGGACTGCTGCCTTCATCTTAGTTTTATTGAGTTCCTAGTTAAGTTTAGGATACTAAGGGAGTTGGAATGAGAGTAGTTTAAATTTACAGGTGAATTTACTAATTCATTAGCTAGTGCCCTACAAGGGGATGATTAAACTTTCAATAAGGGCTGGTACAATAGTTTGATTTAAATAAGACCCTGATTGATTTGTTTTTGTTTTAACTTTTTTTTTTTTAATTGCATTTTTAACAAATATACAAGCAAAGTGTCTTATGCCTAAAAGTCAAGGGTTGAGTGGGTGGGAAAGACAGACACTAGAATTAACTGGGGGTGTGCATTCATTTCCAACGTATTGGCAATCCACAACGTACAGGGCCAGATTCGTTGTATTCCTGGGGAAGCGAAAAGTATCACGATTTCCACGAATACAACGAATCTTCACCGAATTATTCGGCCATCTAAAGGAGTGCATTTAAACAAAACCCCCACCCTCCTGAACCCCCCCCCCCCCAAGACTTGCCAAAACTCCCTGGTGATCAGGCAGGGGTCTTGGAGCCATCTACTGCACTCACGCCATCGGCTGCCAGTATTCAAAATGGTGCCGATAGCCCCTGTGACATAGTAAGGGCAAAGGCTATCAGTGCCATTTTGATTACTGACAGCTGATGGCCCGAGTGCAGGAGATCGCTCCCAGACCCCCACTGGACCACCAAGGACTTTTGGCAAGTAGGGTCCCCCAAGACTTGCCAAAAGTCCCTGGTGGTCCAGCGGGGGTCCGGGAGCGATCTCCTGCACTCGGGCCCTTGGGTGCTGGTATTCAAAATGGCGCCGATAGCCCCTGTGACATAGTAAGGGCTATCGGCGCCATTTTGAATACTGTAAGCCGATGGCCCAAGTGCAGGAGATGGCTTCTTGACCCTCGCTGGACCACCAGGGACTTTTGGAAAGTTTTGGGGGACCCTCCTGACCCCCAGAAGACTTGCCAAAAGTTTCTTGTGGTCCAGCGGGGGTCCAGGAGCGATCTCCTGCACACGGGCCGTCGGCTACACGTATTCAAAATGGCACCGATAGCCTTTGCCCTTACTATGTCACAGGGGCTACCAGTGACATTGGTCGGCCCCTGTCACATGGTAGGAGCACAAGATGGCACCAGCCGTCCATTGGTTCGGGGGGGGGGGGGAGGGTTTGTAGTTAATTAAATTTTAGCCAGGAAATGAATAAGAATAGAATGCATGAACGGATCGGGGCCCCCCCTTGCCAAATGCAACATATCTGCCCCCCCCACGAATACGAATACCGAATGTAACATATGCGGTCCCTCTGCACATCCCTAGAATTAAATATCTCTGGCTTGCTTATTACCTCAGACACACAAACTCTAAAGAATATATCCATCAATTTCACCTTTCACCAAACTTTTATAAGTCCAAAAATTACTGAAAGCTATACTTACCAATCCTCTTTAACCACCATTAAATTAGTCTTCACTCAGTTAATTGAGGGGTTTGAGATTCATGCGTGCTTCCGGTCCTCCTCTACTGCAAAGGGTATGGGGCCTCTGAAAGCTGGGCTGTGGAAGTCAATCCCTGGATCGCTTGTGGTGACCTCTGGACTCCTCTCCCAGGGGATGCTGGGAGCAGTATGCAGATGAGCCTTCCGGTCTTCCTCTACTGCAAAGGGTGCGGGGCCTCTGGAAGCTGGGGCTGTAGAAGTCAATCCCTTAGCAAGCCAGCTAAGTTGAGATACTCAAGTCTGAGTGAGCTAAATCTAGGTAGCCATATTTTGGTTGTCTAGATTTAACTAATTTTCAGCTAAAACCTGCTGACAATTAGATGGATCTAGTTTGCCAGCTTACCCTTTTTGAAAATTGATCCAGCTATGTTCACATCCTGTTGGGAGACATGAAGCCCAATTTGTACCTGCTGCTGCTAAAGCCCTAGGTCTGGCCAACCAACAAACACCTTTCTGCCTCTCTTAAATATTACATAAAGCATGTATAGGGGCATTCATGCACAGCACAGTGCCCGCATGCAGATACTCCCCCCCCCCCCCCAATACACCTTCCTCTCAGCACAACTGCAAACACTGTAGGCGAAGCACTAGCACCGTAAGTCTGAAATTCAGCGATTATTCTATCCACAATGGTATCCTTTCTCTTTTCAGTTTGTCATGAAAATTCATTATTTGGTTTTTATTCACAACCCCAGTCCTTTTTCTGATGGCCTTGGAGGCTATTCATTGCCTGAATCTGTGGGCAGATTTTTCTTTTATTCCCTCTCCTCCTGACTACCAAGAGCTGTAACAGGGGGAGAGAAAAGAAGCAACTGTAAGGAAATGGAGGGGACAAGGCTAGAAAGAGAGGAAAGGACAGCTGGGCGAATTCAGAGACAGAGGAAAAAGGCAACAGAAAAGGAAAGCTGGAATCATGAGCTGCTACAGTAATGCAAAGCTTTTATTGGCAGGGGACTGAGATTTATAAATAGTTTTCCATGACCGACCTGTCTTGCTCCTTTCTTCTTAACTATAAAAACTGAATTGTTGATGGAGATGCAGAGTTACACATTAGAAACGGCTTCCTTTAGGCTCTCTCTTCTAAACTAAGAAAAACCTCCAAATCCCAAGGCAACCATTTCAGAGTATGAACTGTGTGATTTCTGGAATGTAGAAACAATTCAAAACTGAGACTTCTGTTCTCTCTCAAACCGAGCCTTCTGTTCTGCCTCTCCACTTATGTTTCTTGTTTGTACTAGGATATCTGCTCTTTCTTTTTCCCTACCTCTTTCTTTGCAACTCATTTCTGCTTGCCTGTCTCCATCTGTTTCTCAGTAGCTCTCCCCCTTTCAAACATACATATTTCTTCCAAGTATTTTCAGGGGTCTCCCAGAAATTTTGCTAGACTTCTGCTGGTTTTGCTGGAAATTCAAACACACTAGACGGATTACTGAGCCTTCTGGATACTCCAGCAAGGTGCATGGGACAAAATGCTTGAGATTTGGATCTGCTTTCTTTGAGTGCACCATAGACCCAGACTACCAAAGCTTCACTCTGAATTCCCCTTGTGATGTGCCAAATAGTCAAAAGTCAGATCTTTCCCTAATCTTGGTCTGCAGAAGCTCCTGTCAATGAAAATGGCCCTGGATTCACCTTTCAGTTACTAAGACGAAGCTTGGGAGCTGGTTTGGTGGTAGTGCTGCATACTACAATGAGAGGAATCTGGGTTTGACTACCAAGGCTGGCTTCTATCAGGCTGCCCAGGGCTGGCGATGCTACAGACACAGCATTCATAGCCCCTGATGGGATGAGAGTGCCAGCCATTGTTCAGAAGTGATGCTAAATCAAGGTGCATGTTGTGTACCAGACTCCAGAGAGAGCTGCAGATTGTGCTGCAAGCTGCATATCTTTGACTGAGGATTGTCATGATGATTAAGCTAATTTGGAGGAGTTTTATACCTGGTAGGGATGTGAATCATTTTAGGACGATTAAAATTATCGTCCGATAATTTTAATATCGTCTTAAACCGTTATGGAACACAATACAATAGAGATTCTAACGATTTATCGTTATAAATCGTTAGAATCGTGAGCCGGCACACTAAAACCCCCTAAAACCCACCCCCGACCCTTTAAATTAAATCCCCCACCCTCCCGAACCCCCCCCCAAATGACTTAAATAACCTGCGGGTCCAGCGGCGGTCCGGAACGGCAGCGGTCCGGAACGGGCTCCTGCTACTGAATCTTGTTGTCTTCAGCTGGTGCCATTTTCCAAAATGGCGCCGAAAAATGGCGGCAGCCATAGACGAACATGATTGGACGGCAGGAGGTCCTTCCGGACCCCCGCTGGACTTTTGGCAAGTCTTGTGGGGGTCAGGAGCCCCCCCACAAGCTGGCCAAAAGTTCCTGGAGGTCCAGCGGGGGTCAGGGAGCGATTTCCCGCCGCGAATCGTTTTCGTACGGAAAATGGCGCCGGCAGGAGATCGACTGCAGGAGGTCGTTCAGCGAGGCGCCGGAACCCATTTTGGAAAATGGCGCCGGCTGAAGACAACAAGATTCAGTAGCAGGAGCCCGTTCCGGACCGCTGCCGTTCCGGACCGCCACTGGACCCGCAGGTTATTTAAGTCATTTGGGGGGGGTTCGGGAGGGTGGGGGATTTAATTTAAAGGGTCGGGGGTGGGTTTTAGGGGGTTTTAATGTGCCGGTTTTGCGATTTTACGTTTTTTCGATTTTTCACGATTTTTCACGATATTTTACCCCCCCAAACGGCAACAATACGATTCCCTCCCCCTCCCAGCCGAAATCGATCGTTAAGACGATCGAGGACACGATTCACATCTCTAATACCTGGTACCATAACCAAGAGAGGCCAGTTCTAGCTGAGCATTGAGCTCAAAAGATCAGGATGACCAGCTGGGTTAAAATTAAAAGGTAAGGGCTGGATTTTAATACCTTCGCGCAGGCGTAGATTTGTGCGTGGAACCCGGCACGCACAAATCTACGCCTGATTTTATAACATGCACGTGCAGCCATGCGCATGTTATAAAATCTGGGGTGGGCGCGCGCAAGGGGGTGCACACTTGGTGCACCTTGCGCACGCCGAGCCCTAGGGGATCCCCGATGTCTTTTCCTGTTCCCTCCGAGGCCGCTCCGATTTCGGAGCGGCCCCGGGGGGAACTTTCCTTCCACCCCTCCACCTTCCCCTCCTTTCCCCTACCTAACCCGCCCCCCAGCCCTACCTAACCCCCCCCCCCCCAACCTTTATTCCATAAGTTGTGCCTGCCTCTGGGCAGGCGTAGTTTGCGCGCGCTGGCCAAGTGCCGGCGCGCGATCTCCCGGCACGGCCGCTCTGCTGGAGGCCTCGGTCCTGCTTCCGCCCCGCTCCGCCCCACCCCTTTCACAAAGCCCTGGCACATGCGCGCAAGCCCCGGGACGCGAGTATCACCGGACCTATGCAAAATAGGCTCGGAGAGCGTAACCCCAGCTGGATTTACGCACGTAGGGCTTTTAAAATCTGCCCCTAAGCTTCTTCTTGTGGAGAAGATGAGTTATCCTGGATTCAGTGCCTTGTAACTGGTAAGGGACTCCAGGTGCATCTCAGGTTCGTCTATTCTCCTACAATCCTTTTATTATACCACTTTTACAGCTTTAAAAGCAAACTAGCTGACACCTGTGGAAATCCCCCTGAGGTTCCTATGAATTGCTCTCCCCCTCCACTCTCCAGCCCCAGCACAGGCTACCCACCTCCTCTTGATTGATGCCTGCCTGAGGTGTTTGTGTATGTGTGTGAGAATGAATGGGTGCCTGCCTGGGGCAAATGTGTGAGAATGTGTGTGTGTGTGTGTGTATATAAGAATGAATGGATACCTGCCAGATGGGCTGTGTGTGAGTAAGAATGAATGTGTGCCCTTGGTCTGACGCAGCAAGGCATATCTTCTGATCTTATGATGCAGATGAGCAGCTACTGCACCGCTGAGCAAACTGAAGGAATAGAACATAAGAACATAAGAAAGAAATTGCCATGCTGGGTCAGACCAAGGGTCCATCAAGCCCAGCATCCTGATTCCAACAGAGGCCAACCAGGCCACAAGAACCTGGCAATTACCCAAACACTAAGAAGATCCCATGCTACTGATGCAATTAATAGCAGTGGCTATTCCCTAAGTAAACTTGATTAAAAGCCGTTAATGGACTTCTCCTCCAAGAACGTATCCAAACCTTTTTTGAACCCAGCTACACTAATTGCACTAACCACATCATCTGGCAACAAATTCCACAGCTTTATTGTGCGTTGAGTGAAAAAGAATTTTCTCCGATTAGTCTTAAATGTGCTACTTGCTAATTTCATGGAATGCTCCCTAGTCCTTCTATTATTTGAAAATGTAAATAACCAATTCACATTTACTCGTTCAAGTCCTCTCATGATCTTAAAGACCTCTATCATAGCCCCCCTCAGCCGTCTCTTCTCCAAGCTGAACAGCCCTAACCTCTTCAGCCTTTCCTCATAAGGAAGCTGTTCCATGCCCTTTATCATTTTGGTTGCCCTTCTCTGTACCATCTCCATCGCAACTATATCTTTTTTGAGATGTGGCGACCAGAATTGTACACAGTATTCAAGGTGCGGTCTCACCATGGACAGATATAAAGGCATTATGACATTTTCCATTTTATTAACCATTCCCTTCCTAATAATTCCTAACATTCTGTTTGCTTTTTTGACTGCTGCAGCACACTGAGCTGACGATTTTAAAGTATTATCAACTTTGATGCCTAGATCTTTTTCCTGGGTGGTAGCTCCTAATATGGAACCTAACATCGTGTAACTACTGCAAGGGTTATTTTTCCCTATATGCAACACCTTGCACTTGCCCACATTAAATTTCATCTGCCATTTGGATGCCCGATCTTCCAGTCTTGCAAGGTCCTCCTTTAATGTATCACAATCCGCTTGTGATTTAACTACTCTGAATAATTTTGTATCGTCCGCAGATTTGATAACCTCACTCCTCGTATTCCTTTCCAGATCATTTATGTTATGGAGTCTCAGTTTAGTGGACCCTTGGGCCGACCTGCAGGAGACTGGGAAAGATGGTCTCTAGTATGTGGCAGGCCAGGAGGCAGATGTTCAGGCAGGTCGTAGATGCTCTTCACCCTGGAAGCTGGTACTCCCCCGGGAGGGACCCGTAGGAGCCCAACCGCTGGGACTTAGGCAGCTTCACCCTTGGAAGCCGAAGACCCCCGGGAGGAGCCCGTAGGGGCCCGGCTGCTGGGACTTAGGCGGGTTGTTGATCAGGACTGGGAACTGGAACCAGACTAGGACAGTAGATCAGTACTGTAACGGGGCTCGGGTTCTGGAACCAGGCAAGAACTGTAGCAGGACTCGGGTACAGGAACCAGGCAGGAACTGTAGCAGAGCTCGGGTAATGGAACCAGGTGGGAACTGTAGCAGGACTGGGGTACTGGAACCAGGCAGGAACTGTAGCAGGCAAGCAGGAACCAAGCAGGTACTGTAGCAGGCAAGCAGGAACGAAGCGAGTAGCAAGCAGCTCACTCTGGGGCATGACGCAACAGGGAACCGGGGGGTACGTTGCAAGGCAAAGACTGAGTGTCCGCGGCCAGCTTATCAAGGCCGCGGCGTCTGACGTCAGGAACTGGGCGGAGTCACCGCTGGCGGGAAACAGCCTAGAAAAGCGTCCAAGTGGCGTGCACACGTGCCTAGAAGCAAGGCGTCCATGGGAAGCTTCCCGGCGGTGCGGCCCCCGCGGGGACACCACCGAACAGGGCGCAAACCAGGCCTTTGGAAGCGAGAGTAGGTCCAGGAGCACGGAGGTAAGGGTCTGGTCGCGGCACTCGCGGCCAGAACCGCAACAATGTATATGTATATTGAAAAGCACCGGTTCAAGTACAGATCCCTGAGGCACTCCTGTTTACCCTTTTCCACTGAGAAAATTGACCATTTACTACTCTCTATTTCCTGTCTTTTAACCAGTTTGTAATCCACGAAAGGACATTGCCTCCTATCCCATGACTTTTTAGTTTTCTTAGAAGCTTCTCATGAGGGACTTTGTCGAATGCCTTCTGAAAATCCAAATACACTACATCTACCAGTTCACCTTTATCCACATGTTTATTAACCCCTTCAAAAAAATGAAGCAGATTTGTTAGGCAAGACTTCCCTTGGGTAAATCCATGTTGACTGTGTTCCTTTAAACCATGTCTCTCTGTATGCTCTACGATTTTGATCTTGAGAATAGTTTCCACTATTTTCCCGGCACTGAAGTCAGGCTCACTGGTCTATAGTTACCCGGATCGCCCCTGGAGCCTTTTTAAAATATTGGGGTTACATTGGCCACCCTCCAGTCTTCAAATACAATGGATGATTTTAATGATAGGTTACAAATTTTAACTAATAGATCAGAAATTTCATTTTTTAGTTCCTTCAGTACCCTAGGATGCATACCATCAGGTCCAGGTGATTTGCTACTCTTTAGTTTGTCAATATGGCCTACTACATCTTCCAGGTTCACAGTGATTTCGTTCAGTTAGTCTGACTCATCACCCCTGAAAACCATCTCTGGAACTGGTATCTCCCCAACATCCTCATTAGTAAATACTGAATCAAAGAATTAATTTAGTCTTTCTGCAATGGCCTTATCTTCCCTAAGAGCCCCTTTAATCCTTCGGTCATCTATTGGTCCAACCGACTCCCTCACAGGTTTCTTGCTTCGGATATATTTTAAAACGTTTTTATTATGAGTTTTTGCCTCTATGACCATTTCAAATTCTCTCTTCGCCTGTCTTATCAATGTTTTACACTTAACTTGACAATGCTTATGTTTTATCCTATTTTCTTCAGATGGATCCTTCCAATTTTTGAAGGATTTTTTTTTGGCTAAAATAGCCTCTTTTACCTATTTTTCAGCACTATTTTTTTTAACATGTGAGGCAAAAGCAGGCAGCTCTTTGGGATGTAATAAGGGGATGGCATGCAAAGAGATACATGCAAAAAAGCCTACGGAAGGGCAAATACATACACTGCTACCCGCACAAACCCCGATGCAGAAAGCCGCGGTAAAAACACGCACTAAAATTATAGGTGCTAATAAAAAATGTTGCAGAATCAATCACGGGCAAGTGATCAAAGACAACAAAATATGAGAAGTACATGTGGTACGTTATTTAGAAATGCAACTGCACCCCAAAGGTAATTTCGCTTTGGGTTCTTTCAAGATCAGGGTACACATTGTATACCATCCACACAATAAAGTGCCTGTTGGTTCCTCGCATATGTCATTAGTATGTGTAAAGGCAAATATATAATCAGAACTATTTACAGTTGGCATATCTTATTCTGAGGTGTATTCTGAGGTATGTGCACTCAAGTATTCAGAAGAGTTGGCATGGCTTATGTATCTCAGACACGGGCTTTAACTTCTGCCTTGACCCAGGCACTAAAAAACCCGTTTAAAAAAACACTCACTAACCAATCTCACTGTTAGCATGACTCCCTACATTGCCCATGAATAGATAATTGCCTTCTTTATATGCCATTTGCATGCACTCACGCAAATCCCGCCTTGGGTTTGTGCATGAGTTTTTTTTTCCGCACTGAACATGTTATTACATACACGCATAAAATCAGCACAATAGACCACACACAATTACACTTGCAAAAACCCGCTGTAAGTTTTGCACAGCTTATTATATCAGCCCCAAAGTTTTTCTCTTTTTCCTGCTGGCCCCTAAAGGGCCACGTAATCCAGGAGGAGAGTGACAAGGGAAATAGCAGCAGGTATCCAGGGCCGATACCTGAAATGGGCAAAGAACTACTGGGGTTGAGTCAATAGCAGACAGGAGCACATCTGACAGCTCTAATCTGATTCATTGATGAGGGAGAGCTGTGGAGGCAGAGAAGAAGCACTGAGAGTAGTAGGATAGCCAAACTTTCCATAGACCATGACTGGACACTCATCAAACTTGAGGACTAGGGGTAAGAGCTTGGGATGTGCATTAAATTTAACTGAATTTGCAAAATGCAATGAATAAGAGTCCATTTGTTTCATTTTCGGGCCCCAAAATAAACTGAGGGCCCCTCTGAATTAAACAAATCTTATTCATTTAATTCAGTTAAAAATTCTGGTCAGGCCTATGCCTAGGCCAGAAGCTAGGGCCTTACCTAGGGCATAGGACGAGGCCAAAAGCACAGGCCATAGCCTAGGCCTGAGCGTGATGCTGGTGTCTTGACCTAGGCCCAGGGCAATGCCGGGATCTCAGTCAAGACCCGAACAAGGGAAGGGCCCTCTGAAATATTTTTTCCCGCTTAGATTATCTGTCAGATATCCGTAGCTGAGGCCACGCCAGATCCCAATGGCTGGGTGAAGACCCAGGTCCAGGCTCTGAAGCTGGGTGTGACCTGGAGGCTGGGTCTCAATGCCTGGGCCTTGGCCCAGGCCAGGGCCTGACACTGGGGCCTGATCCAGAGGCCAGGGCCTGGTACGTAGACCACTTCTTGATGCAAAAGATTATGCACGTTTGATAATAAATTGCTTCATTACATCATTTTTGACACAGCCCTTGTTGGGCGAAATGCTGGCAGCTTCGGACAGACTGATGGATGAGTTGGAATATAAGGCTTTTTGCTTTAAGATAAGTGCCAAAGAAGTTTTTTTTTTTACTATGGAATATGTTCATGTAGCAATGTTCATGTTTACTGGGACATTTCAAAGATTATTTAATCACATTGAAACATAAAAATTATTAACAATTGAATAAAAATTTCACAAAAACATTTCAAAATTTAAATTTCTAAAGGATTTTTTTTTTTTTTACACTAATGGTGGTGCTTCTTTTTTGTCAATTCAAAGGCATGAGTTGCTTAGATCGTGCATCTGAAGTTTTCTCCTCCTATTAATGAATGCTTTAGGACTCAAAAGTCTAATTCTGGGTGCAAGTATTCGTGTTTGAATTGATTTTTAGCACTCAGTTGTCTCCTTTATCGTTTGGCTGAAAATGGACCCCATGGTTTCTCATTTTAAGCCTTGAATCCCTGGTCCCCAGGGGTGGAAGCGGCTATCCCTTTGCACATTCAAGTTGGACTCTTCGCATGCTTCATTATTGCCTGTTGGTCTTGAAGAGATTTAAGGGATCATTACGTTGCTGCTAACCCCCAGGGTAAGGGACTGTATATGTACCATAGCAACTGCCTTCTGAAGGTCTTGGAAAGATAATTTATGTTTATGCCTGTGTATTACTAGGTCAAGTTATTAGTATTAAATATTATAACCTTGAGGGTTATAGCAAGCTCATTAATAATATAAAGGTATACAAGCCTTTGGTACCAGTAGAATTAATGTGATAGTTTATTGCCCTGCGACAGAGTATCGCTAGAAACCAGTTTGACCGTATTCATATCTATTTATGGTTTACCCCTGAGACCAAGGGTCACCTTCCCAAGGTGGGGTATGTCTCAGTCTCTCCAGGCATTGTGGGCTGGGGGGGGGGCAGAATACTTTACAGGGCCTTAACTGGGCAGAGGACAACTCTCACCTAACACGATCCGTAAACTCCAATGTCCACTCTGTACTTGTGCTTCCAAAGCTAGAAGAAAACATGAAAATAGCATCAGCCACAACATCTTGTCAAAATCACAATCCAGATGCAGTCATTTCAGCAGTCATCATGGCCAGATGATGCAAAAAAAACAGTCCCAAATTTTATTCTCCTCCAATGTCCATTCTTCTTTATTCCTAGAACCACTGTGGTACTAGAATACTCTCCCTACATCTCTCTTCTCATAATAACTCCACAGGGCAGTCTCTCTCACTCTTACACCCCCATATCTCTTCAAATAGTCTCTCCTTTCCTTTACGCCCTGGGAGGGCCCTAGATGTAATTCTCCTCTCTCTCAAAGAAGTAACTCCACTCTGTACTCACACTTCTGAAGCCAACCTAGGCGTCCCATTTCTGGAGCAGCTCCAAGGACAGTGCACGTCCAGCCCATTGGGCACACTGTCAGTCCCGACTCGTGTGCTGAAATAACTAGCTGGTGCCTCTCCCCTAGGTCCAGCCAGCCCCTCCCTTGCCCTCCCTCCCAACACAATTCCTCTGTAAAACTTCTAAATCCAGAATTCTGTTTCTTTCAGATTCACGTACGTAATGCCTGCTGCTTTTTTCCAAATACGCACTTTATTCCTGTTCCCTTAGGGCTGTTGGAAGTACCCAGGTACTCCTTGAAGCATTCGTTCCCTTATCTTTCCAGATGTACTCCTGAGGGGAGCATCAGATGTTAAACCACTTCCCCAGCTTTTCTCTTCCAGGCTCTCGACTCCTTTCGTCATACAACCAGTCCCTTGCCAGGGGCAAGTACTCCCTTTTAAATCACTGAAACTCTCACAGTCATTGGCTCAGAATCACTCTAGTAACTCAATGACAAACCTACTGGGGCCATCACTTGAACCAAACATTGGAACCTTCCCCATATTACAGAATAAAGTACATTTTTAACTTTTTGGATAGAAAATCTCAAAAGATATACCCCTTAGAGAAAGGGCTACCTATATGTCTCCTCCTACTAGCCAACCCCTTCTTGTAACCTCAGGATGACCCTTTGACCTAAAACGTTTCGATTTTGAAGTATAAAGATGAGCTCTTAAACTTTAAAACCATAGCTCTTAATAATAGAATGCTAGTGCATCGTCTGGTATTGGGTAACCCTTTATATGCATTTCTCTTACCCTGGTTCTTGAAATAATAAAAGCCTCACTGTCACACCTTGGTGAGTTCATTGGCTCACAGGTAAATCAGGTTGGGGGTGCTACTAGAACACTTGTTTTATGGGCAGTTCCCTTCAGATTCTCCGAGAGTGAATCTGTCATTAGGCAGACCACATTTCATGGTGGGGCTTCATATGTAACCTGTCCCTTTAAATTTTACCAGTAAAATATTGACTAATTGTATGAAGTCGAATGTTATTCTGTGGTGGTGAGTGGAACAAACTGGCTGCTGCTTGTGATGTTTCACAGAACTGCAGAGACTAATATGTTTGTTGTAGCACGCCGGCAAGCCCTGGCTCATGCAGTGCACTTGTTACAGCTTATATAACAGTTTATGGAAACTTTATATTCGAGCAGAATAAAGCTGCTATAGTGTATTTAGCAGATGAATCGAAAGTGGAAACTAACCCAGATGCCAGGATGGGGGCTTCTCTAGCTGTCTGCAGAGAAGAAACGTTTTCTACAATGAAACCTGCAAAATTACGGGTGCTGCCTTGCAAAGTTCAACAGCCCAGTACCCGTTTTAATCCACAGTGCAGAACTGGGAGGTGAAATTAAAGCCTCGGTGAACGCGAATGTTAGATGAATGCGGTCTGCGCTGAGGTTTCTGCCTGTTTCCTCAGCAGCAGGGCCGTACCATTTGGCTCTGGTGTGAGCGGATCCTACTCTGAATGTTTTCGTTTTAAACAGTTTTGAGGAATGTTGGCAAGCGGCTGCCAGAGCTCCTGTTTCCTGCTTGTTAGCACAGATTCCTGCTGCTGTGGGGCTGCTGCAGTACCCTGGATCACTGAACGTTTGTGAATAAAGTAAAATGAAATAGTTTATAAAAGTTGCCTTGGAGTCCAGAGTGTAAACAGCGCAACACCTGTAGCAGGGGGATTATCCAAATCAGGGTGGAGGATCTTTAATTTTGTTTAATAAATTGGTTGTTCAGATGGCGTAGCGGGCTCCACTCAAAATAAGGGTGACTAATTCTCTCTGTAGAAGCAGGTTTCTCCTGTGCTATGAACCAGGAATAAGGCCATACAACTCCCAAAGCTGAGATTCCAAAACAGGTCCTTTTTATTGGCTGGGGAGGGGGGTGGGGGGTGTTGCAATTTTGGCATCTTCCCTGTAGTTAGCCCGTCCCTTTTATTGGGTTGGGTCTTTTCAGGGCTTAATTTGTAGACAAAAGGAAGGGTGTGTGTGTGTGTGTGTGAGATGAATGGGTCCTCTGCTTCCTCCAAGGGCTGGGGGTGGCGGGAGGGGGCCCATAAGAGATCCATGCGACTACTGGCTCTGTTCCATTTCCTCGGGGGAGGTAGAACTGATATACACTAGGGGTGAGAAGGGAAGAAAATTTCATTTTGTGTTTTGTTCCATTTTAGAGGGGCTTTTTCCCCTACAAATTTTGTTTCGTGTAACATTTATTTTGTTTCTTTAGTTTAAAAAACCCCAAAATAAACACTGAAAAAAATGTAAAAAAAAACCAAACCCAGAAACGGGGATTGCCGTGCCCTCCACTCATCCCTCCCACTTGGAAACATGTTGGGAGCAGGATCCCTCTCGACCACCATTTACCTAGTCAGAGGAGATCCGCAGATGAGGCTTAGGCCACAGCGCAAGCCAGGGCCTTGCATGGGACCTAGGTCTAGGCTGTGGTAGGTTGCCATGACCTCAGCCTAGGCCCAATATAGGGCCCATGCTTGGAGACCTGGATGCAATGCCTGGGTCTCAGCTTAGGCTGGGGCCTGGAGCATTGCCCGAAACTAGGAACTGGCCCAGAGGCCAGGTCCCAACACCTGGTCTCGGAGCTCGTCTTTGGTGTCTTCTTTCTTTGTTTCTTCTTCGCGAACTGATGCCGTCCGCTGAGATCATTGTGCCAGAGTTAATGAAATTAGGCACATCCTCCCCATCAGAGGGTGCCATTTTGATGGATGACAGTTGAATTAGCTGTTATACATCATTGTATGGCATCGGGACCAGGTCTCCTGGACAGGCCCCGTTTCAGGTCCGGGCCAGGACACAGTGTCAGATTTTTTAAGTATGTGGGAGAGGAGATCATTGGGAAATTTTCCTGGCCTGGGCATTTGTTTGGGTCTAGACCTAGGCCCCAGCATCGAGCAAGTGTCTAGGCCTAAACCCCAGCATCACGCTCAGGTGTAGGCCACAGCCTGAGTTGCGGCCTATGCCTAGGCAAAATCTAGGCTTTGGACCTAGACTTAGGCTAAGACACTGGAGTCATGCTCTGGCATAGCTGGAACCCTTGCTTTGGGTCTCAGTCTACTCCCTAGGCAAGGCTTTTTTTTTATTTTAAATAGGTTTTCAAAACCAAATGAGATTCCAATGAAATTTCATCAGAATTTAACTTGTTTCATTTTGAAAACGATCCAAAATGAAATAGGAAACTTCGTCTCATTTCCTATTTTGTTTCTCCTGAATGTCCATTCCGAACATACACTTCCAGCTCTGCTCCACTTTCTTGAATCCTAGAAAAAAGGTGGCAGAACTCCATTCTGGGTTTTTCTGTCAGAAGTTAAGCCCTCAGTAATAGACACAAAAAGGGTTTGAATTAGCACAAGTTTGAAAGTTATGAGCAAAAGTGCCATTCCTCAAGGCCAGAGTTGAAGCCTTGATACTTGGAACTACTGCTTAAATTTATGCTAATTCAAACCCTTTTTTGAGTGAATTCTTTGCTCTTCAGTGTCTGCTTTAGTATCACTCCCTTCCCCATCTTTTCCCTGCAATACAGAGGAGGAGGAAACAAGAGGTTAGGGGCTAGCTTAGGGAGCAGAGTGGTTGTTTTCTTCTCCCTATGCCTCAGGTTCAACCCCTCCTCTTCTCTTTCCCGCAGGTTGCCTGGAGGGGAGGGGCTATAACAGAACACTCCTACTGCTCTGCCTCTTACACCTGAAAAGAAGTGCCAGAACTGCATTCCAGGTCGTCCCCCACAAATTAAGCCCTTGTCTTGCCCTTTACATACTGGGTGAGTATGCTCAAAGCAAGCTTTTGCAGAGAGGCTGGGATGAGAAGCTCTCTACTAAAGACCATTTTGACTGAGGAATTTGGAGTGGAGGTGGAGTTCCTGGTAGGCCTCATGGATCATGAAGCAACCTGAGAGTTTTGGAGAAGCCAGTGATAGAATATTTTGGCGAAGCTGAGATCTATCTGGATTTTGACCAGTTTCCTGACAGTGAAGCCACTGCAGCCTCCTGGAAGGGCTGCATTTCCCCTTGGTTTGCCCCCATTCTCAGTTAACAGTGGACACAGCTTGCTGGCTTTTGAAGGAGTTTTGTGATCGAGTTTTGAAGCCAGGGAAGATTTTCTCTTTTTGCTATTTTTCCCACCAGCTTATGATTGTAAGAGAGGATAATTTTCCCACCCTTCAAAGGGAGAGCATTATTGGACACCGATTCAGATCAGAGAAGCATTATGGACAAAGAAACTGCAGCTTTGGGAGCTGTTATTTTTCCTTTATATGTTGATGGTCTTTTCCATTTTGGCATGGATCTGTTTCTTTAAGTTAAAGTATTTTTGTTGAACTCAACTACTGGACAACTGGCTGTGTTTCCCCGAGTGAGTCAACTCACTGAGACCTTTTTTTTCATGTGAGTACTTTCTGATGCTGAGATCTGAAGAGTAATTGAGAGTGTCTGTCAGTGTTTTAACTATTCCCACTGCAGTAAGAGCTCCGGAGGTTATACCTTCTCCCCACCAGTGGAACCCTGGCATCCCAGTGGCTGTGAATTGTGAGGTATGGCAGAGAGGCAAAGAGGTCTGGGAAGTTAGTTACATAGGTCTGGGAACTGTGTGGTCCCTTTATTCTATCTGCCAAACAAAGGGGGGGGGGGGGGGGGTTACAATAAGTTTTACAAATCCATAGGGCTTTTGTTTCAAATGTGGCCCCTATGGGCCGCAGTGTATAATGTTTGAGAGATTGGTGTTTCCTCCTGGCAAGGTATTATGAAAGGGGAAAGGTTCCAGAAAGTGTAAGGTCATCCAGTGGTCAGAGGCAGTGTATCGTAACTCTTCTACAGGCAGACTGGTTCAGTCCTTAAGGGCTGGGTTTTGGAACAAGTATATTACCCTGGTTAGAACATGGGAGGGGGGCTCCCTCAGAGTCATCAAGCCAAGCAAAGGAGGTAGCTGTTACCCTTTCTTGGGGTTTCAAGGGAAAGGAGAAGGATTTGAGTAGAAATACCCCACAAGTGTCTTAGGAAGCCTGAGTAAAGTGAAAGACAACTGAAGAATTTAATATTGGAGTTACAGAGTGAGTAAAGGAAACTGTAAGGTGGGCCTTTAGGATCAGGCTTCACTATGGATTGACAATATATCTGTGACATGCTTGTGACAGCTAACCTCCCTTCATCAGGTCATTGAAGAGACAGCACAGTTATTCTAGGTTCAAATAATACAGAGTCAGATAGGCATGGGGTTGCCTGCATATGCCATTACTGTTCAGTAAAGGGGCTGAGGCATCGATCAAAGGATGCAGATTGACAGAAGTAAATGTAACTGTAAAACTTTGCTGTTCAAAGGGCCCAAATCCGATAATGGATTAGAAAGTCAACGCCTTTAGTCTTTTTGTCTTTGTTTTGTAGAGAATGCATGTCTCCTGTGAGCTGGCATTCATGGGCTTAGTAGTTTCTCCTCTCTGAGGTCCCAGTGTGACAGCTCTCCTGATCTGTAAGTGCTAGTGAGGTAGGTGAGTTGTGTGAAGGCCTTGTTGGAAGATGTTTGTGTTACATTCTTGAAACCCCCTTTTTTCCAGGCTCTCCCAAAAATAGCAAAGGAGTCACCCTCAGATGCTATAGAGGTTGAAGAACACCAGGCTGCAGCCCCGGTCCAGGATTCTTCCATGGAGGGTAGCAATGCTGTTAAGGCTCAAGAGGATCATGCACTCAGACTCTGAAAAAGAGGATGTCCTCAGCTGGCTGAAGTTCCAAAAACATATACCGAAGCCAAAAACGAGATAAAAGTATCAGCAGCGCAAAAATAGACAAAAGCAAAAATTCAGTTGTAAACACCCTTGGGCACCAAACTATCTCGAGCACTGTCACGTGTGTAGCCAGATGGTAAGGCTGTTGGAGGTTGCTGCTTTTAAAGTGGTATGGAGATAGTTTGCACACCTAGAGCATCTTTGCCAGAATATAAATCAAAATAGAAAAATGATTTCAGAGGCATTTTTATAATTAAATTAAAGGATTTTATTTTGCTGGCAAATGGATAATTTTCAAGGTTCTTCACTTCTAGAAATAAGTGAAATTCTTGAACAAACATTTCAATAATGTCAATAATTTAAATGAGAAGTAATTTACTTCTGCTGTGCAAAAACAATTTTTCATACGTGACTCTCACTCTAATTCTTAACACAGTTTGGAATAGAAACTGTACAAAGATTACTTCTTACCAAGATACTATCAGATAAGTGTTTTCTCAGTTAGTGACTTCTTAATGAGCACAAATGTTGAATTTCAACTTTAATTTAAGAAATCTGATTCTTTGTGTTAACTTGTTATTACAGGCTCTTAAGGCAATTCAGGCAATGTATCTTTAACCTGATTTAACTCAATGACTTTGACCTCTTGTATGTCCAAGTGTGTTGCACTACTGCAATTTACCAAACTTGTGTCACAATTCATTGGTGCGCACTTATCTTTGATTGCTAAGTAATACTTTTTGAGAGCGCTGCTTGTGAACGCTGGATAGAGAGAGCCGAACCAGGAATGATGTGAAGCTTTGGTGGCTTGTTATTGAGAAATAGCTCCTGTTGCTTGATGGTGCAGACTGGACCTGATCTATCACTCTTGATCACGAAGTCTCAGGATACTTTGGTTCACCTACCATGGTATCTCAAACCAAATCAATAACAAAGACTGTGCTTCACACTGCCAATCTTCCACAGTCTGCAATGTTGCTAGCAGTGTGCATCTAAATGAGACTGGAGTTCTTGCTAACGGAAATACAAAAATAATTATTTCAACCCTATCTAAGGATGCTGGGATTGAGAGAATTTACAAAGTAAAAAAAATATGTAATCACTCTCTTTCACGTTCCACACTTATTTGCCATAAAGACAGGAACAAGTTGAAGGACTTCTATATTCCAAGTTATTTCAAAGATATTTTTTTCCTCTAAGTAAAAAACAGAGGTACCTTTATTTACAGATTCTGGGATTAAACACTACAGCACCTTTATTTACAGGTGGAGTGTATACAATCTGAAGTCTATGGGACTTAATGAGATTTTTTTCTTTCTGAGGTAGTATGAACTTCATTTAAATCAGCTCAGAATCAGACCATCAATCATCCAATTTTCTTACATCTACATATCTATCAAAGCTGGCAAAAACACTGCGAACCAGCTATAGAAAGTAGCCCCCAATTTTAACTAATTCCTTACCTCAGAAAGGATTAGAATTACAATAAGCACCACTTTCACTCACATAGCTAGTGTTTACTAGGGTACATGGGTGATCTTCCACTTAGTCTAGGCTTTTGTCACAAGAACCTGCAAATAGATTTCTCCCCTGCAGTCTCTAGCACAGCTCTGCCTCATATTTACAGCACAGCTCTCCCTGCAGCCCCCAACACAGCTCTTTCTGCAGTTTCCATATGCTTTCTGAAAAATCCACAGAAGAGATCCTTACTCCTCTGAAATCTTTTCAAGAAAGATACAATTGATGAGGGACCACCATCTTCCCAGATGGCACCGGAAAGCTGGCGGAAAGGAGGACCTTGGCAGGGTCAATTATGTGCTGTGGAGTGTCGGAAACATCCTCTGGAATGAAAGACCTGGAGAGAGCATTGGCTCGGCAATTTTTGTTGGCTGTTCGGTAGCACAGCAGGAAATTGAAGCGGACAAAAAAGAGAGCCCAATGGACCTGATGATGGTTTAGGCACTGAGCATGGTGTAAATGCTCGAGATTTTTGTGGACAGTATACACTGTGATCTGGTGTTGGGCTTCTTTGAGCTAGGGGCGCCATTCTTCAAAGTCTAACTTGACAGCTAGCAACTCCTTATCCCCGATTGCGTAGTTCCGTTCTGCTGGAGAAAAAACATCAAGAAAAAAAGGAGCACGGATGTAAGGTATGGGTGGTTGAGTATTGACTTAGAACTGCCCCTACTCCCACGTCAGAGGCGTCAACCTCAACAATGAATGGTCACCTGGGATCTAGATGGTGGAGACATGGTTCCCGGAGAAAGGTGGCCTTGAAATCCTGGAAGGCAGTCAAGCTTTGGGTGACCACTGAGAAGGGTTGGCCCCCTTGCGATTCATGGTTGTAAGTGGTGCGGTCATTGTGGAATATTATGGTGAATAAGCGACTGATAGTAATTGGCAAAGCCAAGGAATGTCTGTAAGGCCTTGAGGCTCATAGGTTGAGGCCAGTGGCAAATACTTTTCAACTTCTGTGGGTCCATTCTGAAACCTTGACTAGAAACCATGTAGCCCAGGAAAGGAACAGTCTCCTGCTCAAAAGAACACTTTTCGAGCTTGGCATAGAGCTGATTGTCCCGTAGACGCTGGAGGATGAGAGCGATGTCATGGCGATGACTCTGTAAGTCCTTGGAGAACACCAAGATGTCATCAAGATACACCACCACGCATTGGTACAACATATGCCTGATGACCTCATTCATCAAATTCTGGAATACTGCAGGGGGGTTGCAAAGGCCAAATGGCATCACTGGGTATTAAATGAGGTCTTCCATTCATCGCCTTTGCGGATACGAACTAAATTATAGGCACCTCTGAGGTCCAATTTGGAGAAGATCTTAGCCCCTTGAAGTCTGTTAAAGAGGTCCGAGATCAAAGGCAGAGGGTAGCAATCTTTTAGGGTGATATCTTTCAGACCCCCATAGTCGATGCAGGAATGGAGAGAGCTACAAAGTCTTCCGCTGGAACTACAAAGAAAAAACTCGTTCCAGCGGAAGACTTGGAGGTTTGAATGAAGCCTTTTGCCAGGTTCTTGCAGATGTATTCTGACAAGGCCTGAGTCTCTGCAAGTGATAATGGGTTGACCCTACCCCGAGGAGGTTCTGTGTTAGGCAACAAGTTGATTGCGCAGACATAGGAATGATGTGGGGGCAAGGTATCCGCAGCCTTTTTAAAGAACACATCAGCAAATTATGCATATTGCAGAGGAAGTCCGGGAGGTGAAAGCGAAGCGGTAAGGCAAGGCAGAGACGTGGCAGGCAGAGTCCCAGCGGGAGAGTTGTCAGGTGGCCCAATCAAACTGTGGGGTATGCTGCTGTAACCTCGGTAGTCCTAGCACCACTGGATGTATGGCTTTGCCCAGAATGTGGAAGGAAATGGACTCCACATGCAGTGACCCTGTGCAGAGCGGGATATGAGCAGTGGAGTGATGAGAGAAGTAAAGGCACTGGGGAGTGAATGGTGGGAATTCGGAGATGCTCAGTCAATTGTTTAAGGATAAAGTTCCCACCAGCCACCGAGTCCACTAAGGCCAGGGTATGGAACTCCTGGTTATCTAATTTGATAGAGATGGGTAGCGTCAACAGAGGAGAAGGCGAAGTCAGGCCTAGGAGAAGTCTTCCTGCTGAACCTAGGCCCTGGAGTTTCCCAGACAGACTGGACATGTGGTTATGGCATGTCCACGTTGACCTCAGTATAAGCAGAGGCTAGATTGCTGGCAGGGCGTTCCTTGGGAAAGAGTCTGCTCCAACCCATCTGCATAGACTCATATTCCGTTTTGCTTGGAGCCACATCCAACCTGGGAAAACAAGAGCGTTGACTTCGAGATGAATGCTCTAGACTCTTGCGAGCGCTCCTGCAGCCGGCGGTCGATGCTACCAGCAAGGTATATCAATGAATCCAGGGATGCAGGCAGTTCCCCAGCAGCTAACTCATCTTTGATCCGGGGACCCAGGTCCCTTGAGGAAAATGGACCGTAAGCAATCTGAGTCCCAATGGCGTTAGGACGACAAGGTCCTGAATTCAATGACGTAGTCTGTTAACGGCCGGGTGCTTTGTTGAAGGTGGAGAAGAGCGGATCCGGAAGCAGATCTTCTTCCAGGATCGTCAAAGATGGAGTGGAATAGGGCCAGAAACCCAGGCAGGTCCCAGAGGACCAGGTCAGGACACTGCCAGAGGGGTGATGCCCAGGCCAAGGCCTTACCATCCAGGAGGGAAAGGATGTAGATAGTCTTGGTAATCACATCTGGGAAATAAGCTGGTTGTAGGCAGAAGTGCATATTACACTGATTCAGGAACCCCCTGCACATAAGAGGATTCCCAGAAAAATGTGGAGGTGCCGGCAAGGGCACAGTAGGCCGGGGAACCAGCATAGAGGTGGAAGTGGTGAGCTTAGGAGATGTCGAAGTAGTAATCAATGTGGCCTCCAAACGAGTGCTCAAGTTATCAATAGCTGCTGCAAGTGTTTCCAGAAACCTTGCTCACTGATTCATTGTGCCAGGCCAGGGATGGCCTGGATAGCTAAGACCTCTCCCGGGACAATAGACTTGGCAATCTGTTAGGATTCGTGGGTTTAATGTACCTTTGGCCCAAGGTGAGTGTTGTTACAGCCTGTAGGGAGGAGCCCCACAGGTCCTCACCATCGGGAGGTGTGGTCAGCAGTAGTAGGAGACACAACTGTAGTATAGCATAGTAACAGTCTCTGGTATGATGATGTAGGGGCTGCCCCGAGAAGCGGGGAAGTGCAGAGTCAGTCCTAGCAGCAGTGATGTAGGCTGCCCTGAGGAGTGGGAAAGTGCAGAGTCAGATAGCAGTAGTACTGGAAACTGCCCCGAGAAGTAAGGAAGCAGGAGCAAAGTAACTTGAGTAGAGATGTAGGCGCTGCCCCAAGGAGTGGGGAGGCGTGAAGCCGGTTGTTGATGTAGAGACGTAAGCCCTACCCTGAGGAGCGTGGAAGAGTGGAGCAAGTCGCTGACGTGGAGACATAGGCACTGCCCCGAGGAGCGGGGAAGTGCAAGGCAAGTTGCTGGTGTAGAGATGAAGGCACTACCCCGAGGTGTGGGGAAGTGCAAAGCCAGTCGCTAGTGTAGAGATGTAGGCACTGCCCCGAGGAGTGGGGGAAGTGTGGGGCAAGAGTCTCTATAAGGTAGTTCCAGGGCGACCCCGAGGAGTGGGAGGCTAACAGGCAGGACCTCTGGAGAGGCGCAGGGACCACCCCGAGGAGTGGGGAGGTCTGGAGACAAGTCTCCCGTGAAGCGCACACAGGCCCCCCGAGGAGCGGGTACCCGAGCCAGAGTCCAGGAACCGAGGTAGAGATCCAAGCAGGAACAGATGTCCAGGCAGACAGGCACAAGCACCAGTAGTGAAGGAACTTGTTGCCAAGTCGATTAGTGCAGGGCCAGGGCGGTGCTTATGAATCTCGGCTGGTGATGTCATCAATAGGACACGCCCCTGAGGTTCCCGCCATAGTGTCCTTAAAGGTAGACTCAGTGGCACTTGCGCGTGCCTAGGAATGCCCAGAGGAGGCATGGAGGTCGGCAGCATCCCATCTCCCAATGGAAAGAAATATGGCATGCGTCGGGAGCGGCTAGCCACAGCCGCGATTTCACCCGGAGAGGAGAGCAGGGCAGCCCATGACGTGAGTTGGGTTGGCCACGGGCGGCCGCGGCCAACAGTCATAACAACTGTCCCACATCTGTGAGGACCTCTTGGCCTATACTGTAATCACGGCAAGGCTTTGATTACAGCCCTGATGCTGTCTGCTGGCTTAAACTGGCAGCAGCAGCATTCCAAATGCTGCTGCTGCTGCAATGTGATACCAGCCGCACTGAGCAACATTTATCTATTTAAAAAAAAACCCAAAAACTCAACATGGCACTTTTGCACTCTGGCTGCCAGGAGCTCCCCAGGCTCCTGTGGCCCCAGCAACAATTGGGCGGGTTTTTATTTAAATTTTATTTACCTCATTTACACAGTCTGTATCATAAAAATAGTTTTTGATGTTCCTTCAGCAAATTAGTAGGAGATTAAGTCCTTCTCTAGCCCCCGGTGGAACATATTCTCCTTTCATGGCCCCCAGAAATATAAGAATGCCCCTTTTCCACTTGGAAATTTTGGCAATTCCTGGTCGGTGTCTTCAGCCTCCTAGACAAGCTGTCCTGCCCCTGAGACCCGGGGACAAACGCCTTCCAGAACACTGCAGACAATGGGAGTCCTTCTGGAATCCCTCCAAGCACTTGAGAAAGAGAACACCTCTCCCAATGGAAAGAAACGGCAACTCTCCTTTCCCCTTCTGGAGCTAAGGAGAAGCACAACCCTTGCTGTCTCACCCTTGCTCCCTTCATGGACAAACTCCTCCCAGTGACTCATAGAGTTACCTGTATACATGTTACCTTTGACCCACTGTATTTAGGAACTGAACCTTACTGACGCTCAGTGCTTCGGTCTACATGCTTGGAACCTCTCATTACTGGAAATTTCTACATTTTAAAGAACATTAAAGCCTAGCCAGCCACTAATAGGAAAAAATTGAAACTAATGTGAACACATTTTTCCTGGCAATACATCACGCTACAGAAAATTACAGAAGCCAGAAAACAAGTAATAGGATATATTACATAGATTATATTCAGCACAGAAGCAACACCCGGGAAAGCTGGAAATTATCACCTGCAAATAATAGCAGATAGGGCATATTACATTTGCACACATTACAAATCAACATATTCTTCTAACTCTTAGCTAAAGGAAGAGTTAAAGAAAAGAGAAGAATTTTCCATAATTCTGCAGACACTCCAGAAAAATAGACCAAAATGATTTAGCAATGTCCCTGTCCAAAATGTTACCAAACATTTGGGAAAATAGCTGTCACCCCCTCTTCGGGGACCAACCGGAATGTAGGGGCTCACTGTTGTCCCCGGGGCCACTTCTGCTCCCACCTCACTGTCTTCTCACAGTTCACACCAACACAGTTCATAGCAGGCCATCGAGGAGCTGGGGGTCTTTCTAGCAGGGAGGAGGATTAATTTCTGGGGCCCTAGTCTCAAGGGGGTAAGGACCCACACAAGTCTCTAATTTCCTTTAAAGTCTCTTGATCCACAGTATTCAAACTTTGGATGTCCTTGTTTGAGGGCGCCCTTGACATTGAAGAAAAAAACCCTGGATGCCTTGGCGGAGTGTTCAGCAATAAATATACTGCATCCCAAAATATTGAAAGTCAAATTAACAACCAAACACCACAAGAACATCTTCACACAAAAATAAACAGTCCAGAAGTGCCTCTTTCTCTTCTATTAGCTGAGTGAGTGTCCTGTTGGATGGAAAGCAGTAGAAAAAGACCCAAACACTCCTAGGGCTGATATCTCCTTTCTTTTTCTAAGATGGTAAAAGCTTGGACTTCTGCTAGTGAAAAGTCCCAAAAAGTGTTCAAAATCAAAAAGTCTCTCCTCTGGGGGCAGGAACTGGTAACAACAAGAACAAAACTGTTATGCTCTCTCCAGCGGCCGGTGCCACGGGAGGCCTTTCACCTCTCCCGACAGCGCGGCCCTCCGCAGCCTAGACCGCCACTGCCAAGTTCTGGCCCACGCTCTGGAGGCCACCGAAGCCGGGGCCTTTCCTGGGCGTGGAAGCCGCACCTGGACCTCCTCTTCACCGCAGCAGGGAGCTGCGGACTTGTAGCTCCTCTTCGTGGCCCGCTGGCCGCCGCCGGCATTTCCTGGTGGCTGGAGCCACCGTCGGTCCTTCTTCTGCAGCAGGGAGCCACCTCCAACGTTGGGGCCTGCTTTATTTATTTATTTATTTACTTGTTAGTTTTTATATACTGACATTCGATCGAGATATTACATCGGTTTACATGTAACTGAACACAAATAATGCAGAGCCTGCTTATTTTACATTGTAACATAGTAACTTAAATGCTAAGGTTAGGAAGATAAATATACATAATAACTTTGAAGGTTAATTTACAAAGTAATTTAGAGAGAACATTTAACATGTGAATATGAAAAGATAGATGGGGAGGGGTGGCATAGAGGAAGAAATATTTACAGTTATATTTTACAAGGGGAACCATTGGGTGGTTGTCAGTGGGCTGGGGAAGATTAATTTCTGAGTGGCTGGGAGGGCCTATGGAAGGGGCTAAGTTTCTGGTGGGAAGGTTTTTAGGAAGAGCCAGGTTTTGAGGTGTTTTTTGAAGATTTGTGTAGAAGGTTCATTTCTAAGGAGGGGCGGTAGGGAGTTCCATAGCGTGGGGCCGGCTACTGATATGGCTCATTTTCGGGTAGAGGTGAGGTGCGCTGTTTTGGGGTTGGGGACGGTGAGGAGCCCAGAGTCCATAGACCTGAGATTTCTATGTGGGGTGAATGGGAGTAAGGCAGAGTTTACCCAGTCCATCTTATTGTTGTTCATTTTTTTATGGATGAGTGTTAGGGTTTTATATTGGATTCTTTGGCTGATGGGACGCCAATGTAGTTCTTTGTGGGTGGGGGTGATGTGGTCACATTTTTTGATGTTTGTGATGGATCTGGCGGCAGCATTTTGTAGTACCTGTAGTGGTCTGATGGTAGCTTCGGGGAGGCCAAGGAGTAGAGTATTGCAGTAGTCGAGTTTGGAAAAGATTATTGTTTGGAGAATGGTTCGGTAGTCTTGGACATGAAGGAGGGGTTTGAGTTTTTTCAGGGTTTGCAGTTTAAAGAATCCGTCTTTGATCATTGTGGAGATGTGCTGTTTGAAGTTCAGCTCATTATCGATGGTTACTCCTAGGTTTTTTGTAGCATGAGTAAGTTGTGGCCCATTGGGGTTAGGTGTGGAGTTGTTATGGAGGGGTGAGGTGTGGTTGTTGGATATGTGTAGGATCTCGGTCTTGTTTACATTGAGGCAGAGTGACAGTTGTGACAGAAGAAGAGATATTTTTGTGAGGAGATGATTCCAGTTATTTAGAGTATCTTCAATGGTTTTGTCTATGGGGAGCAGGATTTATATGTCGTCCGCAAGTATGTGGTATGTGATATGTGAGGTTTGAGTCCGAGAGGAAACGGCAGAGCGGGAGGAGGTATATGTTAAATAGGGTGGAGGAGAGGGAAGATCCCTGTGGGACACCATGTGGAAGGGGTATCTGGGAAGATTCTGAATTTTTTGTCTTTATATTGAATGTTCTGTTTGTGAGATATGACTCAAACCATTTGATTGTAGTGTCTCGTAGGCCGATTTCTTGAAGTCTGGTTAGTAGGGTGATTGATAGTGTCGAAGGCGGTGGATATGTCGAGGAGAATCAAGAGGAAGGAATGGCCGCAGTTGAGTCCTCTAAGCATGGTGTCGGTGAGAGTGAGAAGAAGAGTTTTGGTGCTGAATAGTTTCTTGAAACCATGTTGTGCTGGTAGTAGGATGTTCTGATTTTCAAGATGATCTGTGAGTTGATTATTAACTGTTTTTTCGAGGATCTTCGCTAAGAATGGGAGGTTGGAGACTGGTCTATAGTTCGCTGGGTCAGATTTGTCGAGTTGTGGTTTTTTGAGAATGGATTTGACTACTGCATTTTTGAGCTTGTCAGGGAAGATGCCTTGCTTGAGGGATATGTTGATTATATCAGCTATTGGTCTGGAGATGAGCTGGGTGATGAGTTTCAGGGTTTTGATGGGGATGGGATCCAGTGGGTGTGTAGCGGGTTTAGTCTTTTTAATGAGGGATTCAATTTCAGTGGATGCCACGGGTTCAAAGCGCGACCACATGGTGCTGTGGGAGGGTGGTTCTGGAAGGTCATTGTTGACTGGGGGAATCTTGTTGATGATGTTGGAGACTTTGTCTTTGAAGAAGCATGCTAGGTTTTCACTGGAGATGGTAGGGATGTCTTGGGTTGTAGCATTCTGGATCGGGTTGGTTAGGTCTGGAAGGTAGGAGAAGTGTCCTAGGGTTGAATTGAAATTCATGGATTTTTTTTGCATAGAAATTCCATCAAGCTCAATTCAGAAGAGATGGTATCCAGGCTAACCGTTGACAAGCTTTGCAAGTTACAAGAAATGCTCCGGAATGCATTAGAAGCAAGAAAGCTGACATTGGCCAGCATTCAGTCCCTATTCGGCAGCCTGAACTTTACTTGTCGGGTCATATCTATGGGAAAGGTATTCTTTAGGAGGCTGACACAGGCCACAGCAGGCATTCATTGGCCACATCATTTCATATGCTTATCTACAGACATGAAGAAGGACTTGGCCATACTGGTAAATTCCTTAACGAGTTTAATGGGATATCAATGTGGCAGGAATCGCCGGTCTCTGTGATCTGGATATTTACTTGGACATATCAGGGGATTGGAGATTTGGTATGTATTGCCAAGGTTCATAGTGCACTGAACCATGGTCTTCAGCATGGAAGGAGGGAAAGTTAACAAAGAACATAACGTTTCTTGAACGATTCCTCATATTGGTAGTGCTGGTGATTTGGGGCAAGAGGCTTGCTAATAAGAAAATAATATTCTGGAGCAACAATCATCAGTGGTAGAGGTCATCAACAAACACTCCGTGAAATGCGTGAAGGTTGCAGAACTGTGTAGGGAAAGGTCATCGAGGATCTGGGTGGTGTAAGCACGGCTCTTGTAAAAACCCCTCCTTAAGTTCTTGGAAGACTGTCACAGCTTCAGGGGATGACTGTGAAGGGTTGGCTCCCTTACGAGTCATCGCTGTGAGAGGCACAATTAGCATAGAGTAGTTCTTGATGAATGATCTGTAGTAATTGTTGAATCCCAGAAATCTACGAAGGGCCTTGAGGCCTGTGGGTTGTGGCCAATCTCGAATGCTGTTGGTCTTTTTTGGATCCATCTGGAACCCTTGACTAGAAACCACGTAACCCAAGAAGGGAACTGACTTCTGGTGAAATGAGCACTTCTCCAGTTTAGCATATAACTGGTTGTCTCTTAGATGTTGTAAGACATTTGTGACATCTAAGTGGTGGCTCTGAAGATTTTGAGAGAAAACCAAAATGTCGTCCAGATATACCACTACGCAGGTGTACAGCAGGTCTCTGAAGATTTCGTTCATCATGTTTTGAAAAACTGCCGGGGAGCTGCAGAGGCCAAACGGCATGACTAAGTACTCAAAGTGGCCATTGCAGGTGTTAAAAGCTGTTTTCCCTTCATCGCCCCGGTGTGTTATCACTAAATTGTAGGCTCCTCTAAGGTCCAATTTAGTAAAAATCTTGGCCCCTTGGATCCTGTCAAAAAGTTCTGATATTAAAGGCAGTGGGTAACGATCCTTCTGAGTGATCTCATTGAGGCCATGGTAGTCTATGCATGGTCGGAGAGAGCCATCTTTTTTTCCTACAAAGAAGAATCCGGCCCCGGCAGGAGACTTAGAAGGTCGAATAAAGCCTTTCACCAAGTTCTCTTTAATATACTCAGACATGGTGTTGGTCTTGGTCAGAGAAAGTGGGTAGACCCTTCCTCTGGGAGGCTCAGTGTTGGGTCTTAAGTTTATGGTGCAGTCGAAGGAGCAATGCGGCGGCAGGGTGTCAGTGGCTTTCTTGGAAAAGACATCTTCAAAAGATGAATACTGCGGTGGAAGGCCCAGAAGGGAGGTAGTAGTTGTGAGACAGGGCATGGGAGAAACTGTCTTCAAACACTTCCCATGGCAAGAATTGCCCCAGCAAGACAACTGTAATGTACCCCAATCGAATTGGGGTGTGTGCTCTTGCAACCAAAGCAGTCCAAGCACCACAGGCTGTATGGCTTTGTCTAGAACCAAGAATGAGATGGTCTCCATGTGCATTGACCCAGTGCGAAGTTTGATTGGGACCATGGATTGGATGACTTCGCCTGGTAATGGTTTACCATGGATAGATGACAAGAGCAGAGGCATAGGTGTCTGGACGGTGGAGATTCATAGGTGTTACAAAGGTTGTCTCATTATAAAGTTACTGCTGGCCCCGGATTCTATAAGTGACAATGTGTGAAACTCTAAGGAGTCCAAGTTGATAGAGATGGGCAATGTTAGTGGAGGAGATGGTGCTGTTAGACCTAGGAGGAGTCCTCCAGCAGATCCTAGGTCAGAGAGTTTCCTGGACAGATAGGGCAGGAGGGTACAGTATGACCTGGTTGGCCACAGTACAGGCAGAGGCCTGATTTTTGTCCTCGACTCTTCTCTTTAGTAGATAGATGACTATGCCCCAATTACATTGGTTTTTCCTCCTCAACACTGGGTGTAGGAGCCGTATGGATGGTAGATGTTGAGCGGATGCAGGGACCACCTGACAAAACTTTCTTGGATTCTTTAACCTCGTATGATCGCTCTCATAGCCGACGATCAATGTGACCGGCGAGGTTGATACGAGAGTCCAAAGTTACAGGGAGTTCTCGTGCAGCTAATTCATCCTTGATGTGTGAGCTTAATCCCTCAAGGAATATGGCATGCAGACAGTCCGGGTCCGAGTGTAATTCAGAGGAAAGAGTCTTGAACTCAATGACATAATTGGTCAGTGATCGGTTACCTTGTTGTAAATGCAGGAGTGTGGATCCAGTGATGGTCTTGCGACCAGGGTCATCAGATACTGAGTGAAATAGAGCAAGAAAGCCTGGCAGGTCATTGAGTATCAGATCCATCCATTCCCAAAGGGGTGATGCCCAAGCCAAGGCCTTCCCGTCCAGGAGAGACAGAATATATGTAGTTTTGGCAGCTACATCAGGAAAACATGCAGGTCGTAAGTGTTACATAGGTTAAAGAAACCTCTACAGGAGGAGGAGTCACCTGCAAAACACGGAGGTGCCGACAAGGGTATTGAAGGCTGGAACAAGGGCACCTGTGAAGCAGGAATAGGCTTGGCAGGCGTTGAGGCAGCATCCAGCCGATTACTTAGCTGATTAATGGCGTTAGCTAAAGTATCTAGTACCTTTTGCTGTTCTGTAATACGTTGGGCCAGGCCAGGGATGGCCTGTATTGCCAAGACCTGTGCCGGGTACATGAATTGGCAATCTGTTAGGGTTTTGTATGTTTGTGGGCCGGCAGGAGTGATGGTACCACCCACAGGGAGGAGCCCTGTGAGTCTCACCATCGGGAGGCGAGGTCTTGGCAGGTTTCAGACACAGCTGTGGAATAGAGTCTTTATTAGAGAGAGCGTGAGAGGGACTGCCCGAGAAGCTGGCAGTGCAGAAACAAGCACAATGTTCGTGAGATGAGATGGGGTAGACCCAGAGGGAACACTTCCTAGTAGTGATCCAGTAATGGTCTGCAGAGCAGGTTACACCGATAAGGTCTTCTCTTAGAGATGGCTTGGTAATGGCCTGCAGCGCAGGGTACACCAGCAGGGTTCCTCAAGTAAGTCAGTTATGGTAGTGGCCCGCAGCGCGGGGTACTCCAGAGGATTCCCACAGAAGATGGTTTGAAGGAGGTCCACAGGATGAGGTGCTCATAGGAAGTCTTATGAAGGTGGATGCGGTAGTGGCCCGCAGTGGGATGCACCGGAGATAGGAAGTAGTCCAAGGATTCAAAGTACTCACAGCAAGGTGCGTTCCAGCAGTAGGCCTGGGATGCAGGGTAGAGTGATAGCCCAAGGCAGAATGCCCTCCAAGGAGCAGATAGCCAGAGACAAGGAAGGGCCCCTGAGGAGCAGGTACCCAGAGGGTGTCTCACCAGAATAGGAGCTGGAACGGAAGTCCGTAGCATGAGGTACAGATTCAGCAATGAGGGAACTCGTTGCCAAGTCATCAGTGGTCAGGTTCGGTCGGCTTAAGTATCTGGGAGTGGAGACATCATCAGCGGGGGGACACCCCTGAGGTTCCCGCCAAGCAGTGCTTAATTTGACCTCTGCATGTGCGTGCGCGCCTATGTGATCCCAGAGTCAAGATGGTGGTTGGCAGTGTCCACACCGTCCCGGGAACGCCAGGTGGGTCGGCAATAGCTGGCAGAGGCCGCCACTTTCCCCAATGGAGTCACTGAAGAGAAGAGAGAGGTGAGCAGAAATGGTCGCAGCCATCTGCAACTGACGGGCGAAACACAAATTCATTCTTTCACACACTTCCCCTCTCATATACATACCCATTCTCTCACACACATGCCATCTCACTGACATACACAGATCTCTCTTCCTCATACATACACACATGGACACAGGCTCTCTCTTTCAAACACACATACATACACATACGCACACAGTCTCTCACACACACCTTCTCTCTTATAATCACATAATTACACATGTTCATTCTCACATGCTCCCTCTCTCATACACACACCCATGCTTTCACATACACAAGTTCTCCACCTTTCATATACACTCAAGCACTCTTTCTCCCTCACACACACATATACACACACATACACAAACACATACACAGACTCTCTCTCTCTCTCGCATACATACAAACATGCACATAAATGCACCCAGGCTCTGTTTACATGTGTGTGTGTGTATGTGTGTGTATATATGTGTATGAGAGAGAGAGAGCTTATATGTTTGCATGAGAGAGGCTGTGTGTGAGCCTGTATGCGTGTGTGTGTGTGAGAGAGAGAAAACATGTGTGGGGGTGAAGGAGATAGAGAGCTTTCTATCACACACAGCACACAGGAGCTCACACATACACAGGCTCTCACTCTCTCACATACCACACACACATAGGCTCTCTCTTTCACAAACACACACACACACACACATACATACAGGCTTTCACACAAATCTTCTCTCTCACATACACACTCATAAAGGCTCTCTTTAATTCATACACGTAAATAGGTTGTCCAACAATGATGTCCAACAATGATGACATAGACTTAATTGGCATCTCAGAGACATGGTGGAAGGAGGACAACCAATGGGACAGTGCTATAACGGGGTACAAATTATATCGCAATGACAGAGAGGAGCACCCGGGAGGCGGTGTGGTGCTTTATGTCCGGGATGGCATAGAATCCAACAGGATAAACATCCTGCATGAGACTAAATGCTAGGGATGTGAATCGTTTTAGGACGATTAAAATTATCGTCCGATAATTTTAATATCGTCTTAAACCGTTATGGAACACAATACAATAGAGATTCTAACGATTTATCATTATAAATCGTTAGAATCGTGAGCCGGCACACTAAAACCCCCTAAAACCCACCCCCGACCCTTTAAATTAAATCCCCCACCCTCCCGAACCCCCCCCAAATGAGTTAAATAACCTGCGGGTCCAGCGGCGGTCCGGAACGGCAGCGGTCCGGAACGGGCTCCTGCTCCTCAATCTTGTTGTCTTCAGCCGGCGCCATTTTCCAAAATGGCGGCGAAAAATGGCGGCGGCCATAGACGAACACGATTGGACGGCAGGAGGTCCTTCCGGACCCCCGCTGGACTTTTGGCAAGTCTCGTGGGGGTCAGGAGGCCCCCCACAAGCTGGCCAAAAGTTCCTGGAGGTCCAGCGGGGGTCAGGGAGCGATTTCCCGCCGCGAATTGTTTTCGTACGGAAAATGGTGCCGGCCATACGCGTATGGCCGGTGCCATTTTCCGTACGGAAAATGGCGCCGGCAGGAGATCGACTGCAGGAGGTCGTTCAGCGAGGGTTCCGGCGCCTCGCTGAACGACCTCCTGCAGTCGATCTCCTGCCGGCGCCATTTTCCGTACGAAAACGATTCGCGGCGGGAAATCGCTCCCTGACCCCCGCTGGACCTCCAGGAACTTTTGGCCAGCTTGTGGGGGGCCTCCTGACCCCCACGAGACTTGCCAAAAGTCCAGCGGGGGTCCGGAAGGACCTCCTGCCGTCCAATCGTGTTCGTCTATGGCCGCCGCCATTTTTCGCCGCCATTTTGGAAAATGGCGCCGGCTGAAGACAACAAGATTGAGGAGCAGGAGCCCGTTCCGGACCGCTGCCGTTCCGGACCGCCGCTGGACCCGCAGGTTATTTAAGTCATTTGGGGGGGTTCGGGAGGGTGGGGGATTTAATTTAAAGGGTCGGGGGTGGGTTTTAGGGGGTTTTAATGTGCCGGTTTTGCGATTTTTCGATTTTTCGATTTTTCACGATTTTTCACGATATTTTACCCCCCCAAACGGCAACAATACGATTCCCTCCCCCTCCCAGCCGAAATCGATCGTTAAGACGATCGAGGACACGATTCACATCCCTACTAAATGCACAATTGAATATTTATGGGTAGAACTCCCTTGTGTGTCGGGGAAGACTATAGTGATAGGAGTATACTACCGTCCACCTGGTTAAGATGGTGAGACTGACAGTGAAACGCTAAGAGAAATTAGGGAAGCTAACCAAATTGGTAGTGCGGTAATAATGGGAGACTTCAATTACTCCAATATTGACCCGGTAAATGTATCATCGGGACACGCTACAGAGATAAAGTTCCTGGATGGAATAAATGATAGCTTTATGGAGCAATTGGTTCAGGAACCAATGAGAGAGGGAACAATTTTAGATCTAATTCTCAGTGGAGCACAAGATTTGGTGAGAGAGGTAACAGTGGTGGGGCCGCTTGGCAATAGTGATCATAATATGATGAAATTTGAATTAACGACTGGAAGGGGGACAGTAAGCAAATCCATGGCTGTTGTGCTAAACTTTCAAAAGGGAAACTTTGATAAAATGAGTAAAATAGAAAAAACTGAAAGGCGCAGCTACAAAAGTAAAATGTGTGCAAGAGGCGTGGTCATTGTTAAAAAATACCATGCTAGAAGCACAATCCAGATGTATTCCACACATTAAGAAAGATGGAAAGCAGGCAAAACGATTACCGGCATGGTTAAAAGGGGAGGTGAAAGAAGCTATTTTAGCCAAAAGATCTTCATTCAAAACTTGGAAGAAGGATCCAACAGAGGAAAATAGGAAAATGCATAAACATTGGCAAGTTAAATGTAAGACATTGATAAGACAAGCTAAGAGAGAATTTGAAAAGAAGTTGGTCATAGAGGCAAAAACTCACAGTAAAAACTTTTTAAAATATATCCGAAGCAGAAAGCCTGTGAGGGAGTCAGTTGGACCGTTAGATGATCAAGGGGTTAAAGGGGCACTTAGAGAAGATAATGCCATCACGGAAAGATTAAATGATTTCTTTTCTTTGGTGTTTACTGAAGAGGATGTTGGGGAGGTACCCGTACTGGAGAAGGTTTTCATGGGTAATGATTCAGATGGACTGAACAAAATCACGGTGAACCTAGAAGATGTGGTAGACCTGATTGATAAACTGGACCTGGACTGCATAGTATACACCCCAGAGTTCTGAAGGAACTAAAAAATGAAATTTCAGACCTATTAGTAAAAATTTGTAACCTATCATTAGATTAATCCATTGTACCTGAAGACTGGAAGATAGCTAATGTAACCCCCATATTTAAAAAGGGCTCCAGGGGAGATCCGGAAAATTACACACCGGTTAGCCTGACTTCAGTGCCAGGAAAAATAGTGGAAATTGTTCTAAACATCAAAATCACAGAACATATAGAAAGACATGATTTTATGGAACAAAGTCAGCATGGCTTTACCCAAGGCAAGCCTCACAAATCTGCTTCACTTTTTTGAAGGAGTTAATAAACATGTGGATAAAGGTGAACCGGTAGATGTAGTGTACTTGGATTTTCAGAAGGCATTTGACAAAGTTCCTCATGAGAGGCTTCTAGGAAAAGTAAAAAGTCATGGGATAGGTGGCGATGTCCTTTCGTGGATTACAAACTGGCTAAAAGACATGAAACAGAGAGTAGGATTAAATGGACAATTTTCTCAGTGGAACGGAGTGGGCAGTGGAGTGCCTCAGGGATCTGTACTGGGACCCTTACTTTTCAATATATTTATAAATGATCTGGAAAGAAATACGACGAGTGAGGTAATCAAATTTGCAGATGTTACAAAATTGTTCATAGTAGTTAAATCACAAGCAGATTGTGATAAATTGCAGGAAGACCTTGTGAGCCTGGAAAATTGGGCACCTAAATGGCAGATGAAATTTAATGTGGACAAGTGCAAGGTGATGCATATAGGGAAAAATAACCCATGCTATAGTTACAAAATGTTAGGTTCCATATTAGGTGCTACTACCCAAGAAAGAGATCTAGGCGTCATAGTGGATAGCACATTGAAATCATCGGTTCAGTGTGCTGCGGCAGTCAAAAAAGCAAACAGAATGTTGGGAATTATTAGAAAGGGAATGGTGAATAAAAGGAAAATGTCAGAATGCCTCTGTATCGCTCCATGGTGAGACCGCACCTTGAATATTGTGTACAATTCTGGTTGCCGCGTCTCAAAAAATATATAATTGCAATGGAGAAGGTACAGAGAAGGGCTACCAAAATGATAAAGGGAATGGAACAGCTCCCCTATGAGGAAAGACTAAAGAGGTTAGGACTTTTCAACTTGGAGAAGAGACGGCTGAGGGGGGGATATAATAGAGGTGTTTAAAATCATGAGAGGTCTAGAACAGGTAGATGTGAATCGTTTTTTTACTCTTTCGGATAATAGAAAGAATTGGGGGCATTCCATGAAGTTAGCATGTGGCACATTTAAAACTAGTCGGAGAAAGTTCTTTTTCACTCAACGCACAATTAAACTCTGGAATTTGTTGCCAGAGGATGTGGTTAGTGCAGTTAGTATAGCTGTGTTTAAAAAAGGATTGGATAAGTTCTTGGAGGAGAAGTCCATTACCTGCTATTAATTAAGTTGACTTAGAAAATAGCCACTGCTATTACTAGCAACAGTAACGTGGAATAGACTTAGTTTTTGGGTACTTGCTAGGTTCTTGTGGCCTGAATTGGCCACTGTTGGAAACAGGATGCTGGGCTTGATGGACCCTTGGTCTGACCCAGTATGGCATGATCTTATATTCTAACACACACCCCTTGCTCACAAACATGCACACAGGCTCTCTCTTACACACATACACACACACATACAGGCTCTCACACAGACATGCATAGAAGCTCCTACTCTTTCATACACAGACTCTCTTAGGACCTCCCCCTCTTTTCATTTGTGGCAGGATGGGGGTCTACCATAGCCCCTCTGAACCTTTCTTCGGGCATGACAGTATATGATCTGCTGCAATCCCATTGAGTTTCTCCTCCGCCATAGCATGGGTGATGCTGGCGGTGCCCCCTTAGCTCACGTTGCCCAGCCTCCCCTACCAAGATGCTGGCTCTGCTACTGCCTCCATGGGTGTGCCACTCAGTGCAATTGAATAGCATGCACACCCACTAGTACCAGGCCTGCAAAAAGAGCCCCTTCTTGAGAAACCCGTAACATAGATAAAAGACATTTGTCATCTTTAATTCTCATGACATATGAGAGTATAAATAGATTGCTTATTTCAGCTAATTTTCATATTGTTGACATAAGAGGAAAAGTAAAGAAAAGTGACAACATACTAGTAGATAGGCAGCAGCAACAGCAGCAAGAGATGTCTTTATTTTAAAACAGCAGCAAGAGATGTACGCCAGTACAAAGTTAAAATAGGCAACCACCAATCGAATCCCATTAACCTAACACATAGTGTACCACAGGGATCCTCCCTCTCCCCCACCCTTTTTAACATTTACCTGCTACCCTTATGCCATCTTCTTGCCAACCTTGGTTTCATGCATTTTATCTATGCAGATGATGTACAGATACTCATCCCTGTCACAGACTCTGTATCTACTGCGCTTAATACCTGGAATAACTGCCTCTCTTCAATCAACTCCCTCCTCACCAACCTCAAGCTGGCCTTGAATACATCCAAAACAGAGCTGCTTTTTATCTCCCCAGCTCGCCTTAACCCACCACCCTCAGAGCATCCCTTCACTTTCTCCCAACAAGTTAGAGATTTAGGCTTTACCCTTGATAACCTCCTCAGTCTCCAAAAACATATTAACAATACAACTGAATACTGTTTTTTCAAATTACAGGTACTAAAAAAACTAAGACATTTACTACACCACAATGACTTCCAAACAGTCCTCCAAGCCACCCTCTTCTCTAAGATCGATTACTGTAATTCCCTTCTCTTAGGCCTCCCTGCAACCTCAATTAAAACCCCTTCAAATGCTGCAAAATTCGGCAGCAAGAATCCTAACTAACACACGCAGATCAGAGCACATCACTCCGATCATCAAAGAGCTCCACAGGCTCCCGATCACTGCGAGAATCATTTATAAGAGCCTTACAATTATTCACAAAACCTTAAATAATCAAAACACAACGTGGCTAAATAAATCCTTCCAATACCGCACCTCCAACAGACTCTCCAGAACCGCGTACGAAGGATCCTTAGCCATTCCCTCCCACAATATCACCCAACTCGTATCTACCAAAAAACGGGAACTAACCGTAACAGGTCCAACTTTATGGAATATGCCACCAGATCTCTGCTTAGAACACTGCACTGCCACCTTAAAAAAAAAGCTTAAGACGTGGCTGTTCGAACAAGCCTATACCTGAATTAACTTGCACTTGAATTAGCCTACCCTGGAATTAGCTCCCTCACTATAGCTCCTCCCCTCACTACCTCCCCCCCTCCAGAACTTTACAATGTTATTATAATTTATTGCTCTATTTAACTCCTTATTATAATTTGTTATTATAATTAATTGCGCTATCTATTTAACTCCTTCTCGCTTAGGTCACCTGACCATTTTCTTCAACTCTTCCAAGTTTTTTATTCCCCTGTTACATGTAACTTTATCCTTCCCCCTCAATTTCAATATTTATCCCCTGTTATTTGTAAACTGATGTAATATGTCTATGAACGTCGGTATATAAAAGTTTTTAAATAAATAAATAAATAAAAATGTCCCATAGATACTCATACTCTGGGCAGGTGTAAGAGTCCTTCAAGAAGTGAATATAAACAGCATAAGTGTGTGAGGGAATAACCCCTCGTGGGCCAGTCCATGGGAGGAGGGTATTAATGAAATGTCTGCAATGGCTCTTCCACCAGAATAAGGTAATCTCATGGACATCAGTTTGCCTGGGTTTTTAAGAATATCCCTAATGAATGTACATGAGAGAGATTTATATAAAATTGAAGCAGTATGCAGGGAAATCTCTCTCATTCACATTCATTACTGATATTCTAAAAATCTGAGCAGACTGATGTCCACGAGGGCCGGAGGTCACCTACGCATGTCTTCCTCCTGCATGCCCTGAATTTCCTTTTGTGTGCTGTGAATATTTCTTCCGACCACCTGCACATCTCCTGAATATCCCCCCTTTTCTGACCTTTGCTATTTGGCAACATCTGAATCTGCAGAAAATTCACCTTAGAGTTTTCCCAAAACAATTAGAGGTTGACAACTTCCCTGAGCCATTGCAATGAGCAAAGAGATGGCCTAAGAGTTCTGTGAGGACACCAGAAGAGAAAAGATAGAAATGACAGTGGGAATCAGAGCAGAGGCAGGAGAACAAGGGCAATTGTGATTTCAAAGATATGGGATTAGCAGAATTCTCCATCTGATCCCTGCCATCTCTCTTTTCTTTATTTTAAAAGCACATGCAGATATTTATTGCTTTTTAATTGCTCTGTTTATCCTTTTAAATGGAAAACTGGGAGCCCTGATTATATGTAAGTCAAGAGTGACGCATAACTCCCCTATGGGGCCAGTGGTTCATGTGATTTCAATTTGAATGAAGGTCTTTGGAAAAATAGCAATTACTGTACGTGTAAATAATTATCCCCTCTTGAAAAGGATTGAAATACATTTACTTTCATGGAAATTAGCTAAGATTGAAGAAATACATACCACCAGGATGGGAAAACAACATTGAATTTGTATCTATGTGAGTGCTGTGCAAATTTTAAGATTACTAACCAAACAACAATGGGCAATAAAGCTGCAGGCAAGTAGGTATTACCCCCACAGTAACTCCTGCAGCACAAAATTAGTTGGGTAAGTTCAGTCAGAAACAAATACCTGTCCTAAAGTTACCTAAATAATTTTAATTAGGTATATTAAAGTGGAACATGTACGCAACTATTTTTCTGCTGAATACCTGGGTAAAGTTATCCGGGAAATTTTACATGGTTAAATTTCGCAGTCAGCGGCTGTTAGGGATTTAGAGACGAGGTTGGCGCTAACACCAGAAGGGCACCACTGTTGGTCCTCGTCATCGGGAGGTGCTGCAGACAGAGAAGACCCAACTGGAGCTTCACCTATACCAGCCCTCGTTCCTCACAGGTTGAGCCCTTGGCTGCCAGAGCCGGCAGGACTTAGGCGGGAGTCTCTCAAAGCATGGAACCAGAAGAGGAGGCTGAAGAGGCACTGGGCAGGCAGAAGTCGAGACAGGTGACAGACAGACGGATGTAGGAAAAGGCCAGAGGTCAGGGCGAGCAGTGAACAGGCAAGGACGGAAAACAGGATGGAGGTCAGGGCAGGCGGAAGTCAAGCAGAGTCGGATTACCAGGCGGAGATCAGGCAGAGTCGGGTTACCAGGTGGGTTCAAAACCAGGAGGTCAGTAGCATCCAGGTGGTTCGCCACACGCTCCACGGTAGTGGCTAGCACATCTAGGCACTGTTGCTGTTGGAGCCGCTGAGCCAATCCGGGGACTGCCTGAAGGCCGCTCAGGTCTACCTCAGCAACCAGTTAGGGATGTGGACCCTTGAGCCGAGACGAGGTTGGTGCTACCATCAGGAGGGGACCCCTGTTGGTCCTCATCATCGGGAGGAGGTGCAGGCAGAGAAGACCCAACTGGAACTTCACCTATACCAGCCCTCATTCCCCACAGGTTGAGCCCTTGGGTATCGGGGCTTAGGCGGGGGTCTTTCAGGGGGGTCTTTCAAGGCGTGGAACCAGAGGAAGAGGCTGAACTGGTGTCGGGCAGGCAGAAGTCGAGGCAGGTGGCAGACAGACGGAACCAGGAACAGGCCAGAGGTCAGGACGGGCAGCCAGCAGGGTGAAGATGGAGAAGCAGGCTGGAGGTCAGAGCAGGCGGAGGTCATGCAGAGTCAGATTACCAGGCAGAGGTCAGGTAGGTGGAGATCAGGCAGAACTCACACTCTGAAGCAGAGCAGGACCCGTTGCTGAGGCAAAGTACCAGAGTCAGGACCTGAAAAGCAGAAAAACAGTATATAAATATTTTAAATAAATAAATAAATAAATAAATACCCACCCTGCCTGATGTCATCTTCATGGGCCGTGAGGAAATTTCCCGCCGCGGGCCCTTTAAATTGTGAGCGACGGCGCGCGTGCCTAGGGAGGCAGACGCAGAGACCGGGACGGCGGCGTGCCGAGCCACGAGGGTAGGCCACAACAGCGGCAGTCAGCACTGGCAGTAGCAAGCGGTGCGGGGGAAGAGCCGGGCCAGGAAGCCTCCCGGTGGAGGTAAGGGAACCTGGTCGCGGGCATCCTAACAGCGGCCCATTGAATATGTAGATCTGATGCTTCCTAATGAAGAACTTGTGGGTATCCTTACATCTGCAAATTCAAGGATGATCTTCAGTTCTTTCACTTTTTTCTGAACTTTGCCTCCACGTTGGCCACCTATATCCCCTAGCTTGGACATGCCAGGTTTCTTGCCCCATCTGATTCAGTAATCTGAATTAGCTTCAGTCGAGAAATCTGCCAGTTACCACCCAACTAGAGAGGGTCAGACTCATCGCTGGCCCAACTGACACCAAGGGCCGTCTAGGATAAAGGTTCCCCCCAGAACTTGGGGGATTCCCCCTGTAAAGTTCTGGTTAGCTGGCCAGAGTGAGGGGGCTACCCCCTTGAATGAAGTGTCTGGCCAGCGCCTCCCTCTGATGAACGGCCACAGATCAGCAGCCACACAAGAGCTCAGAATTTTCATAGTGAATAAGATTTGAAAATACGTGTGCTTGGTATTTTTCAGTCTCACCCAGAAGTGCTTCCCCTCCCCCAAATACATTGTGCACATTGTGGAGCAGCACAAGTACATTCAGAAAGACTGAGTGAGGGTATAAAGTTTGGCTGGTCGCGGGACAGTCCTGTGACTGCCCGCACAGTGTCTGGCTCAGCCGCTGACCCTCTTGATGCCGAGTCTGCACTCTCCTGACAGTGGGAACACTGCCATCCCTGGCTCCCTCAGGTCACGCCTCTAATTGGCCCCATGGCAGAAAAATGGTAGAGTTGCTCAGTGATGACATCAGAGTGGGCTGGGGATTTAAACCCAGACACAGCCTCAGCAGCAGATCCTCCTGCATGCTGCTTTTCTTGGGGCCGATGCAATATAAAGTGCGGAAAGTGGGCGCTGAAAAGTCAGCGCCCGCTTTCCTTAATGTGTGCATGGCGCCCGCAAGGGGGCGCCATGCAATATCCAAATTAGGGGGTCACCCTAGGAAGGAGGTGCTAGGGTCGCTTGTGTGACCTTAGCGCCTCGTTGCTAATGCGACCCTGCCATGGCTGCCGGTTATGAAGACTGACGCCGGTAAACTCGGCATCGGTTTTCATAACTTGGCGGTCTGCCGAGTTATTATTTTTTACTTAAGAAAAGAAGTACAGAAAAGCAGTTTTTTCTGCTTTTCTGTACTTCTTTTGCCTGCGCTCAGCTATTAACGCCTGCTCCAGGCGAGCTGAGCGCACTATATTGCATCGGTCCCATTGGGCCTTGTTCGTGCCTTTTCCTTGCTTTAATTGTGCCCTGGTCCGTGTCTTGTCCATTCCGCTGCCTTGTTCATTCCCTGCCTCTCTCCCTTTTCTTGCTTGCTCTATCCTGCCCTGCCTTGCCCCTTGGTGTCCTGTTTGTCTTGCCCTGATTCTCTGGTTCTGACCTCTGCTGTGAATTCTAACTTCGCTCCTGCTTGCTGCCTGCCCTGACCCTTCGCCTGGACCTGGACACCATTTTCTTGCTGCCTGCCTGGACCTGGATTTACTCTTCTTGCTGCCTGCCCTGAGCACTGTGCATACCTGGACTCTCTCTGAACACTCCTTGAGGGACATTCTCCTAAGCCCTGCCAGGCCCCGGAATCCAAAGACTCAACCCGCGCGGAACAGGACTGGTACAGGTGAAGATCTTACTCCTGTCCCAACAAGCCCGTGTCTGTCAACTGTCGGCGTGGGCCTAGTGGGTTCACCTCCTAGGTAGCATCAATCATACCACATCCTATGGGCTCAAAACCGTAAGAGAAGGCAATTGTCAGACAGACGATTTACATGAGTAAATCCTTATTTACCTGCTTTGAGAATTGCCCTATGTGAGGGCTTCTATGAAGACCATTTTTAAATGGCCTGTAGAGTTGCAAACTATGCAAGCACTTTAGTGGCGAAACTTTTAAACCGTGCGAGGTGCTCGCATCCAAATGTAGACACTGATTGGCCCCGCCTCAGGTGAGATGGAAAAAGCTATTGTGTCTGCTCCTGATAGGAAGCTAGGAGGGGGAATTCTGGGGGAAGAGAGCGGAGGATGTTGTAGCAGGATATTGGGTTTTCTCCTGCACTGTACGTGACATGCATCTTTCATTTGGTCTGAGGTTCAAGGACAGACCCTGAATGAGAGGACTGTCTTAGAGCAGTTTCTGTGGCTATAGGGGGATAGTCTGTAAATTCATGGTATGCAGGATTCTAAGTTGACTGAATTTACAAATTCCAGATACTCCCAGTACAATTACTTTGGAGTTGATTTAGAAAATTTGAATGTATATTAAACAAGTCTTTGTGAACGTATTCTCAATGAAATGTTCACCTACCAAATTAGAAACGAAGATGTGCTCCTAGGGTTTTATCTATCTTTTCAAAATGTTTTAAAGAAAGTAGAGCATTTACAACAACATGCAATCTCATCACCTTGTGTTAATGTGGTTTTGAGGACAGATAATGCTCTTTTGAAAAGGAAATATGGAAATGCTGAGAATACCCTTAAATCTAGAAATGAAAGGGCAGCAAACTTTCCAAAGACTGAATCCCTCTCAGAAATTGAACTCTTTAGAAGTGTAGGCTGGAGTGTGTGCAGGTAGTTAAAGGAAGTTTACCCCCATTGCTATGAGCCTATTTTATTCCTCTGAAATCTCAACCACCTGCAGATAATTCTCTTTAAGATAAGTCATTACTGAGTAAGTCTTATAATTCTATAAACCCAGTTACAGACAAATCTATGTTGCTTGTTCCTTTTGTTCTTGAACCTGACAGGAAGCAGATATTGAAAATCTCTCTTCAGAAATAAAATGCTACATTTTTAGGCATGCAAGTCAAATTATGTTCAAACATGGCTCATGGCACTCAAGAAAGACCTAAGAAATCATTAACCCTTAAACAGAAATTAATTGATGTAAGCATTAGAGTCAATATTCAAAGTCATTTGGTCAGATAACTCACAAATTATCTGGCTAAATGGCAAGTATTCAAATATTGATGTTGCAGTTGGGTACTGCAGGCAGGGTAGTGGACCCTTGGGCTGGCCCACCTAGGATGACAGGGTAGGCCGGGAGGCGGAGCCACAGGCTGGCGGTGTTCACCCGGGAACCAGGAACCCCCCAGGAGGAGCCCGTAGGGTCCTGGAACCTTGGGACTTGGGATATATGCTCAAAGTCCAATAGGAGGTAAAGCCAGGGCTGGGAGTGTAGTATGGAAAGTCCAGAGTGAAAGATAGTCTGTGTACCGGCAGTATAGCTCGAGGGCCAGCTGATGACAGGGCAGCGGGCGGCAGCGATACCTGTAGCAAGCCAGACAGGAAGGCAGGGTCTGTAGAATGCTGGGCTAGGAACAGGCTGAAGACTTAAATGGAATCGGTAGCAGACTGTGGACTGGAACAGGCTGTAGACTGGAACGGAGTCTGCCGCTGGCTGTGGACGGAAGCAGGCTGTGGGCTGAAGCAGGCTGTGGACTGAAGCAGGCTGTAGACTGGAACGGAGTCTGCCGCTGGCTGTGGACGGAAGCAGGCTGTGGACTGAAGCAGGCTGTGGGCTGGAGCAGGCTGTGGACTGAAGCAGGCTGTAGACTGGAACGGAGTCTGCCGCTGGCTGTGGACGGAAGCAGGCTGTGGACTGAAGCAGGCTGTGGACTGAAGCAGGCTGTAGGCTGAAGCAGGTTGTAGCGAAGTCAGGAAGGGACCAGGGTCTGAGGCAGGCGGCAGGCTGAAGCAAAGTCATGAACGGACCAAGGTCTGAGGCAGGCGGCAGGCTGAAGCGAAGTCAGGAACGGACCAAGGTCTGAGGCAGGCGGCAGGCTGAAGCGAAGTCAAAGGTAATCCAAAGGTCAAGACAGGAACGAGGAACAAACGAAGCGCAACTCAGAACTACTAGGCAGTAGAGATGTGAATTGTGTGATCGATCGTCTTAACGATCGATTTCGGCTGGGAGGGGGAGGGAATCGGATCGTCGCAGTTTGGGTTTTTTAAATATCGTGTAAATCGTGTAAATCATGTAAATCGAAAACCGGCACACTAAAACATCCCTAAAACCCACCCCGACCCTTTAAAATAAATCCCCCACCCTCCCGAACCCCCCAAAATGCCTTAAATTACCTGGGGTCCAGTGGGGGGGTCCCGGTGTGATCTTCCACTCTCGAGGACACTAAAACAACCCTAAAACCCACCCCGACCCTTTAAAATAAATCCCCCACCCTCCCGAACCCCCCCCAAAATGCCTTAAATTACCTGGGGTCCAGAGGAAGGGTCCCGGTGTGATCTTTTACTCTCGGGCCTCCGGTACGTTGTAGAAATGGCGCCGGCGCTACGTTTGACCTGTCATATGACAGGGCAAAGGTAGTGCCGGCGCCATTTTGTTTTTTTGTCCCCCGACGTCAGGAGCGTAGGAGATCGCTCCCGGACCCCCGCTGGACCCCCAGGGACCTTTGGCCAGCTTGGGGAGGCCTCCTGACCCCCACAAGACTTGCCAAAAGTCCAGCGGGGGTCCGGGAACGACTTCCTGCACGCGAATCGTTTTTCCGTACAAAATGGCGCCGGCCGGTGCCGTATGGCCGGCGCCATTTTGTACGGAAAAACGACGTCAGGAGCATAGGAGATCGCTCACGGACCCCCGCTGGACCCCCAGGGACTTTTGGCCAGCTTGGGGGGGCCTCCTGACCCCCACAAGACTTGCCAAAAGTCCAGCGGGGGTCCAGGAACGACTTCCTGCACGCGAATCATTTTTCCGTACAAAATGGCGCCGGCCGGTGCCGTATGGCCGGCGCCATTTTGTACGGAAAAACGATTCGCGTGCAGGAAGTCGTTCCCGGACCCCCGCTGGACTTTTGGCAAGTCTTGTGGGGGTCAGGAGGCCTCCCCAAGCTGGCCAAAAGTCTCTGGGGGTCCAGCGGGGGTCCGGGAACGATCTCCTACGCTCCTGATGTCAGGGGACAAAAAACAAAATGGCGCCGGCGCTACCTTTGACCTGTCATATGACAAGGCAAAGGTAGCGTCGGCGCCATTTCTAAAACGCACCGGAGGCCCGAGAGTAAAAGATCACACCGGGACCCTCCCTCTGGACCCCAGGTAATTTAAGGCATTTTGGGGGGGTTCGGGAGGGTGGGGGATTTATTTTAAAGGGTCGGGGTGGGTTTTAGGGTTGTTTTAGTGTGCCGGTTTTCCCGCCCTCCCCCCCACTGGACCCAGGTAATTTAAGGCATTTTGGGGGGGTTCGGGAGGGTGGGGGATGTATTTTAAAGGGTCGGGGTGGGTTTTAGGGTTTTTTTAGTGTGCCGGTTTTCCCGCCCTCCCCCTTCCCCTCCCCCTTCCCCCGATTTACGATTTTTTGACGATAAATCGGGGGAATTGTTAATGTATCGCGGCTCTAACAATTTTTGACGATTTAAAATATATCGGACAATATTTTAAATTGTCAAAAAACGATTCACATCCCTACTAGGCAGTAGTGAACTTCGTTGCAAGGCAAGGAGAAGGAGTCCGGACGCCAGTTATATCAGGCTTAGGGCGTGGTGTCATTAGCACAGGCGGAGCCAGACTTCCGGGAGCTGTACGCACAAAGTGGGCGTCCTCACGCGCGCGCGAGGCATCGGGGAGACGGGCAGGCAATGGCGGCCGCCACGTGGAACTGGCAAAGTTGTCGGAGTCCCGGCACCGCGGGACGCGGCGTTTCCAGCAGTGGAGGTAGGCACTGTTCAGGGCTAGAGAAGGGGAAGCGGCAGAGACTGCAACAATTGAGCCACTTATCTGGCTAGATTTTAGCCAGATAAGAATTCCCCCCCCTGCGCAGAATTGCCATTTTCTGAGCAGAATTAACATTTTCTGTGCAGAAAATAGCAGAGAAGACCCCGGCATGCTGCGAACGGAGCATGTCCCACGTGTGCCGCGGGATGCGCTCCATTCGCGGCGAAGATGGAAGGCTTCGGTGAGAGAGAATGTGTGTGTGTGTGAGAGAGAGAAGAGAGGAAGGGAAAGATGAGAGAGAGCAAGAGGGTGCAAGAGAGAGCATGGGAGGTAAGAGAGGGGAGGAATGCTTGAATCTGGGTTTCAGAGAGAGGGAGCCTATATAAGGAGATTGTGAAGGAGTGTGTGTGTTTATGTGTGTGAGAGATTGGGAGTTTGTGTGTATGAAAAAGGGATCATGTGTATGTGAAGGTGCTAGCTTGTGTGAAAGGATTGCGTATGTGTGAGACAGAGCCTGTGTAAAGGGGTGCATGAGAAAGAGACATAGGTAGCCTGTGTGAGAATGTATGTGTGAGAGAGAAAGGGAGCTTGTGTTGGTGTGTATGCAAGAAAGAGGACTCTGTTTGAGGGGATGTGTGTGTGTGAGAAAGTGAGGAAGCCTGTATGAGGGTGTGTGTATGTGTATTAGAAAGAGGGGGCATGTGTGTGAGAGAGGGAGGGACAGAAGGAGCCTGTGTGAGGGGCAGTACTGAGAATGGGGTCAAACTCTGGGACTGGCAATAGAGTGGAAGGGGTTGAGCCTAGAGGTGGAGGGGAGAGATACTGGCAGGTGGAGGAGTTGGGGCCCTAGAAGGCAAAGTGGCCAGGGGAGTAGGGAGAGCGAGTGGAAGGGACACTCTTACAGTGAATTTCTAGGGAAATTCTGCTCAAAATATTTAAAGTTCTGCATCTTTAAGTAATAACTTTTTTCTGTATTAATTTAAAATGTAATTACTTAAAGACTCTGATCAAAGCGAACTTAGAGAGGGAAATAGTATCTAAACTATTACCACAAATACTACTAAAAGGCTAGAGACAATATGATCAGCCTATGCTCAAAGATGGTTTAATCTGCTGTCTCTCGCCCGCAATGGGCCGCAGGCAGTTTTCAGCCTTATGAGCAAAATGTATTTAATCATTTATTGTCTCATGTCTCATCATATACCCAGTACCCAACATCCACTTAAATCATTGTTTATTAAACCACTAAAATTTCTATTATTCAAGCATCTATTAAGCCACTGTGTACCAGCCTAATGTCAAACGTTAGCAAAAAGAATACTTAGCCAAAAATGAGGATCACTCAACACCCAAACCCGACATGGGCCATGTTTCGACTATAAAAAGTCTTCTTCAGGGGGAACAGATCTTTATCTTTTTTTAATAATGACAAAATATTCACAGATCCTAAAAAACATAAAAACACACACATATTAAATAAAGGTATAACCTCCTCCAACCATCAGTTAAACACACCGAGAAAGTTCACTACAAACTGAAATATCAAAGCTGCACCGCTAATAGCTTTTAACCATCTACACATGTTCACACAAGTCTCAAAAAACAACCAAAGCAACAAATATCATACAGCTTACCGGGACAGAATCAAGCGTCTCTCAAGATCTCAACATGGCGTTTAAACGTCTCTGCCATCCACTCAAACCCACCTATCAAATTTAAAACTCTTAGCGAGATACGTCACCGGAAGATTGTAGTGCAATAGCATCATCACAAACTACTAGACTCACTATGCAATCTGGCCACTCTTACGAAACACATTGTAAACACGATAGCGCTTAATGAAATACGTCACCGGAAGCTTGTAGTTCAGTAGCATTATCACAAACTACTTAACCCATCATGCAATCTAGGCTACTCTTATGGGCCACATCGTAGACACGATAAATTAACTAACACTATCCCCATTCCAACACCTACCCTGATGTTCCTAAAAGACTGACCAATCGATTTCTTTGTTCAGACCTTTGGGGATTACTGTGTCAAAAAAATATATCCACTTTTGTTCCCTTTGTGTAAGATAGTTATCAAAATTGCCTCCATGATTACAAGGACTGGGTTTCTCAATCACTGCAAACCTCAAAGTAGCAAAAGTGTGATATTTCTCCAAGCAGTGCTGTACTAGAGGTGCCTCCAATCTACCCCTCGATAAAGCACTCCTGTGTTCTATCATACGGGTTTTCAAGCTCCTTTTAGTTTTACCAATATATAGCAGCAGGCAAGGGCACCATAGCCCATATACCACACCTTTTGACTCACAATTTGTGGCAGCTTTCAATCTAAATTTGCCTTTAGCAAAAAACGGTAAAGTGTCTCCTTCATAAGATTGATCACACACCGAGCACTTTTTGCAAGCTTGGTGGCCCAATCTAATACAATCACTATCAGATTGTGTATATGTCTCGTCAGCAAAATCTGAGTGGACAAGAATGTCTCTAATGTTCCTACCTCATTTGAAAGCAAATCTTGGAATCTCCTGTAAACCCTTGTGTAATTTCAAAATATGCCAATATTTTTTTTATCACATTCTGTACCCTATAAACTTGTGCTGAAAACGGCAACACACACACTATTCGATCTTGATCATGAACTTCTTGTGTAGGCTGGAATAACAAATCTCGATTCACCCATCGGGCACGCCTTCTTGATAATGTGTGATGGATAACCCCGTTGTTGAAAACATTTCATCATGTCTTGGGCTTTTATTTTATACTCGAATACATCCGAGCATAATCGTCTTAGCCTCAAGAACTACCCAAATGGTAAATTAGTCCGTAAATGGTATGGGTGACAACTATCGTATCTTAAAATTGTATTTTTATCAGTGGGTTTGTGGTAAATCGAAAAATTGAACCCAAACTGCTGTAAAGTTATTGAGATGTCCAGGTACGACACATTCCTCTTATCAAAAACAAAAGTAAAACTAAGATTAGCATCACAACCTTGTAACCACTCCATAAATGCTACAAATATGCTTTCATCACCTTCCCACAATATTAGAAAGTCATCGATATATCGCTTCCAAAGTATCACATGTTGGCCAAATGGATTATCCTTTAAGATCTTCTCTTCAAAATTTCCCATATAATCGATAATAGTGAACGAAAAAACTTAGCAACAACAAAGCGCAACAGGAAGGTACGGTTTCAAGAGCAAAAAAACCACAATCCTACGGGATGGGGTTTAGGTACAGGGGCTGCGTTGCCGCGCACACGACCAATAACTCGTTCTCAACAGGAGTCTAATCTACAGTGATTAATTTGTCCATGCTGCGGTTAACAGTAGAACAAGTTTCCCTGTTGGAGAGAGGTTTATCTTATGTACCTACTGTTAGATTTGATATGTTTGAAATTGAAAAGTTTTTTCATAAGTTCATTAGAAATCTTTGGTTGAGAGTCTTTTTCTCTAGACAGTCCAACAGTACAATGGATACATCAATAGTGACATCTAAGTCTAAATGGTGTCCACCGGGAGCTGTGGATCCTTTGATTAGTACTTTTCGTGACTTGGTGCTAAGTGAGTTAAGAAATATGAATTTTTTTTCCTCTAATAGGGAATCTAATCTTTTCCCAACAGAATGGAGATCCTTGTTGGATTTGGCTAAAGATCCATCTATTGTCGTAAAATCAGCTGATAAAGGTGGTGCCGTGGTTATAATGGATGTGGCGGATTACTGTGCAGAGGTTATGCGGCAAGTTGATGACATTACCTACTATACTAAACTCAATGGAGATCCCACGATGGATCTGAAGATCAGAATAGACTCTTTGATAGACACTGCATTCTCTAATTTTTGGATTACATCCAGAGAGAAGCGTTTTTTGACAGTTGAGTATCCAAAGATACTGGGACTCTACATATTGCCAAAGGTACACAAGTCCTTAGATAAGCCACTGGGAAGGCCGATTGTTTCGACAAGGGGTTCATTGCTAGAGCCCTTGTCTATATTTGTTAGGGATGTGAATCGTTTTTTGACGATTTAAAATATCATCCGATATATTTTAAATCGTCAAAAATCGTTAGAGGCGATATATAATAGGAATTCCCCCGATTTATCGTCAAAAATCGTAAATCGGGGGAAGGGGGAGGGGAAGGGGGAGGGCGGGAAAACCGGCAAACTAAAACAACCCTAAAACCCACCCCGACCCTTTAAAATAAATCCCCCACCCTCCCGAACCCCCCCAAAATGTCTTAAATTACCTGGGGTCCAGGGGGGGGGGGGGGGGGTCCCAGTGTGATCTTCCACTCTCGGGCCACGGGTGTGTTAATAGAAATGGCGCCGACGCTACCTTTGCCCTGTCATATGACAGGGCAAAGGTAGCACCGGCGCCATTTTGGTTCCTGTACCCCGACGTCACGAGCGTAGGAGATCGCTCCCGGACCCCCGCTGGACCCCCATGGACTTTTGGCCAGCTTGGGGGGGCCTCCTGACCCCCACAAGACTTGCCAAAAGTC